>NC_047665.1:633333-942500 GCF_011762505.2 Arvicanthis niloticus | reverse complement strand
TTCACAGCCCTACCCTAATAACTCCACTCCGAATCTTTGAGATGGAATTTTTTTTCTTTTCTTTTCTTTTTTTTTTTTTTTAAGTTTTTCTTGGGTTTCCTTGTAATTCGCGCCAAGGGAGCCTTGTCATGGCCGCCTGCTAGGAGAGTGTAGCCCGCTGAAACGGCCCGCAGCTCTGTGGACGCGAGGCAGAGTGGACCTCAGAACTTAGAAGTTCAGACCAGCGCTGTTTTCCCACCTATCCGAATAGAGCAGTGAGGGCTTCTTAAGCGTCGGTAAAACCTCGAGACGCGATTTACCGCGGTGGTTTTGCACCTTCCGACACCTCACCTCTGTACCTAGGAGCTGCGCTAAGTCTTGCTGTCGGTAGCCGAGGTGCCCACGGTCCGATTTAGCACGAAGTATTGGAGCACGTGGCCAGCTGAGCCCTCCGACTTCTCTCCTTTGGGTTTGCAGGGATACAGCCCCATATTTTGCTACTGGGCTAAAAAAGGCGTCAGATCTTTCTGGAACTTGACCATAGCTGCCATTTTGAAGAGCCCAGCTCCACGGTATCATCTACTTGGGCGAGGAGACTGGAAGCAGCCTTTGGAGTCGTTGGTCCCAAACTCCCCATCGGCAGGCCTTGTAGTCTAGTCTGAAAGGGAAGTCACTGAGAGTCAGAGGGATAAATTTCAGCCCCTCCTCCCCTCCCCTTAGGAACCTCTCAATTGCAGATTTCACTGCGTTCCTCCGCTCTAGAGTCATTTTGGCTTCTTTTGTTTTGAAGCTTTACTTTTAAGCCTGCGAAGGGTCTTTTAAGGGTCTTTTAAGCCAGGGTCTCTTAAAAACCTGCTTGTTCATCTTTCGGGTTTCCATACAGATATCAACGAAGGCCTTACATTTAAAAGGTTTGCAGTCGTAGCAAAAACTTTTGCCCAGGAAGAGGAAGTCCTTCACACGGTCCCAAGGACTCAAAGTAGAAGGGCCACCGGATGTCACAATAAAAAATTTTAAGAATGGATTTTTTTAAAATCCCCATTGTAATCCATAGAATTACGTAGAAGAAAGTATTCTAACAGATTGTCGTACCCCACTCACACTAAGCCACTAGAAATTCTAGCAAAATGCACATGGTTTAAATAAAGGGGGGAAAGCTTAAGTGTACATAGTTTTACCATGTACACATTTTCCTATTTTGCGAATACATAGTTATGATCCTGCTGAAGTAATATTTTTTTAAAAAGCTTTTGATTACTCCTTCTAATTATTCAGACACTTATTCTAATTATTCATGGGAACTAGAAGTCCATGTGCTAAACATATTCATTACTTGAGTAAGGCCACACCGCCTGTAATATCTGCACTTGAAAGTGGAAGGTAGGGGAACAGGACTTTAAGGTCATCCTCTGCTACATAGAAAGCCAGCCAAGGCTACAACCAGATCCAGTCTCAAATAAATAAATAAATAGCCAGTCGGGTAGCACCTTGGGGAAAGGCACTTGCCAGCAGGTAGGACAACCTGAGTTCAATCCCTAGGAACCCACTTATTAGAAGAGAACCGGTTTCCACAAGCTGTCTTGTGACACACATCCCCTCCACACACACTAAAGAAATAAGTAAATGTAACCTCAAACTCTGTGTTTTGTTTTGCTGTCATGTTGTGATATCGGCAGAAAATACATTAGCTGATGTTCAGGTTGTGTGTGTGTGTGTCTGTGTGTCTGTGTGTCTGTGTGTCTGTGTGTCTGTGTGTCTGTGTGACATTTCCTTTGAATTGTCTGATTTCTCTCAGCTGGCTGACCTCTGGGTTCTGAGAATTTGGCTATTCAGGAAAGAACCTGAGTTTGCTTGCATGTCTACACTATTTATTGTTCATTGTTTGGTCACTTTGAAAGCACCTTAGACAATTTTTGGTCCAAGGCTATCCATGGACAGAGAACATCATGGAGACCCAAGAAGGAGAAGCCCCTCACTCTGGAATATAACTGACATCTCTCAGCAACTGAGAATCAAGAATTTCAGGCTGGGGCTGGAGAGATGGCTGAGCAGTGAACAATAAACACTGAGTACCTCAGTTTGGTTTCCAGCACCCAGGTCAGGCTGGTCACAACTGCCTGTAACTCCAGCTTGATGATCTGGCTACCTTGGCACCTGCATTCACATGCAACCACCCGCCAGTGTACAGAAATAAATCTTGTTTTAAAAAAACAAAAGAGTTCTAGGTTGGGATCTGGTTGTAGCCTTGGCTGGCTTCCAGATGGCTCAGTGGGTAAAGTGTCTGCTATGTAACAATGAGGACATGAATCTGGATTCCCAGTATCCATGTAAAAACCTGGATAAGTATCTATAGTCCCAGCATTGGAGAGACAAAAACGGGGAGGGGGGGGTGTTTCTAGTGACAGGTGGCAACAGTCTAGCTGAAGACACCTAACAGGTGTCCCTACATGAACACACACACAAAGAATTCCAACACACTATTTGCTGTAAAGGTTCCAAATTGGAGAATGTATTTCTTTTATATAGAAGTATTGTCAGGGGCCACCACCGCCCGGTCTTCACACACCTTTAATACCAGCACTCAGTATAGAGAGGCAGACGGAGCTTGAGGTCACCCTGGTCTACATAGTGAGTTCCAGGACAGAGTTTCATAGAACCTGTCTCATAAACAAAAAAACCAAACCAAACCAAACCAAAAACCAAAAATACATTAAAAATTAATTTGGTTATATAATTTATTTTGGGCAGTGGTTACATACTATGTAGTTTTAAAACTCACTGAAAGAACACCTACTGTGTTAGATTTCTATTCCTGTAAGAAAATATCTGAGATAATCAACTTAAAAAGAAGAAAGGGTATTCTGGCTCACAGTTTAGGTGCTTAAGCTTGGTTGGTCTATTGCTTTGAGACCATTGGTGAAACAATAAATCATGGCAAAAATAAAATGTAGAATAAAGCTGCTTACATTGTATCCAAGAAAAATGAAGGAGGCCGGATGGTAGTGGCGCATGCCTTTAATCCCAGCACTTGGGAGGCAGAGGCAGGCGGGTTTCTGAGTTCGAGGCCAGCCTGGTCTACAGAGTGAGTTCCAGGACAGCCAGGGCTATACAGAGAAACCCTGTCTCGAAAACCAAAAAAGAAAAAAAGAAAGAAAGAAAGAAAGAAAAACAAAACAAAACAAAAAACAAACAAACAAAAATAAAGTACCCAGCTCCTCTGGTGTTGCATTACAGCAGTAGACCACGAGCTAAGAACTCTCCTTGCAGTCATGTGCATGATTCCCTATGTCAGAACTCTATTGAGACCATGTCATCTAGACATTTCCCTGCCTCTGATTGTCTGTCCTTGCTTTGCTTGCTGCTTTCCATGTCAGATGCATCTTCTGGCATAATATTTTGGCTTCTGAAATTTATTTCTGGCGCTCTCATCCTGACCGAGTTGGATCAGCTCTTCTGGCTGAGTCCTGGTCCTCTAAACACACCGGGTGTGACAGACTTTCTTGAACTCTGCAAAAGTGGTTGCAGATCCAAGTTGACACTGCCTGTGGGCCTAGCTGCCAAGCCAGGCCTCCTCCCCCCAGGGCAAGACACAACAAGCTTCACAGTCCTAATCAGCAAAGATAATCAGGTAATTAGAGATAGCTAACCACCTTCTTACCCACACGACGACACACATTTTTCTTGCCAACTATTACAGAACAAGAAAGACGTTCTTGTCTAACTCCTTCTTGACAAGGAAGTAACTGAAAGGCATCGATTTCAAGTCTCTTCTGAGATTGTAGAAAAGCGACTTGTTCTTCATCAACTGTTGTGGCTAGGAAGAACATTCTTGCAGACTTTTTAGTTTGAGAAGAGAACTAACTACCAATTCAAATGCAGTGATTTTTCTCTGTGTCTTTTTTATTAAAGCCCCTTCTCGAGGAAGAAATCCTAGCACACACAACCCCCCGCCCCCGGGTCTCTATTTGTTCATGAAGGCCGGAAGAGGGCCACGAATCCCTTGGAGCCTGAGTTCTAAGAGGTTGTAATCCACCATATATGCTCTGGGAAATGAACACTGGACACATACTGCTGAACCACCTCCGCCTCTATTTTGTTTTTAAATGTAGTTTGGTAAGCAGTGAATCCTTTAATCCAAAGATGTTATGGGGAAAAAACCCCAAAGGTTAAGGAACCCTTAACATAGGCAATCTACTTCTGAAAATTAGTGAAAGTGACTCATGTCTTGTTTGTGCCTGTGCTTGACTTTGTTTGTGTGTGTGATCTCTTGTACGTGTGTGTATGTGTGTGTGTGGTACACACATGCACCTATGCCAGTGTGTATGGTGGACAGAGGTTGACAGATGTCTTTCCATCTTTTTTTATATGAATTAATTTTAAAAATTTTATGTATGTGGGTGTTTTGCCTGCATTTATGACTGGGAACCTCTTGCATGCCTGGTGCCTGTGGATGTCAGGAGAGGATATTGAATCCTCTGGAACCAGGTTTACAGATAGTTGTGAGCTACTATATAAAATAGAATCCTGATCCTTTGGAAGAGCAGCCGGTGTTTTGAGCCATCTCTCCAGCCCCTCTGCTTTTATTTTTTTGAGGCAGAGTCTCTCACTGAATCGGAAGTTCATCTGTTTCAGTAGCTGGCTAGCTAATGAATTTCAAGGATCCACCTGCCTCCACCCTTCCATGACCTTCTAGGAGACACAGTGCTTTCTACAGATGTCTCCTATTGTTTCCTCATCACCAACACACTCAGGCAAATACATACATATGTATATAAATGTGTGTGTGTGTGTGTGTGTGTGTGTGTGTGTGTGTGTGTGTGTGCACATGCACATTTGATACATACAATCAGGGGATTACCAACACTAGAAACTGATCCCATGTTCTAAATGTTCTACAACTAACTTATATCCCCGTCCCTGGGTTATGTTGTTTTGTTTGAGATGGTATCACTGCAACCCTGGATGGCCTGGTACTCCATAGAGCTCTGTTTGCCTCTGCCCCAAGTGCTGGGATTTTAATGGATTCTGTGTGATTTAATTGAAAGCCTAGGGTTCTCCATCCACAAACTCAGTTCTCAGTGTAGGGAAGTGACACATTTTTTTTCCTCTCCTCCAAAATTGTCAAATTCGTAAATTTATTTATTTATTTTTTAAATTTTATTATATATATATATATATATATATATATATATATATATATATATATTAGCTGTCTTCAGACACACCAGAAGAGGGTATCAGATTCCATTTCAGATGGTTGTGAGCCTCCATGTGGTTGCTGGGAATTGAACTCAGGACCTTTGGAAGAGCAGTCAGTGCTCTTAACCACTGAGCCATCTCTCCAGCACCAGATGCATAAATTTAAATGTGGTGATATATCTCTGGAGCTCACTTTTGATTTCCTAAAATCCTAACGAATGTGGATTGTTTGTGTGGGTAGATGCATTTGAAGTGCTGGGGGACCAAATTGATAGGCTAAGCAAGAGCTCAACCACTGCCGTACAATACTGACTCTCTTTGTTAATTTTAAGACAGGGTCTCATTAAGTGGCACAGTCTGGTCTTGAGTTGATATTCTCCTGTCTTATCTTCTGTATGGAAGAGAATGCAGGCCTATGTTCCCACGCATCGCTTGAAAATAAAAAGCTATTCCCTACTTTAAGTCAGTAAACCTGTTTCTGTATGGCATTTTAAGTCCTGACGGGTTGAGATCTGGAAATGTCAGTGATTCACGGATTCCAGACTGCTAGTTGAGTAAAACTAAATAACAGCAAGTTGTAATGATCGCTAAAGACTCTTTTAAAGCACTCCAACTACCTGCTTATATTCTTACATCGCTGTACAAAGATTGGCATAATACTTGAAATTCTTTTCTAGAAACACATTTGACTTCCATAAATGCTTTCATCAAATACCTCATTGTAATGAACAAGGCTAATCACACTGTGACTTTGGGGAAGTGCTTTGAAGTACCTCAGAGCAAACCTTTTGGAGTCCTTCAACTGGCTATAGTCCCCCAAAATTTTCCAGTTCCTGTGACACAGTCTATACCACGTAAAGGAGAACTTATGTCTTCATTGTCCTGTTTTGTACTTTCTTTCTGAGTCAGGGTCTCTCATGTAGCCTAGCCTGGTCTCATACTTTGAGCTTTCTGAGTCAGGGTCTCTCATGTAGCCTAGCCTGTTGGGGGCCGACTTTTAGCAGAAAGCGGCTATCAGCTTTGCAGCCATCTTGAGCCATATACCCTGACATGTGACTTGGATTACAATAGCCTACAACAGCTGAGCACACTCTGATAATCTTGGTTTAGATACCTTGGGTGTGTGAGATTAAAGGTGTGTGAGATTAAAGGTGCGTGAGATTAAAGGTGTGTGATTTAAGAGTATGACTTAGAAGTATAAAGATCAGATTTAGAGACAAGACCTAAGGGCATGATTAAAGGTATAACTTAGAGGCGTGGCTTAGAAGTAAGACATATAAAAGGCAGAGGCAGACAGTAGAGAATCAGACATTAGGTAGAAGACACTTGGCTCTAGAGACACATCAGACATTAGGGAGACACAGAGGAGAGGACCAGACACAGCAGAGAGAAAACAGGTAGCAGGCACTTGGAAGAGAACTTGGAAGAAGTAACTTGGAACTTGGAGGCACTAGGGACTAGGCACTAGGAACTCAAGACTTAGGACTTAGACTGAAGAATAAACGGGATTGAATTACACTCTGTCTGGTCTGTCCTCACCCTCTCGCTCTTGCTGAACCCCAACCTGAGGACCGGAGCGGCAGCTTGGGCCAGGATACAATGGCCGCCCAAACGTGAGTCGGCCCGGGCCTCAACATTTTGCTTGGGCCGCGACATTTTTTGGCCGCCCCAACGTGGGGCTAGTGCGGTTCCCAACATTATTTTGGCGCCTAACATGGGGCTAGTGTGGACCCCAACACTAGCCTGGTCTCATACTTTGAGCTTTTGGTCCTTCTGCCTCCATCTCCCAAGGGTTTGAACTACAGGGATGTGCCACGGTGCGTGGGTCTATGCAGCACTGGGGATCTCAGCTTGATGGATGTTAACTACTCTACCAATTGAGCTGTGTTTCCTAGCCCTCTATTTTAAAATTACATTTATTTGTTTGTTTTTACATGTGAGTCTATATCTGCGTGTAGTTACATGTATCGACTCAGCTTCTGTCTCTCTCTCTCTCTCTCTCTCTCTCTCTCTCTCTCTCTGTGTGTGTGTGTGTGTGTGTGTGTACATGTACATTGAGAGGCTGCCAGAGAACAACTTGCATTATTCAATTCTCACATTCCACCACATGGATCCCAGGAATTGAACTCAGTTCATAGGGATTTAATCTTAGCCCTTGGGGAGCAGAAGTAGGTAGATCTCTGTAAGTTTTAAGCCAGTCTAATCCACATAATAAGCTCCAGGACAGCCAGGGCTACAGAGTGAGATCCTGTCACAGACACACACACAAAATCAACACACACATACACACACAAACACACATAGAAAATTATACATAAACGTTTGTGTGTGTGCATGTTCATATATATGTAAAGGATTTTTTTTTCTGTAACTGCTTTGTTTTCTGGGATCATGTTGTGTGGCAATGGCCCCTATAGCTCATATATTTGAACACTTGGTCCCCAGTTGGTGGAACTGTTTGAGAAGGATTAGAAGGTGTGGCCTTACTAAAAAAGGTATGGCCTTATTGGACAGGTATGTCACTAAGGGAGGGTTTTGAGGTTTCAAAAGCCCACACCATTCCAGTTGGCTCTCTGCCTCATCACCTCAACATGGAACCTCTTAGCTACTGCTCCAATACCACCATGCACGACTGCCTGCTGCCTCACTCCCTACCATGGCAGTGGCAGACTCTAACCCTCTGAAACTATGAGCCACATTAAATGCTTTCCTCATAAGTTCCCTTGGCCATGATGTCTCCTCACAGCAATAAGACATGGCCTCTCAGATATGTGTACCTCTTGTTTATTCTTCACAGGTGTACATGATAACCTACAATGTCCTCATGCATTTTCCTAGTGCTGTACATCTGGGTCATCCCCAGTTCATAGCTGTGACAGTGTAGCTGTTGCCATCTCCAGCCTCTTGTCTGGCTTCTGTGTGAGGCAGACTCTGGAGATGTACACAGTGCTGGTATTACAGGTGTGTACCACTACCCCAGGCTTATTATTGGGATTTCAGTTATTTAAAATTATGTATGTGTGTCTGAGTGTATGCACATATACATGCAGTTCCTGAGGAGCCCTTGAGAGGGTGTTGGGTCCCCTGGAGCTAGAATTACCTTTATTTGTGAGTTGCTTGATATAGGTTTGGGAACTGGATATGGGTCCTCTGAAGATCAGTGAGTGCTCTTAACATTGACTAATTCTTAGCTAAGAATAAACAGAATAATTATTTTTAAAGATTTATTTATTTTCTGTATATAAATACACTGTAGCTGTCTTCAGGCACACCAGAAGAGGGCATTGGATCCCCATTACAGATGGTTGTGAGCCACCATGTGGTTGCTGGGGATTAAACTTAGGACCTCTGGAAGAGCAGTCAGTGCTCTTAACCGCTGAGCCATCGCTCCAGCCCAGAATAATTATTTTTAAGTATTTTTATTATTTAGTCTGTTTCCTTTTGTCTGAATCTGTGCCTAAAACCAAAACACTATTGATATTTTTCTAAGAATCATTTTTGGTTTTGTTTTTGAGATTTAAAAGAAATACTTAGGGTGTGTATGTGCCTGTGTAACATATGTGCTTGTATGCACCACAGTGTATGTGTGGTTAGAGAACTTTTGGGAGTTGATTCCTCCTTTCTACTATGTCAGTCCCAGGTACTAAAACCAGGTTTTGAGGCATGGTAACAAGCATGTTTTCCTCACTGAGTCACCATACCAGCCCCTTAGGAATTGTGGGGATTTGGGGTTGTTTAGTTTAGTTTTGGGGTGGGTTTTTTTGGGGGGCTGGTTTGGGTCTTTTTGTTTGTTTGTTTTGTTTTTGTTTGTTTGCTTTTTCCACAACAGGGTTTCTCTGTATAGACCTGGCTATCCTGGAACTCACTCTGTAGACCAGGCTGGCCTCCAACTCAGAAATCTGCCTGCCTCTGCCTCCCAAGTGCTGGGATTAAAGGCCTGTGCCACCACTGCCTGGCTTTTTTTTTTTTTTTTTTTTTTGAGTCATGGTCTCACTATGTAATCTAGGTGTGTCTTTGAACTCACTATGTAGGCCAGCCTGACCTCAAACTCAGAAATCTTGCTGCCTCTGCCTCCTACATGCTGTTATTGAAGACGTGTGCAACCATGCCTAGCTAAAATGAATTCTTTAACCTAACTTGAAGACTATCTTTTACAAACTGTATGTAAGTCAAGTGCATGTCTTCAGTGTCATTCATCCATTCATCTGCCTGTGAGTCACATCCCAGCCCTAGAACACACAGCTTAAAATAACTTGATTTTGAAGTAGACATGACACATCCTTAGAAAGTTTCTCCTCCAAATCTACATGGTCAGAGTCTACCTCAGCTCTGTGGTAGAAGGTAAGGAGGCAATGTTTGTGGATTACTAGTCTATCTCAACTCTTCTATTTTTAATTAATTTATTTTGCCTCTAGGGATGGAACTCAGGGTCTTTTTAAAAAATATTTATTTGTTTGTTTGTTTATTTATTTATTTTATATGACTACATTGTAGCTTCTACACATCAGAAGAGGGCATCAGATTCCATTACAGATGTTTGTGAGCCACCATGTAGTTGCTGGGAATTGAACTCAGTACCTCTAGAAGAGCTGTCAGTACTCTTAACCACTGAACCATCGCTCCAGCCCTGGGGAACACTGTAAATGCTACTACCCTGGAGCCTAAAACAAAATGCTACTACCCATCGCCTAAAACAAAAATCTGAGTGTGATTTTTTTTTACCCCAGTAGTAAGGAAAGAACCTAGGGTCTCACATATGCTAGACAAAAACTGTTACTGAACTACAGACCAGTGTAGCTAATTGTATTCTAATGCTAATTTGGGTCCCCCAAATTAGTTTGCACACAAGGGTATGCTTCTGGGAACCTGCCCCCAGTTAATTCTGATTGGTAAATAAAGATGCCAGCAGCCAATAGTTGGGGAGAAGAGAGAGAGGAGAGGGAAAGAGAGAGAGAGAGAGAGAGAGAGAGAGAGAGAGAGAGAGAGAGAGAGAGAGAGAGAAGATGGGTTTAGGGTTCTGGGGCTTGAGACCTCAAGGAAGCTGGAGGAAAAGGAGTCAACATACCTGAGGAGTGTATAGGACAGAGACAAGAGCAACCATGGGATGGAGAAACAAGGAAAGCACCCTGGGATTCTGGGCCAAGAAAATGTGGCCCAGAGGGCCGACTAATTGGAATTAAGAGCAGCCAAGATGGTACATAGAGATTAGTAAGTAGTAACCAAGAGTTGTTGGTGGGAGGTAGATTCTAACAGTATTGAGGGTAGGCAGTTGCCCAGCTATTGTGCTGCTTAAGGCATATTAAAATATAAAGGCGTGTGTGTGTCTTTCACCTGAGAATATAAACCATTAAGGCAGGTAGTAAGCCTGTGCCTCAGTTTATTAAAATATTTGTACTCTAGACCAACCTGATTCATCTTAGTTTCCTTTATTTGTTGAGGTCTGTTGCCAGAACTGGTCTGCAACCTGTGGGCTCAAGAGATTTTGCCTCGGCTTCCTGAGTAGCTGGAATTGCAGCAACTTTGATGTTCTTTGCTTTCAGCTATGCTTTTCAAAACCTGCTGCTGTGTTATCAAGGTTTTTTTCTTTCCATGGCAGCTCACTGCAGAAAAGTCCCAGTGAATTCCCTCATGGGGTCATAACTCATGGAGAGATCCGACTGCTGCTACAGCCCATGGGTCTCAGGCCCCAGGTCATCATTAAACTCTACCACCTCAGGTGTTTGAACTGGCTAAAGAACAGCCTTCTCATAAACTGGGATGATTTTTTTTTTTTTTTTTTTTTTTTGAGACAAGGTTTCTCTGTGTAGCCCTGGCTGTCCTGGAACTCACTATGTAGAGCAGGCTGGCCTTGAACTCAGAAATCCTCCTGCCTCTGCCTCCCAAGTGCTGGGATTAAAGGTGTGCACCACCACTGCCCGAAACTTTACACACTGTCATCAGCTTGCTCTCCGGTTGGTTGTGACCCTTCTGGAAATGTCTTGTAAAAAATGTTCTCTGTGAAATGTGTTGTTGATGATGGTTATAATAGTAATTCCACACAGTGTGCAGAATGTATGGGTAAGATCTGGTGAACACATAGCACCACAAAATGCATTCTTGTTTTGTTTTTTGATGATGCTGGGTATGAACCCAGTGCCTTGAACTTACTAGGCAAGCACTGAGCCAAACTCCCCCCTGCCAATATTAGATTGTTGTTTTTATCTACAATTTCTCCTGACCACAAAAAAGATACAAGTCATCTAGGTGGGGCTGTGACTGGAGAATGTGAGAAATATTTAAGAACCCAGTGGGAGGTAAGGGAACACCAAGGTTTTCTGTCTGTCTGGTTGTTGCGTGAAATTGTCTGGTTTCTCATGTGCCGGGTTGTCTAAATCGTCTGATTTCTCCTGTGCCGTTTTGTCTAGGTTTGTCTAAGTTGTTTGGTTTCTAAGTTGTACCCGTCTGTCTGAATTATTTGGTTTCTGAAAAGTGCACTTTCGGTTTGGACTGGCAGCTGTTTCTGTCTCGTGAGGGGCAGTAAACCGTTTCTGTCTCGAGAGGAGATAAATGAGTGATTAGCAGACGTGCTGTGAGGTCACTAGCTGCTGCACCCCCAGAGACGTCTGGAGGTTCATCTAGGTGCAAGAGAGGATGTGGAATCCCTCTTCACTGGCACTGGGTTCATCTAGGTGCTGGAGAGGATGTGGAATCCCTCTCGGCTGGCACTAGCGGTTGAGATGGGTTTTTGTTAGTCATTTTGTGTGTTAACAATGGGGCAGAGAGGAGAGGTCAGAAATGGCCACCGCAGCCTAGGGCAGCGGTTGTTGTACTCTCATGGCAGTGTGTCTATTTTTGGGTTGTTCATTGCTGGTGTGTTAGAAATCTGTTAGACTTGGTCCAGCATAGGCTGTCCAAGTCGTCTGAACCTGTTAAATCTGAATCTGTGAAGATTAACTGCATTGTCTGGTTATTGGAGTCTTACTTGAGAGGCAGAGGCAGGCAGATTTCTGGCTATCTTTCTATGCCCTTATTGTGTAACTTGGTCTCTGTGCCCGTGGCAGGGGCGAGAACTGTCTGTATCACCTGGTTTATGTGCCGCCCGTGAGAGGGGTGAGCTATCTGTGTTATTTTTGTGTGTGCGTTTTCTTGGCAAATTGTTTGTGTGTTAGCTGTTAATCTACCTTGTTAAACATCCTGAGTTAAAAAAAGATAACATGATCTCCGGCAGAGAAAGAGATGAAGCCGCCGGTACAAGAGTGCTGCTGCAGAGCAGAGAGGCGGGCAGGTCCCTTAGTAAGGGGCACCTTACTAAAGGCGCCTACCGCATGTAGGGTATCCTCCAGGTAACATCACATGGAGGGTGCCCTTGCCCAGCCCGCACTTGGTGGGAGACAGCTCGTGGTTCCCTAGCACAGCCCCCTTTAACCGCCCAGCCATGCAAGTTGGCCGACACCTAATTTGGTGTGTATAACTGTACTGGGGACCTGGGGTCACTACTGTAACAAATCAGCGGTTTTCCACCTGCCGCCTATGAAGATAAATAAGGCCCAGGTAATTAAAAACCTGGCAGTGGAGCCAGGGCAGCTGGACAAACAGCACCAGCAAGATTATTCACCTGAAAGTTATAATTATATATTTTTTTATTAAAAACATAGTGAGTGAATAGCGCTGAGATTTTGAAAAAGGAAAAGTAAATAAGTAGCGCTGAGACAAGTCACGTGATGTGACTCCAGCTTAGAAATTCTGAACCAACAAAACTGCCTGCAGACAGGTCAGACAGGTCAGGCAGGTCAGGCAGGTTGCCTACTGCAAGAAGTTACAGGCTGTCCTGAGTCAGAGAGCCAAAAGAATAGGCCTCCATTTTGGTACAGATACAAATTTATAGTAAAAAATAAGTTAGTAATAAGTAAATAAGTTAGTAATCAAAGCAATAGATAGGCCAGGATCCCTCAGACACCTAGATCTAGTGCCCAATATAGTCACCTAGATAAATCTAGTAGAAGAATACCCTTCTCCCCAATAAAAGCCTTTCTTCCGCAAGACCCTTGCAGGTTCTGGTCTTCAGGAGTGAAGAACAAGAGAGGACACCGGGGAAAAAAAATGTTCCCTCAGACA
This sequence comes from Arvicanthis niloticus, assembly GCF_011762505.2. Classification (NCBI taxonomy): domain Eukaryota; kingdom Metazoa; phylum Chordata; class Mammalia; order Rodentia; family Muridae; genus Arvicanthis; species Arvicanthis niloticus. Next base: position 929,228 of record NC_047665.1, on the reverse strand, counting down.
TGGGGACCCCATCAATTGATCAGGCTGTGGTCAACAGTAGGTTACAGAAGGTAAGGGACACCCAAAGGCCCACGCCAGATCCTGTTGATAGATCTTGTATAAGAACATGAGACCCCACTAATTTTGACCAAGGAACATGAGATTAAACAGGGAGGCTAGAGAGACTACAAGATAAGTCATTAGAAGGTTTAATATAAGTCTAGAAGAAAAGAGTGGAGAAGGTTTAGTGGAAGTCTAGAGAAAAGGAGTGGAAAAGATAAAAGGTTTAAGATAAAAGGTCTAGTGTAAGTTGCTGAGACTAGAGAGAGGTGAAGAAAAAGAAAGATAACAGGAAAAGAATTTACAGAAAGCAGAGAAGAGGGACTCCAATCAAAGGGAGATAAGACACTCCTTGAAAAAGACCAGTGTGCACACTGCAAGTAAAGGAGCCAGCTTCAGGGTCCAAGAGGGCCCTAACAAATAGAAGCCAGGGCCAGGAAATCCCAGGCCTTGAGAAACACCCCAAATGGCGAAGATATTAGCTCTGTGAGAAGACAGCTATTGAGATAGACGGGGCAGCTTGGAGCCACCCAACTCTTGATAGACACAGGGTCCTCCTCCAGGCCAATGGGCCAAAATATATTCATGGACTAAGAGATGGGCTGGGTATCCCATTCATTTATGGTCATCCTAGACTGTTCCTACCCTCTGTCGGGTTGAGACTTACTCCCCAGGATGGGGGTCCAGATACAACACTTCCTACCTGATGGGCTGCAACTAACTGACAAGAACTCATGGGTAGAGGAAAGGCTTCTCCTACTGACTCCAGCCAGGAGCCGGGGTAACCTGCTTTACAGACGGGAGAAGTTTTCTCCATGCTGGTCAGAGACAAGCCAGCGCTACTGTGGTGGACACAAATGTCATCTGGGCTGACTCCCCACCCCTGGGATCGTCGGTGCAGAGAGCAACCTTGGAACTTGGGGCTGACAAGAAAATCAACATCTGCATGGGCAGCAGGTATGCTTTTGCCATAGCCCATGTCCGCAGGGCTATATACCAATAGAGGAAATCCTGATGAAGCCAGCAGCTGTGAATATTAGTTGCCCAGGACACCAAAAAGGAGGAGACTCAGTGGCCTGAGGCAATAACTGGACAGATCAAGTGGCTTGATACAGGAGCCCCTCCTGACTCCTAAGAGATGGCTTCACTTAAAACACAGAATAAGAGAAAGAACTCAGATTGCTAGCCATCCTGCCAGCTACTATCTAGAGGAAAAGAGGCAATGGTGCACACAAGAAGGGAGAGCTATACTCCCCAGAAAGCAAAAGACTGTGCTAAATGCACAGATGGACTCTTAAGATATGAGTGCAACCAAGCAGCCAAGAGATTTAAAGCGTATAAGGGACCTCAGGTTTTGAGCCAGAGAAATAATAAGACTTAGAGTAAGTAAGAAAATACCTAGGAAAAAAAACAGCCTAGGATAGGGACCTTCCCAAGGTTTCAAGTGTCCTAGGTAATTAGGACAATTATAGCATGCTTATAATCCTAGCAGTTAAAGAGCTGGGAAGGATTGAGAGTTCAAGGCCAGCCTATGTTAGAAAGGTTTGTAGTTGCTGTTGTTTTAACATTTATTCCTTACATTTTAAGTGTATGTGTGTGTCAGAGTACAAATATGTACACCATGTGCAGGTGTTGATGAGGCCAAATGCTTTGGAACTGAAGTATTAGGCATCTGTGAATGGCCTAATACGGGTGCAGGAAAACAAACTCAGGACCTCTATAAGAGGAGCATGTGCTCTCAATATCTGAGCCCTCTCTCCATGGACACTGTTCTCCCTTACCCCCAAAGAACCCCAGAACAAACAAAATAACCCAAACAAAAAATTAATTTTAAATTCTGAAAATATTCATTTTTTATTGATTTAAAAACATGACTGTCCATATATGCCTGTGTAAAAATACATTAAAATACAGTTTTGTGACTTAATGTTTTATATAAAAGTATAAGGTCCTAGTAGTTACTAAGGATTACCATTGGTTTGACTTTATGATACATTTCATGAGAATTTCTGGGACAAAAGTAAGATTTTTGAAAGGTAAAATATGAAAATAGTTTTCCAAGTAAGACTGATTTGGGGTGAGAAAAAGCAGATGTCTACGAATGTACGACCTAACCCAATGCACATTTGCCTTTAATTGTTTTGTTTTTGAGACAGGGTCTCTCTTTGTAACCCTGGCTGTCTTGGACCTCAGAGATCCTCCTGCCTCTGCCTCCTCATACATCACTATATCTGGCTGCACACTTCTTTTTGTTATTTTTGAGACATAATCTTACTATATATAACCCAGTCTGGCCTGGAACTCAGTATCTACCCCAGCCTCATGGACTCGTCTGCCTGTGCTGAGATTCTAAGTGTGGGCTAACACACCCAATCAATCACATAGCATGTCATTTCATTACAAAGGTTTTAAAAACAATCTTAATATTGCCTTTTAAAAAGCAGCATTTCTCAGCACACCCACACACACACCCACTACCTATTGCCCTAGGATTGTTTTGGTGGAACAAGTGAGTTGAAGGAAATACTTGGTTTGGTTTAGGGGCCATGCTGGGAATAAAAAACAAAGTTTTTATGCAGGGGAGCACATTCTGTTATCACTGAGCTGCACCCCCATCCCTGATCATATGTTAAATATATCTAGGACAAAGGGCACCTAGAATGTATATAACTCTAGTTTCTTTCCCCTAGCAGTGAGCAGGCATCCTGCTGTCTGTAAGAGGTTGTATGAATCCTTACTTGGGAGGCAACCCCTGTGCAAGAAATCACCTGCACCTCCACAGAAGTTTAATGTAAGCAGGCATTTTCACTTTATTTTGTTGTTTTTGTTTTTGTTTTTGGCCTGGAACTCAGAAATCCACCTGTCTCTACCTCCTAAATGCTGGGATTAAAGATGTGAGCCACCACTGCCTGGTGGCATTTTCACTTTAATGGTTAAAGATTCTTTCCTGACCCACCTCCTAGTCAGCCAAGATTATGAGAGAGCATGGGAAATAAAGGACTTGGAAAGCAAGCAGAAATATCTATTCTTTCACCACAGACACATACAGGCTACTGGCAGTGTTGCTCTGTGTTTATTTACCATTTTTTTCTCCAAGCATACAAAAAATCAGTAATACACATATGTGGCTGCACTGTTTACAGAATAACTTTCTTGAGTTCCTTTTCTTTCCCTTTATGCATTCCTCCCTTCCACTAACTGACTATTTTTCCCAGAAAGGCTCTCTCTACATAGCTCAGGCCGGACTCTCATCTCCATTCCTCAGGGCTAGGATTATAAGCCTGTGCCATCATATCTGGCACATATGTATTTCTTAAACGTTTTATTTATTGTTTTATGTGTCTGAGTGTTTGCCTACATGTATGCATGTATACCACATGTGCACCTGGCGCCCAAGGCCATAAGATGTTGGATCCCTTGGAACTGGAGTGACAGACAATTGTGAGCTACCATATGGGGTCTGGGAACCAAACCTGGATCCTGGGTCTTCTGCAAAAGAAGCAAGTGCTCTTAACCACTGACTGATCTTTCTAGCACTTCCTTCTTATATTTTAGTTGCCAAAAATCTTTTTTATTGAATGGATATTCATAAAATATTAACAATGGTAGTAATAGTTTTATAATGTTTGACTTTTATGTATTTGTATAGAATTATAGAAGCTATAAAACTTTAAATGTCTATTCCATTTCTGACAACTGATGCCCCTCACTCAGCATGTACTTCTATAGACACATAAGCTCTATGTTTCATGACCCCATGAAGCCATGGTGTCTGGCATTTTGGTTCACGTTTCAAGGGCCCATTCACAAGTGGAAGATCCCACGTTTAGTCACACGTGGATGACTGTAGGTCTGCTCATGAAGTTCACAGGCGGAACCCCCACAAGCTGTAAAACAGAGTTTATGGGTTTGTGATCCAACCTATTCCTGTCTCGGTGCACAAAGTGGATGTTGTTACCTGGAAGAGAATAAGGACAGACCGCTGAGGGCAAACATCACACTAGTCTTTAGATTCACTGCTTATCAGGATCAAGGAAGCATTTTAATTCCTAATTAGTCCAGAGGGAAAATTAATTACCTGGAGTCCCTTATATTCCCTACGTAATGCCACCATAATTCTGCACCATGGCAATTAACCATGACAAGATAATGGCTGAATAAGAGTGTTACTTAATATGTTGTGAGTTCCGAGGGAACAGCATCCTAAATTTAACCTTCTATTCAGTTTCATCAAGTATAGTTAAATAAAACATCCAACCAGGCAGGCAGAATCTGGGACTAACACACGTATCAGCTGGGAAATGGCATCTATTTTTAAAGTACATGTACTAATAAATTTCACTTCAAAATATTTGCTTGCTTCAAAAAATTTACTCCTGGGCTAGGGGCTACCTCACTCATGAGGATCTGGGTCATCCCTAGCACTGCCCCCGCCCCAAAAAAAGAGAGAAGGAAAGAAAAACATTAGCCGGGTAGTGGTGGCGCATGCTTTTAATCCCAGCACTTGGGAGGCAGAGGCAGGTAGATTTCTGAGTTCTAGGCCAGCCTGGTCTACAGAGTGAGTTCTAGAACAGCCAGGGCTACACAGAGAAACCCTGTCTCGAAAAACCAAAACAAAACAAAAAAAGAAAAAGAAAAAAAAAGAAAAACATTGACTTCATAGGATGTTTTATAACTAATCTAAGAGAAAGCAGTAAACCAATTAGCTACAGAATACCTAGCACCCACAATCCTCCTATATCAACCCAATTAAGTTATACTTTATCATCTAAGTCCTGTTAATTCCATCTTAAACACAAAACCAGAGTTTCTGTTTTGAGACAGATCTTTCTATCAGGTAGCCCTGGCAGGCCTAGAACTCACTATGTTGACTAGGCTGGCCTTGACCTCACAGAGATCCTCCTGTCTCTGCCCCCAAAGTGTTGGGATTAAAGACATGTGCCACCATATTCTCAAAACAAGGATTTAGCTTGAAACCTTAGATCAAATGGCATCTTTCTATGGCCACTGACCACAACCTATAGTTACAGGTTTAATTCATCCCCTGAAGACCTGGCTGTGGTGATTTCAATGAAAATGACCCCCATAAACTCATAGAGAGTGGGATTATTTGAAAGGACTAGGAGGTGTGGCCTTGTTGAAGGAAGTGTGTCAATGGGGGTGGGCTTTGAGGTTTCAGAAGCTCAAGCCAGATCCAGTGACTCTTCCTGCCCATCCAGATGTAGAACGCTCAGCTACCATCCTCTTCAGCACCGTATCTTCCTGCTTCCTGCCATGCCGATAAACTTCTAAACTGTAAACCAGCCCCAATTAAATGTCTTCCTGTCTAAGAGTTGCAGTGGCCATGGTGTCTCCACAGTAATAGAACCCTAACGAAGACAACAGCCAAGTGACTCAGTGACATGAGATGAGAAACAGGGTAAAAAACAAAAACAAACAAACAAACAAAACACCCTTTCCAGGTCTGAGGATGCAAACTAGTTACTGAAAAATGTGACTCTGGAAGATGGGGTATAGCTCAGTGATAGAAGCACCCGCACAGTGTGCACAAGGCCCAGCAAGATACTAGCACCACAGAGAATGAAAAGAATATGAGCTGATGAGATGTCTCAGGGGGTAAAGGTGTGTTTGCCACTAAGCCTGACAAACTGAGTTTGATCCCCAGGACTCACCTCATGGAAGGGGAGAATAGATTCCTGCAAGTTGTTCTCTGACTTTACTGTGTACCAAGGCACACATGTCCTGCTCCCTAAGCATGCGTGCTCACCCATATACATACTAAATAAACAAAGACATGCAAAATGGTTGATGGCAGTATTCAAGAGGTAAAGACAGGCAGATCTGTGAGTCTGAGGCCAGTCTGCTTTTCGGAGCCTGTTACAGTTCAACTAGGGCTGCACAGTAAGAACTTGTTGCAAAACAAAGCAAAACAAAATCTATTTTAAAAGGCAGAGGCAGGTGAATCTCTGTGAGTTCAAGGCCAATCTGGTCTACACACTGAGTTCTAGAACAGCCAGGGATACACAAGGAGAAATAAATGAATAAATAAAGGAAAAGAGAAGGGAAGGGAAGGAACTGTAAACAGGGTGTGGTGTGACACACAGCGGTGCCCTAGTGGGCTCAGTCCCCAGCACCAAGAACAAGCTTCCAAGTAGCTCAGTGGCATTTGGGCAATTTATGGGACTCATAAAATGGGCTCATTTATTTACTTACTTACTGGTGCTGAGCCCAGGAAGCATGCACCTGCCACTGAGATACAACTCCAGCCCCAAAGGGCTTCTTTTTAAATTAAGTTGATCTAAAATTGTAAGAGAGGGCTACAAGACTGCCTGCTGTAAAGAACCAAAACCCCCAGTCAGAATCCTCCCTCCAGCTGGGACTTAAAGAAGTGCTAATTTAGCCGGGAATCCTAGCACTTGGGAGGCAGAGGCAGGCGGATTTCTGAGTTCGAGGCCAGCCTGGTCTACAGAGTGAGTTCCAGGACAGCCAGGACTACACAGAGAAGCCCTGTCTCGAAAATCCAAAAAAAAAAAGAAGAAGAAGAAGAAGAAGTGCTAATTTAGTGATTCTTGGAATGTATGTTCACTAGCAGGTATGACTTTAAAGAGGCTGAAAAATGAAGGAAAATCTGCCTATGCAGAACCTGAATATGGAGAAAGCTAACTTCTCACACTTATCAGGATGGAGCTAGAGGCATCTCTGGCCTAGACACAGTCAATATAGTTGTTGGCCTCTGTGGCATGTGACACTTCTCACTTTGGAAAGGGTCCACACTGGTGCTGGCTTGAACCGTGTGGTTCTCCTGGTTTGCTTAGTAAAAATAAATATTCTTCCATTTACAAGAGGAAGTCAGCTCTCCACGCGTGAACAGCAATTGTCCTTTCCTGGGAAGTCATCTAGCTGGACCACCTCAAACTTCTGTAACTTTATTCCATATTCTCATCTACACTGTCTGTAGATTTATTTACTTATTATTATTATTTTTGCTTTTCAGTTTTTGCTGTAGCCCTGGTGGTCCTGGAATTCTCTCTGTAGACCAGGCAGGCCTCAAAATCAGAGGTCCACCTGGCCTCTGCCCCCCAAGTGCTAGAATTAAGGGCGTGAGCTGCCACCATTGCCTGGCTTTTTTGTCTGTTTTTCTGTCTGAAGATTTTTGAATGTGGTAACAGAGACACTAGTTATCAACACACAGAGCTTGTTTAGTGAATCCTCACCCTTGTTATGTGTTCTGGACAAATGTACAGGGATCTGCTCTGGTGCATTTTTATCCCTTTGGGCCAGATGGCTTTGTTGAGACTGGTATTGCTATGCACATATGGATCCCCTATCTCCTTCATGGGAAATTTCCAGATTACTTTGAGTGCCCAAGGAAAAATATGGAATATTTTGTGAATTTGTATGCCATCATTTATGCAGGGATCATGCTAATCTTTGTATTGTTCCAATTTTAGAATATGTGTTGTCATTGAATTCTTTTAAGATTTACTTTATTTTTAATTATGTATATTTTTATGCGTGTTTGTGTGTGTGTGTGTGGGGGGGGGGTTGTACACATGAGTATATAGGTGCCCAAGGAGTCCAGAAGAGGCAGTCAGATCCCCAGGAACAAAGGTTACATTTGGTTGTGAGTCACCTGATGTAGGTTTGGAAACTAAACATAGGTCCCCTGCAGGAGCAGCCAGTGCTTGTAAACACTGAGCAATCTCTTTAACCCCTGTTGAACTTTTTTTTTTTTTTTTTTTTTTTTGTGACACGGTTTCTCTGTGTAGCCCTGGCTGTCCTGGAACTCACTCTGTAGACCAGGCTGGCCTTGAACTCAGAAATCCGCCTGCCTCTGCCTCCCAAGTGCTGGGATTAAAGGCGCACGCCACCACTGCCCGGCCCTATTGAACTTTTTAAAGACTGTAATAGCCATGTATCAATCAGCAACTCAGAGCTTACTTTCTGTGTCTCAAATCTCTGCTCTCACTCAGGAGTGATGGGGATCCTAACCAAACACAAACATCACACACAGAAGCCTCTGAAGAAGAGAGCTGCTCCTTACCAAAGCATGCCACTTCATTAGCCCAAGACGCCCATCTTTAGTGTTCTAGGATGTAAGACAAGTGGGGGGGCTCTTAGTAACCTGCCCTTGATGCTCACCTGGACCTAAAATGAGGGTTCCTCCTTGCTGAGCTGGGTCTCCTTGGAAATCAAAAAGCGGGCCAGTGACTGCCCGCCACAGGCTCTGAAGGCTTCCGGAGAGCAGGTTGGACTTTATGTGGGGGCTCTGTCCTGAAATGTTGAAAACTGTCTTTAGGTATTATCATTTTATATTCCAATGAGATACGATGCCAGTTCTTAGATAAAACATTCTTTAAAAAAATAAACTGTGTTTATTATGTCTGTATTTGTGTGTGGGTGTGCATGCTCAGGCAGTGCCCACTGGAGGCCAGAAGACAGCACGGAATTCCCTGGAGGTGGAGTTACAGGCAGTTGTGAGTCCACCAGGATGAGCACTGGCAACTGATCTTGGGTCCTTTGTTAAGAACATCGTGAACTCTTAGTGGCCGAGCCATCCATCGTCTCTCCAGCCCCACAAACATTGTCTATTGTGCCCCATCCTCCCTCCTTTCCTTATTCTTCAATGGAAATCACAACATTGAACTTTCCACCTATCTTTTTTCTTCTTTGAAATAATGGCTTAACCTGTCACTGATACTGGCTCAGATAGTTTTTTTTTTCTATTGCACAGTAAGGCATTTGGCAACATCCTTGCCTTCTATACCAGCTAAATGCCAGTAGCATTGGTCACCAACTTGGACAACCAAAAATATCTCCAGGACAAACATGCTGGGAGTGGGTAATGTCCCTGCTGAGGACATTGTCTTAAAGGAAGAAGTGGCAACAGGCCCGGCCCATCTGCCAGAGAGAACATGAATGACCCATTTCTCAGATTTGTACCCGTTTTATCTTAATTTCCAATGTATATTTGCTGTTTTCTCACCTCATGCTCCTTTCCAGGACATATTCTGCTGCACAGGCTGTTGATGATGGACAACACCTTTTCTTCCTCCTGGGACTGTAACTAGGTTGCTCCTTCCAGTTTCCTTCACATTAGCCTTGGAGATGTTCTAGCTAGTGAGTGAAGTGGTTGTTTCTTGGCCAAGCTCCCAAAACCCCCCTCCAAGTTCTTGGAAAGCTTGGATTGGAAATGACAGAGCCACATGAGGGCAGGTCACAGGCTTCAGAAGCACTGCTTGATGCCTGTCATTTTCTACTCTGTTTTCACAATGACTGAGGCTTCTGCTCCTTTTGGGCTGAGAAACTATTTTATCTTTTATTCTTGCCTTGTTTATGTCAGACTTTAAGCTTTAAACATTGATGACCGTGGAGAAAAACACTCAGACTCAAACTTACCTTCCCTTACTCTGACTTCTGACTCAGGTCAGTTTGACTTCAGCTACCTGTGGGTGTGTTTCTCCACACACCAACTAAGCAGAGACTCAGTGGTGACACAATCTCCCAGAAGACAATGTCAGGTCAGGCAGGTGGGAGGCTAAGTCTCAAGATGGGGCCCTACTTAATGCAGACACTAACCACAGGCCTGGGTGGTTTAATTTTAACAAATATTTATTTATATTTTATGTGCATGAGTGTTTTGTCTGCACGTACATCTGCAGAGCAGAAGACTGTGACTGGCTATAAAGTGGGATTCCCATAAGCCCTTTTGGGATACAATGAATCTTGAGTGGTTCACAGAATTCAAGCAGTCTATGATGGTTAATTTTAACTTTCAATTGAATTGAATTAAATTAAATTGACACGATCTAGAATCACCTGGGAAGGGAGTCTCAGTGAAGAACTAGTCTATATTAAATTGATTAAATTGGCCTGTAGACATGTTTGTGGGGAATTATCTTGATGAGTATGCCCACTGTGGGTAACACCATTCTTTGGTTAGAGGATTCTGAATGAGCAGAGAAAGGAAGCTGAGCATAAGCATGTGTGTATTAATTCAAGGCCCTCTGCTCTTTTTTTTTTTTTTTTTTTTTTTTTTTTTTTTTTTTTTGACACAGGGTTTCAGGGTTTCTCTGTATAGCCCTGGCTGTCCTGGAACTCACTCTGTAGACCAGGCTGGCCTCGAACTCAGAAATCCACCTGCCTCTGCCTCCCAAGTGCTAGGATTAAAGGCGTGGGCCACCACTACCCGGCAAGGCCCTCTGCTCTTGACTGAGGATGTAATGTGACCATACTTTACATACATTACATACATAAAGTTCCTGCTGCCTTGAGTTCCTGTAGTCATGGCTTGTAACCTAGAATTGTGAGCCAAGTAAAACTTCTCCTTGAAGCTGCATTTCACTGGCTGTTTTTACCATAGCAACAGACATGACATGACTGTGACATAATCACTTAACACTTAGCATAAAATATCTAAGTGCTTTAACTTTTTTTTTAAGATTTATTTATTTGTTTTGTGTATGTGAGTACACTGTCTCTGACTTCAGACACACCAGAAGAGGGCATTGGATCCCATTACAGATGGTTGGGAGCCACCATGTGGTTGCTGGGAATTGAACTCAGGACCTCTGGAAGAGCAGTCAGTGCTCTTAACTGCTGAGCCATCTCTCTAGCCCGTGCTTTAACTTAAAAAAAAAATGTTTTTGTGCCTTGTATTTTATTTTATGTGCATTGATGTTTTGCATGTATGTATGTCTGTGTGAGGGTGTCAGATCTTGGGATTGCAGACAGTTGTGAGCTACCATATGGGTGCTGGGATTTGAACCTGGGTCTTCTGGAATAGCAGTCAGTGTGTCCAATTGCTGAGCCGTATCTCCAGCCCCATATTTTTAAAATGTTTATTTCTATTTTACTTGTGTCGGCATTTTGCCTGCATGTACATCTGTGCACCACGTGCATGCTGTGCCCACAAGGCATGCATTCAGGGTTATAAACAGTTTGTGACACCACGTCCCTTAGAAGGGCAGCCAATGGTTTAATTTTTAAACAAGGATCCTAAGAATGACTCTCAGAGTTACGCTCGCCTTATAAGGAGAAACCTTTAAAGAATGTTTTATGAAGCCGGGGAGCCAGCTTAGTTCCCAGCACCGCTGGAACTTCACAGCAGTGTGAAACTCCAGCTCCAGGGGATCCAACTCCCTCTTCCAGTCTTCATGGGCACTGTGCATGGCACATGTGGTTCTGAATTTTGCCTCACCACAAGGGTGCTGGATCACCGCAGGGCTTATGGTATGACAACTGGCCACTCGGGGGACAAAATATAGCCTAAGATAGGGGTCCCAACCCATGTTTCTCCAAGTGAGAAACGTGTGTGTGTGTGTGTGTGTGTGTGTGTGTGTGTGTGTGTGTGTGTGTGTGGCTGTGGTTCCTAAATTCTTGGGTACCCAGACACCACTGGGAACCTCAGAGAGTGGAAAATGGGAGGAGATTGGGTGAGGGTGGGGGTAGCTTAGCTCAGAGCTCAGAGTGAGTGCAGGAGATTCAGGCACTCCTTGATGAGACAGACAGTCCTTGCTTGTCCACGGTGGGAAAGGATGCATATGGTTTACTCAGGAATACCTTTTGCAGGAAGGATGCCCGGAAAGGGAAGCTTATTGGCTAAACCCTTGGGGCCCATCTAGATACCTCATTAGCATGGAGAACTCTGGGTTTTTATTCATATTCTCTCTCTCTCTCTCTCTCTCTCTCTCTCTCTCTCTCTCTCTCTCTCTCTCTCTCTCTCTTTTCAGAGCTGAGAACCGAACCCAGGGCCTTGCGCTTGCTAGGCAAGCGCTCTACCATTGAGCTAAATCCCCAACCCCGAGTTTTTATTCTCTGTGACCAGTTGTCATGGTCCTCTTAGTAAGATCTTGTGGTCACCTGCTCCGGGACAGGAATCTGGTCTGGAGCTAGTGAACTCCTGCCATTCTCAATTGAGAGCTGGGGTTCTGCACTCTTGCTACTACCTGACCAATTCTTCTGTCTGGTGGCATGGTCCATTCCCCACAGGCACATACAGGCAAAATATTCATACACATAAAATAAAAATAAATCTTTAAAAATTACTTTATAAAATCTTGCTGGGTGGTGGTTCATGCCTTTAATCCCAGCACCTGGGAGGTGGAGCAAGAGACTATCTGCAGGCAAAACTCTCATACACATAAAAACAATAAAAAGACCATGGCATGTCTGCTTCACAAGCAGTTCCCAGCCCCATCTCAGTGAAACCTCCTTGGCTGACAACATCTTTATCACCATCACTGGCTTCAGCTTGCCCAGGTCTGATTCCTTCTCCACAACACTCTGTGACTCCTTCACTTAGCTGCCACGAAACACCTGAAGATTCCCAAAGGATAAAGCCAAACTCTGAGTCAACCTGAATTTAGTGTGAGCCAGCTCAGCCTATCCAATGACTCACACTAGTTCAGCTAGAGGCACAGGTACCTGCCTGTCTTCAAGTGAGTGGCATTTCCCAAAGCCTTTGTACATCCGCCTTCATCTAGAGCACTCCTTTCCCACCCTCACACCACTAGTAACTTTCATGGTGAGCTGGGTCTTCATCTCCAAAATCAACTGCCTCTAGACCCTTCTTTCCCACATCCCCCAAACAGGCACTTGTCCCTTCTGCTTTTCCTGCATCACAGTCTGCTAAGCTGCACTAAAATCTCTGGAAGACAGAGGCTGTCCCTTACTACCGTCCCTCAAGAAGCATCTTATACTATGGGAATCACAGATACTGACTGGAGTGAGTTCTGTTGGGATGACCTACACCCATACAAATTGTATCACATGGTTATGTGGGTGTGGCTATGTATTTTCAAATGTTGTGTTGGCAACGCCTAGTACTGATGAGATATTTGGTATTGTCATTTCTATGGGACCATTACCTGCTTTCTATATGTAAACGTTTGTCACCTTCTCACCAGCCCCAAAAGAGGAAAAAGCAAGCTGCCATGGGGAAGTCAGGGTTGGTCATGTTGCCCTCTATCTAGCCAAAAGCAATACTAAGGTATGGACTCTGTGTAGTCCTGCTGCCGTTTGGCTCAGAATGAGTAAGTTGTGGAACCTCACTGACTACAGTAATAGCTTTTGTTAAATAAAGAGCTGGAGGCTGGCTGGAACTGGGGCAGAAGGACAGGCAGAAAGACAGGCAGGAGACAAAAGCATGGGCAGGAACAAAGCAGGGAAGAAAGGAGAGAGAGCCACATGGCAGGATGCAATGGAAGGGAAGTAGGGGTAAGTTAGAGGCCAGCTGAGAGACTGCCTTATGCTATACAGATGTCTCCCCATCTTTATTATTAAACCTCAAGCCGGTTGGTCCCCAGAAAGCTCCTCACTAGAGTTCTCACATCTACTCTTTGGAAACCAACTTCAGTCTACAAAAGACAAACAAGTCAACTCAGCTAGGCTTAGTGCTGTGAGCCCGTCAGATGAAGCTTGCCTAGCATATACAAGGCTCCGCTCCTCCCAAAATGCCAATTTTCTCACTTCAACTTTGAGGTAAATACTGTAATATTGTCTAGAACCTTTTTCTTAAATATAAAAATGAATACTAGAGGTCTTTATGGAAATTTTTTTTTTAATGGGACTAAAGAGAACACTTTTTTCCTGGCTGCTCTTGTTCATTCATTTGCCATGGGTTATAAGGAACTTCCTAAAGAAGTTGCAGGCTGCTAGAATCGGAGCTTTAACAGGAAGACCAGAATGCCAGGAGAAACAGATTGTGGAGGTCTGGCTCATAAGGCATAAAGGAGAGGACTTAAGTGTGAACAGGGCTACAGACCATTAGTGTCACACTCTGACAAAGAATCTGGCTACGCTATGCTCACATCCTGAAAAGAAAAAGATCGAAGCTGGGCAGTGGTGGCGCATACCTTTAATCCCAGAACTTGGGAGGCAGAGGCAGGCAGATTTCTGAGTTCGAGGCCAGCCTGGTCTACAGAGTGAGTTCCAGGACAGCCAGGGCTACACAGAGAAACCCTGTCTCAAAAAACAAAAATAAACAAACAAACAAAAAACTTAAAAAAAAAAAAAAAAAAAAAAGAAAGATCAAGGCTGAACTCAAAGGTAATGGACTAGGTTGTCTGGCAGAAGCCATCTCGTGACATGTAATGTTAGTACAGGCTGTGCATGGTTACCATTCACTATTCCCATCAGCTCTGCAGTCAGAGAGAGGGCAGAGACATGATATGGCAAAAAAGAGGATGTGAGCAAATCCTACAGAAAAGGCCATGCAGAGAAGGAAACTGTGATTGTTAAGGAGGTTGGGGTCACTAAATAGAACCTCTGGCTCTTCAGAGACAAGAGGAAAGCTGCTTGGAGGACAGGACCCCAAGCCTAGAGCCTTGGGCTTGAGAAAATGTAAATCCATCTGAAGAAGAGCCTGAGCTGACAGTACCATTGAGGGGTTCTCTGACCAAAAAGAACTGCTTAGAGACCCAGTTTCAACCACTGAGACTCAGGTCATTATCATTACTGTAGAAGTGGGTCAGTCTGCAACTTGAGCTGGCAGAACTGGATGGCATTGCTTATGGGAGTTGTAGACAGAGAAGTGCAGAAGTTATGGGGCCATGACAGCTTACACCAATGTCCCACAGAGCCACTGGGGCCAGGCAATGTGTCATTCCCTGCAAGTAGTTTGAGAGGCCATCACATAGAGAAGGTAAAGCTTACACTGCAATGGAGACCCCAGGATACTAAAGATGCCAGGACTGTGGGACATCTGTTAAAGAAAGCCTCCCACATGAAGTTGAGCCAGCTCAGCAGAAAGGCAACACATGCTGCAGTCAACAGAAACGGATGGGTGGGGGCTGCCTAAGCTTATTGAAACAGAGGATTCCATCAAGGGTTCCAGGTGAGGGACATAAAGCATGGAGTTCAGCTTTTGCTGTTAGTCCTGCTGTATTTTGGTCTTTCCTTGCTGTCCTGGTTAGTTTCTGTCAACTTGACACAAACTTAGACATATCAGGGAAGAGGGAATCTGACTGAGAAAATACCTTCAATAAGACTGGGCTGTAGGCTAGTCTGGGGGCCATTTTTTAAATAGATGATTGGTGTGGGAAAGTCCATCTCATTGTGGGTGGAACCACTTCTAGGCGAGTGGTCCTAGGCTGTACAAGAAAGCAGGCCGGCCAGGCCATGGCGACAAGCCAGTTAGCAGTATTCCTCTATGGCTCTTGCTTCACTTACTGCCTCCAGGACCTTGCCTTGAGTTCATGCCCCAACCTCTTTCATTGAGGGACTGTGGTATGTAAGTATAAGATGAAATAAACCCTTTCCTCACCAAGTTACACTTGCTAATGGTGTTTATCACCACAGGAGAAACCCTAAGACACCTATTATCTTTTTTTCTCTCGAATGAAAGTGTTTATTCTGCACCACTGTATATTAAAAATGTGTAATATATATATATATAAAAAATAACATTTTACAGGGAGCTCAAAATTTGAATCCTGAGTCTCAGAAAAGCCTTTGGGTTTCTAAATAGTGCTTACTCCTTAAATTCCCTTTGCCAAGAATTATTTTTTAAAGATTTATAAGATCTATTTATTATTATCTAAAAAATCATATAGAGGTGTGTGTGTGTGTATCTGTGCTCATGTATACAGGAGCTCTTGGACACCAGAAGAGGGTGTCAGATTCCTCGGAACTGGAGTTACAGGTTGTTGTAGGCCACTATGTGGGTAATGGGACCTGAACCTGGGTCCTCTGCAATAGGAGCAAGTGGCTTTGACCAACTCACCAGTCCCTTGGATACCTATTTTGTCATAAGGAAACTATTGAACACAACTTTGCTATGTACAAGCCCTAGTGTGAGAAGACACACGTGTCTGAGAGAATCGCATCAAATGTGAAGCATGTCTTACCAGAGGAGGAAATTTCTTCACCTCTTTTCATCCCCAATCGCTTGTAAATTTCTCTCTCAGGATCAACATAGATTTCATGAGAATATCCAGTCAGTTTGCAGAAAGGCTAAAAAGAGAATAAAATAATTGGAATTTCTCATCTGGGCAGTGGTGGCACATGCCTTTAATCCCAGCACTTGAGAGGCAGAGGCAGAGGCAGAGGCGGGAGGATTTCTGAGTTCAAGGCCAGCCTGGTCTATAGAGTGAGTTCTAGGACAGCCAGAACTACAAAGAGAAACCCTGTCTCAAACAAACAAACAAACAATAATTGGAATTTCTCATGAGAATGAGAGAAAAGTAAAGACAATTTAGATTTCTGCCAATGAGTGAGCCTACACCAAGGAGCTCAACAAATGTAATTTTGTATATGAAACCTTTTTAATATGGTGGTTCCTCAGTTTGCTAGATAGTTACCTCAATATGATGGTATGATGACTGTCCAATCACTATGAGGGTGATGTCTGCTTCCTTTGGGAGAAAAAGGGACAAGTACATATTATTACTAGAAAGCATGTCTTAAGAACTTTCTCTAAAGCAACTCTTTTGTTTTGTTCTAATGCCACCTATAGGCTTAGAGGAGAATAGAAAACAAAATTGCTCAAGTAGAAAGAAATGCGTACTCAAGATATCTGAATAATTCAGATGATTTGTTTTCTCTATGTAAGAATTTCAAGACCTAAAACATAAAACGACTAGAAGGAAATGCAGAGGGAAGCTCAGTAACACTGTCTAGGCAATGGTTTGGCTCTGAGGGAAGGTGCTGCTGTGCCTGACCACCTGAGTTCCATCTCAGGGACCCACATGGTAGGAGAGAGAACTGACTCCTGCAGGCTGTCTGACCTCCACACATGCACTTATATATAAGTCAATAAAACATAGTATAGAAAGTAAACACACCAAGAAGGTTGTGTTATTCTACATAGCAAAGGAAAGAACAGAGAAGACACAACCCACTGACTGGACTAAGAAAACCTATACAAAGTAGGCACTTGTCAAACTTATGAAATCTATGTTATGATTCAAATACAGCAAGAAGACAATCCAGTCTAAAAGAAGACATTTTAAAAATGGACAAAAATGGGATAGGGACCAGGACTGGTCTAGTATGCCCAGGTTCTGGATCTGACCTCTAGAAACGAAGGGCTACGACTCAGACAGTTCTCAAGAGACAGAAGACATATAAATAACCAGAAGCTGTATGAAATGATTCTTGGGCTGGGGAGATGGTTCAGCGGGTAAAGGGCTTGGTGAGTATCTGAGTTCTACCCCCAGAATCCATGCAAAAAGGTCAATGCAGCTGCATGTGTGTGCAGCCCCAGCAATGTAGACATGGAAGCAGGTGGATCCTGTTGCTCCCTGTCTAGTCAGCCCATACAAATCAGCAAGCTCCAGACCAGTCAGAGATGTTACATTAAAAACAACATGAATGGCCACTGAGGAACAACACTGTCCCGGTTTACCCCTGGCCTCCATGCACATGCATGCGCAAACTTGTACGTGTACACACACACACACACACACACACACACACGCACGCACGCACACACGCACGCACTTGTACATTCTCAACACAAAATATTGAGCATTGCTTATCATTAGAGAAATGAAAGCAGAAATGAGATAGTTCTTCACCTTAGGAGAGGTGCTACTCATAAAAAAGAGGTGAATATCTGTGAGGACACAGAACAAGGAGAATCTTTGCATGGTGCTGATAAGAATAAATTACACACAAATTGATAATAAATTACACAGCTTTTATGGAAACAGTAGTGCATGGGTTCTTACAAAAATTAAAGAGAACTGCCACATGACTGAGAACTGCTACTGTTGGTTATGTTAGTTAAACATCCAAAAGAATTGAAATGAGCATGCCAAAGAAACCCCACACTTCCATGCTCACTGTAGCACTGTCAACACCAGCTAAGGCAAGGAAGCAACCCAGGTGTCCATCAGTGGACAAATGCATAAAGAAAAGTGTGGTACCCCAAACGAAGTAGCATTCAACCATAGAACGTGGTTTTGTTTTTGTTTTTTCTGAAGCAGGGTTTCTCTGAGAGCCCTGGCAGTCCTAGAGTTGATTTGTAGACCGGGCTGCTCTGGAACTCACAGATACTTCTGCCTCTGCCTCCTGAGTGCTGGGATTAAAGGCTTGGGCCAGCAAGCCTGGCTGAGGGTTTTGTTTGTTTGTTTGTTTTTGTCATCTGTGAAAACATGGAGGCCATTATGATGAGTGAAATAAGCCAGGAACAGAAAGACAAATACTGGACGATTCCATATATAATACATACGGAATCAAACATATACCTCATGGAAGTAGAGAATGAACCAGAGACTACCACAGGCTGGGAGAAAGAGGATGGAACATACAGAAAACTGCTCAAAGGGTACAATTTCAGATAGACACGAGGAAAAGGGATCATTTTAGAAACATACTGTAAACCACCTACTTTAAATGTTCTTTATCGGGGCTGGAGAGATGGTTCAGCAGTTAAGAGCACTCATTGCTCATCCAGAGGTCCTGAGTTCAATTCCCAGCAACCACATGTTGGCTCACAACCATCTATAATGGGCATCTGATGCCTTCTTCTTCTGTGTCTGAAGACAGCGACAGTGTACTCATATACATAAAATAAATAAATCTTTATTTTCTTTGTATGCACATGTACATCATGTTTGTTGTCAGATTATTCACAACACAGAACCAGCATGGGTATCTGCCAGCAGATGCATGTGCAAAAAACAAAACTAACAACCCAACAACCACCTCTCCCCACCTCCCCCCAACCAACAGGGAAATGCAATCAGCAATAAAGAATGAGGTAATGATTATGACCTACAGGAAACTAGTGGAAATGGACATTATGCCAAGTCAAACAAGCCACAGACAGACAAATACGGCATTGTTTTCTCTCACACACAGAAATCTAGGCTTAAATTTATATGCGTATCTTTTTGTAGAGTATGAAAGTAGAAAGGGGTTTGTAAGGATGAGATCTAGGGGCATGAGGGAATGAGAGGTTAAAGAAATATCAAGAAAACAAAGACGACCAACGTAGCTCTGGAGGAGAGAAGCAGCAAGAAGGGGTGATCACAAATAAGAACAGAGTATACATGTATGAAAATATCGCAGTGAGACCCATTTCTCTTTATGCTAAGTAACTCATGTCAACAATATTAAAATGTTTACATCGCAAAGATGTTTCAGAATATTATAAACAAAAGGAATAGAAGGGTAGGCAGAAGTTTTTAGTTTTTTCCTTACACATCCTAATATAAATGTGTGCTGAAAATAGATCTTAGTTGTTTTTTGTTGTTGTTGTTTTCAAGACAGGGTTTCTCTGTGTAGCCCTGGCTGGCCTGGAACTCACTCTGTAGACCAGGCTGGCCTCGAACTCAGAAATCCGCCTGCCTCTGCCCCCCAAGTGCTGGGATTATAGGCGTGCGCCACCACTGCCCGGGCGATCTTAGTTTTACAAATGCCCAGTGTCTTCAGTTACAAAGCTCATCTGGGGACTGAAGAAAAACAGGGACATGGTGCTGGGACCTTACTGGTAAATGCAAAGCTGCACTTTTAATATACATTACATTTTTCCGATAACGGATAACTATTTGGGTTGTAAAACATCAGTTGCTGCCTGTGTTTTGATTGTGGAGTTCTTATGCAACATTTGGACACAGGCAGTTTACCAGGTAAAATTATGATAGTCCGTTCTCAAGAGGGCGCAAAGGAGCGCATTAGGACAGAAATAGACCCAGAGGTCTCAGCAGCCCCAGAGGATGGAGGAGGGGACAGCCACCCACAGCTCACCCCACTGCACAGGCCACTGCTGCTCACTCGAGAAACTTACTCGGAGGAAGCTCTTGGGGATTTTGGCCAGATCTTCGACATATTCTTTACAGACGTAACACAAGAAATGCTGAAAGGCAAAAATGCAGAAGAGCACGTCAGCAAGGTAGCAGCCAGGTTCCAGAAGGTCCAGGGGCTCGGCTCCAGGCGAGGTGTTGCACCCGCCGCGGCCCACGAGCTGGGCGGCCAACGGGAGGGCCTTCTTCTCCCGCCCTCCCGGTGCTCACCCTCACGAACACCACCACGGCTCGCCGCTCTCGGAACAGCGCTCCGAACGTCACCCGTCTCCCAGACGCGTCCAGCACTGGCAGCTCCGCTACGGCGGCCGCTAGCGGCTGCCCGCGCTCTGTATCCGAACCGGTCGGGCTCGGGATCCGGCCTGCGCAGCCGCTGACCTGCCGCGTCACCGGCGCGGCCATCGCAGAGGAGGGAAACAGTTCAGGTCAGCCACCGACCTCGGGAGGCGGGGCCAAGCGGGAGGGGCGGGGCTGAGACTGGAAAGGCGGGGTTACGAAGGTGAAGAGGGACTGGAGGCGGGGCCACGCGGGGCCGTTCCTTTGGAGACGTGGCCACAAGGGACGCAGCGGGGCTACTGGAGGGAAAACCCTTCCTTCTACCAGTTTGAGTATCAAGGAAGGGAACTGCCTACAAAACTTTCCAACTAAAAACATATTCTTTACAGACGTAACACAAGAAATGCTGAAGAAGGGCTGGAAAGATAGGTAGCACTGCTTATCTTCAAGAAAACTAGGGTTTGGTTTCCAACATCCACATAGCAGCTAACAACTCAAGTCCCAGGGTATCTGATACCCTATTCTGGTTTCCACAGGCATCGTTCAGAGTGCCTACTGCTCTTTGTTTTGTTTTTGTTTATTTAATGAATACACTAGCTGTCTTCATGCATACCAGATCCCATTTCAGATGGTTCTAAGCCACCATGTGGTTGCTGGGAATTGATCTCAGTACCTCTGGAAGGGCAGTCGGCGCTCTTAACCACTGAGCCACCTCTCCAGCCCACCGACTGCTCTTAAAGAGGGCCCACGTTAGATTCTCAGTTCCCACATCAGATGTTTATAATTGCCTGTAACTCTGACACATTTGGGGATGGAGGGGGGAGGGGGAGAAGGAGAGGGAGGAGAGGGAGGGGAAGAGGGAGGGGAAGAAGGAGGGAGGGAGACGGAGAAAGATTGGGTGGGAAGGAAGGAATTAAAAACAGTTTATTAAAATTTTTAGATTAATAGCTGGGTGGTGGTGGTGCACACCTTTAATTCCAGGAGAAGCAGGAATTGGGAGGCAGAAGCAGGCAGATCGCTGAATTGGAGGCCAGCCAGGAGTACACAGAGAAACCCTTTCTTGATAAAAACAAAAACAACAAATAAAACTTAAATTACATTTTACTTATTTGGTGTTCCTGCTTGTGGGTTGTCTGCGTGTGGGTATAAATAAGCCTCCTCCTTGTGTGTGGAGGTCTGGGGACTTTTGGAAGTTGGCTCTCTGCTTCTTTCATGTGGATCCCAAATATTGAACTCATGTCATGAGGCTTGGTGGCAAGTGCATTTATTTACCTACAGTGCCATCTTCCCGGCCAGCACTGGTATTTGTAATCACCACCTTCCATTTCCCATTCTGTCTTCCCTCTTCCCACAGAAGTCACTTCTTCTGGTTGTGGGTCTTCACCTGATACAGTACCAAAGTCATTTCCATTGACTTAAAACAGTCTATGGGACAGTCTGCTTTCCAGACACTTCCTTATTCCCCTGTTTTCCTCAGTAATCAAGACCAGTCATTATAGGCAGAGCAGTAAGTCCCTTCTATGCCCGTTGCTTCAAAGGAGACCACAGACACAAATAAAGCACACACAAAGAGTGCATAAAAGAAAGAATTCCTAACACAGTTAAGGCTTCCATCCTGCACATGGGTCCTATTTGAGTCAACTTTTGATCTTGGTAACAAATTTTGCATTTTTAACTTCAGTCAGTTCTGCATTCCTCTGCCTAAAAAAATTGTATTGCACTTATTGTATGTGTGCATGTGAGGACATTGTGACACTGCCTGTATAGAGATCAGAAGACAACTTGTGGGAGTCCGTTCTGTCCTTCGATCACATGGGCCACAAGGGATTGCATCCAGGTTGTCAGGCTTGGCAGCAGGTGAGCAGCACTATGTCCTGACCTGGTTTCTTTTAACTGTAGAATGTAGGGATAATCTCCTGTGCTGTGTGGAAGTATCACCTGACAATAAAAAGCCGATGGTCAATAAGCTGAGGCAGGATTAGAAGACTGGACATCTGGCAGAGAGAGGAACTCTGGGAAAGGGTCAGGCGCAGGAGATTCTATACCTGGACTCAGGGAGTCAGATATGTAAAACTGAGGAGAGGTAACCAGCCAGGTGACAGACATAGAACAGAATAAACTGGATAACTGAGTTATGAGCTAGTCAGGGAACAAGTCTAGCTTGGCCTAGGTATTTATTTATTTATTTATTTATTTATTTATTTATTTTTTCCTAGACAGGGTTTCTCTGTATAGCCCTGGCTGTCCTGGAACTCACTCTGTAGACCAGGCTGGCCTCGAACTCAGAAATCCACCTGCCTCTGCCTCCCAAGTGCTGGGATTAAAGGCGTGCGCCACCACCGCCCAGCTGGCCTAGGCATTTATTAATAAATAAGCCTCTGAGTCATTATTCTGGAACTGGGGTTCAGATAGAAAAGAACACATTAATAGAAACTGTGTGGATTCTGGGTGCTGTCCTTGTTGCACTAACTCTGAAGGAGATATTGACCTGTATGTTGTTCTCTATAATCCCAAATCATGAAATCTTCCAAAAGATAGCTGACATGTTAGGACAAAACAAAAGCATAACTCACTGTTCAGAAGTCAGATCAAATATAATAGTATATGAATTTATGTGAATTAATCCAGCATAGTAGAAAACGTCATGGATCAGAATTTGTTCGGGGGTGTCTTTTGTGTACTGTGATTCATGTGCACCGTGTACTCATGTGCACCGTGTACTCATGTGCACCTTGTACTCATATGCACCGTGTACTCATGTGCACCGTGTACTCGTGTGCACCGTGTACTCATGTGCACCATGTACTCATGTGCACCTTGTACTCATGTACACCGTGTACTCATGTGCACCTTGTACTCGTGTGCACCGTGTACTCATGTGCACCTTGTACTCGTGTGCACCTTGTACTCGTGTGCACCTTGTACTCGTGTGCACCTTGTACTCGTGTGCACCATGTACTCGTGTGCACCTTGTACTCGTGTGCACCTTGTACTCGTGTGCACCTTGTGTTCATGTGCACTGTGTACTTATGTGCTCAGTTCTGTATGCAGAACACAGAGATCTGGCTGCAGTGTAGACTTTGGAATGACTTAGTATTTCGTTAAACATTGTTCTCCATCACCTCCTGATTGGTTAAATAAAGAGCTGACTAGACTATACCTGGGCAGGGTAGGATAAGGTGGGATTTCCATGCCTGGACAGAGGGAGAGGGTCTCAGATGGAAGGAGGGGAGTTGCCATCAGGACAGGAATGAAGAAGGAGGTACTAAAATTAGACTAAGATGATAGGTAACGGGCCATGCGGCTCAGAAGGAGGCCAGACCAGCAAAGTCTGGCTAGAATAGCTCAAAATCTAAGCAACTTAGTGCCTGAAGCTTTTCATATATATGCCAAGTCTCCGTGTAATTATTCAGAACATAGAAAAATGCTGTACTTTTACAAGAATTCTTGTTCTATTTCACATACCAGAGTGGTTCATATAATAAAAAGATACAAGTCAACATGGTATGAAGAACCAGTTTTTATATGCAACTGCTAGATGCAATATTTTACAAAGGAGCTAGCAAAATGTCTGAGCTGATAAAGACCCAAATGGGAGGAGAAAACCAACTCCCAGAACTTGTCCTCTGACCTCTACACAAGTGCTGTGCTGTGTGTATGTGAATAGAATGTTTTACCAAGAACTTTGTTGGCATTACTAGAGATACTACCACTAGATGGCATTGTTTACATTTATAAATGGAAAACTTATAAAAGCACATTTATTTGTTTATTTACATTTTGGTGGGACCAGGGCAGCTCCTTTACTGTTTTGTATCTGCTCAAGAGAGTTCCTTTCTACATTTCTGGTATCCAGATAGGCCAGGGCTCCCTTATGAACTCTATGGATTTATGGACTCTAGTCTTGTCACTCCTGACATCATTTCCTGTTCTCCTTGCTAGCTGACCTCTGACCGTACTCAGCTCCTGCACTTACCTAATTTCACCTGCTTGTTCCGCCTCAGAACCCTTGATACAAGGCCCTTCTTCTGGGATGGCACTGGCCAGATGCTGAGGTTATCCTCCTTAAGTCTTGGTTCAGTTATTTCTCAGTGAATCCCCTGGGCCACCCAAGCACAGCTTTCTTCTTCTTCTTCTTCTTCTTCTTCTTCTTCTTCTTCTTCTTCTTCTTCTTCTTCTTCTTCTTCTTCTTCTTCTTCTTCTTCTTCTTCTTCTTCTTCTTCTTCTTCTTCTTCTTCTGTTTTTCTTTTGTTGTTGTTGTTGTTGTTTTGTTTTTTGAGACATGGTTTCTCTGTGTAGCCCTGGGTGTCCTGGAACTCACTCTGTAGACCAGGCTGGCCTCGAACTCAGAAATCCGTCTGTCTCTGCCTCCCAAGTACTGGGACTAAAGGCGTGCACCACCACTGCCCGGCTAACAGCTATCTTCTTAGCACCCATCACCACCTAACACACTGTATAATTTACCAATTCATTTTCATCTCCAGCAAAATATGACACCTTTCTGAGGGGATCTATTTCAGTCACTGCTCTGCCTCCCACTGCCCTTAAAATACAGGTTAACACATAATGGGTATCCATGGACTCTTGTTAAACAAATGGCAAGACAAACAAATACCACATTACACCCTCTCCACTTAGGAAGCAAGGTTAGATATTGTGTTAGGACAATGAACCACAAGGGACAAAGTGATCTACAGAACAGACTTGATATCAAAGTTTTATTTTATTTGCTTTGAGTGAGTGTGCACATGTGAAGTCAACTCTGGGTGTTCCTCAGGAGTGATCCACCTTGTTTTTAAAACAGGGTCTCTCTCTTGGACTCTGGAGCTCAACAGGAAGGCTACATTGGCCAGCCAGTGATTCCCCTAGCACTGGGATTATACAAGTGTGCCTATCTTCTTACACAGGTTCTAGGGGTTAATCTCAAGTCTTCGTGCTAGTGTGGCAAGCTCTTTATTAACTGAACTATCTCCCCAGCTCCTGAAAGAAATTTTTATAAAGAATATATTCTCTAGGGTCTGGGAATACAGCTCAATTGGTAAAGTGATCAATCTCTGGTACCACATAAGACCAGGTGTGGTGGCGCATATTTGTAACCCCAACACCTGTAAGACAGTAGCAACAGTAGCAAGAGGATCCTTCCTAAATTATAGGCCAGAAACTTCAAGGCAGATCTGGGCTACACACAAAAATCCTATCACCTCCAGCCACCAAAACAAAATAAAAAAAGAATATGCATAGGCCATCTTGGAACTTCCTATGTAGACCAGGCTGGCCTTGAACTCAGACATCCACCTGCTTTCATGCTGGGATTAAAAACATGCACCATTATGCCGAGCTAAATTATTTTTAATAATGTTTTTCAAGATTTATTTGTGTATAAATGTTTTGCCTGTGTGTGTATGTCTGTTCACTACATGTATGTCTGGTGCCCTTAGAGGTCAAAAGAGAGTATCAGATCCTCTGGAACTGGAGTTATGGAGGGAGTTATGGAGTTGTGAGCCACCATTCGAGAACTAGAAGTGGAACTCTAGTTCTTTGCAAGAACAAGTGCTCTCAACCACTGAGCCATCTCTCTAGTCCCAGGTTTAACTTTTTAATTAATTATTAATTAATTACTCTGTGCAGGGGGTCAGAGTATGTACCATGGCACTCACACAGAGGGTTGCTGTCCTTCTTCAGGAGAGTCTCAGGGACTGAACTCCAGTCATCAGGCTTACTGACAAGCACTGCAGCCCACCGAGCCATTTCTCTAATCCCGTGTAGCTGGGTTGGGCTTTCAACAGGTGAAAAGAATGGTTTCCACTTAGATCACTTCTCAGGAGAAATCTACTTCCACATTGAGGGCTCATTAACACCCTGTGGTGTGGGGAGCAGCCAAGAGGAGAAGGCACCTTGCCAAATAGCTGAGCAAGCTTCCTGGAAAGCGGGTCTCTGGCTCTGCTCTAGTCTCCAGATACATTTAGACCAACAATTATCAACTTGTGGGCCATAACCTTTTGGGGGTAAAATGACCCTTTTACAGGGGTCAGCTAAGACCATTGGAAAACATAGATATTTATATTATGATTCAAAACAGTAGCAAAATTACAGTTATGAAGTAGCAATGAAAAAAAAAATGTTATGGTTGGGAGTCACCACAACATGAGGAACTGTATTAAAGGGTTATAATGTTAGGAAGGTTGAGAGCTACTGCTTTAGGCCCTCAGTCTTGGAGTCAATGGAAGAGCAGAGACAAACCACTTCTCTGTACCTTCTCAGTCTCTGACCCACTGAAACCAATCGAATAGATGAATGTTAAGCATCCAGGGAGAACTTTACCTTGTAATGTGTAAGGTTACACACTTATTTACTTATTTGTGTGTGTATGCCCCTGTCACAGTGCATGTGTACAGATCAAGATGACAACTGGCAGGAGTCTGTCTCCTTTCATCCTCTGGGAACTGGGAATTGAATTTAGTCGTTGAGTTTGCGTTGACTGCATGGTAAGCCTTCACCTGCAAGGCCATCTTGTCGGCTCTCATATACATTTTTACACTACATTCATATATGAAAATCACACTCTCTTGCATTGGTCCAAAGCACCTCATCTGAATGCTTCCGTGTTCCCCTAATCCTCAGGAAACCCTGCCCAAACCCAAAGATTTAAATCTAGGTGCTCACTACTTCTGCAAAAACAATGTTACTTGGGCACTTAGATCCAAAACAATCATAAACATTTTAGTTCCTGTCCAACACAGAATATCCATGTTATTGCTAGTGGCCATTAGTTTCCCTCTAGGCACAGGGCTTTGTTTTGTTTTTTTGAGACAGGGTTTTTCTGTGTAACAGAGCCCTTGGCTGTCCAGGACTCAATTTGTACATTAGGCTGGCCTCAAACTCACAGAGACCCACTTGCCTCTGCCTTCCAAGTGCTGGGATTAAAGGTTTGTGTCACCACACCCAGCTGAAATTTGTATTTTTAAAGAAGCTGTGGCTGGTTGTAAGAAAGTTCTAGGAGCCAGAGAAAGGAGTAGTTCTAGACAAATTACTTCACCAAAAGTATAGAACCACTACAAGCAGACTGCTCATCGTTCAACTAAATAAATCAACAAAACCCAATATTTTAGGTTCATCCAAAGTCCTGTATTTGTTGATAACATCTATTCCATTATGTCAAAAGGATATCTTTAGGGCTGGAGAGATGGCTCAGCAGTTAAGAGCATTGATTGCTCTTCCAGAGGTCCTGAGTTCAATTCCCAGCAACCACATGATGGCTCACAACCATCTGTAATGGGATCTGATGCCCTCTTCTGGTGAGTCTGGAGACAGCTACAGTGTACTCATAAATAAATAAATTTAAAGAAAAAGGATATCTGTAGGCTTAGATTTTTCAAACCCTACTTTAATAAAGGGTTCTTTTTAAAATAATTTTTAAAAGATTGATCTATCTATCTATCTATCTATCTATTTATTATTTTTATATGTATTTAGCATTCTGCCTGCTTGTATGCTATGCCTGCAGGCCAGGAGAGGGAAGGGCACCAGATCTCATTACAGATGGTTGTGAACCACCATGTGGTTGCTAGAAATTGAACTCAGGACCTCATGAAGGGCAGCCAGTGCTCTTAACCTCTGAGCCATCTCTCTAGCCCTTAAGCACTTTAACCTCCTTTCTAGCTCACCAGAAGTAGTGGAAAAGTTAATAGGGCAAAGGAGTATGTGGACCTATTTAGAAATAGTTCTTTGGGGCAAATCCAATCTCTGTTGTCAGCATGTCAGCAGTTCAGTTCACATGAATCAGCGGCAGTAGCTCGATCCAGAAGAAACGGTGAGGCTCTGCCAATCAGCCTGAGTCCACACAGAAGTGGCAAGAAGTCACTGGAATATCACAAGAAATTCTTTGGTGAATTTCTCTTTTCGAAGTCACAGCAAATGACCATCAGCAAAGAAGGCTGGGTGAACCAATGCCTGTACAGCACCGTCCACTGTCTGTTGTGCTATATTTATACCCCTTTTAAACATTACCTGTTCTCTCAAGCATCTGCTCTAGCAGAACATCACATGACCTTTCCCAGACAGCTTCCAGAAAAACACCATGTGTCTGCTCTCAGCAAAACATCCCCCCAAGTGCCTGCTTCAGCAAAACATTCTCTCAGAAGACAGTTTCTAGAAAAACATCACATGACACAACTGAGTCTCCAAAGAAACCAGAGATTTCCACTTCAGATATCTTTTGTATGAATTTTCTGATGACCTTTTGAGGGACTCCTTAACCCAAAGTTTCCTGACAAAGTTTGTACATTCTGACTGACATATTCTTGACAACAGTCTTCAGCCTCTTAGCAGTGAAACGTTTAAACTAACCACAAACAGATCAAAACAATGAAATACAATAAAGGTTTGATTTTTGCTCACAAAATGTTCAACTACTAAAAACGTCGAGAGTTTTACTCCCAATATTTATTCAGGTGGCCTTTCATCTCATCGCCTTTAAAAATGGCATTAATACATAGCATCCAAGGTTGACCTAGAAGCCAGATTCATTTTATTATTTATTTTTCATTTATTTAGTATGGGGGAGGGGTATAGTTGGAGGCATCTTCTGCTACATTTGGAGGTCAGAGGGCACCTCTCTCTCTCCACCTAGTCTGAGGTAGAGTCTCTATTGTTTCTTCCCCTGGTCATGTACTCAAGGGTAGCTGACCCAAGAACTTTTAGCTGATTTCTCTTTACCCAGCTCCCAAATTTCACAGTAGGAATGCTGGGATTACAGATACTTGCCAACATGTCCACATATCCTTCATTCTATTTGGTTTCAGGGAACCTAACTCAGGTTATTAGGCTTATGTGGCAAGTGCCTTCCCCTGGGGTCCTCACACTCTTTTTATTCTGAGGGGCCCTGTCATATCTCAGGGATCTTGTATTTATCAGATCTGGTTATGTCATAGATCATAGGCACCCTGTTCTAGCAGTCAGTCACAAAGTGAGGCTTACAAGAAATGGAGACTGGAAATTCTAGAGGGGCTACTGCTTGAAGGAAAAATGAAATTATGACTTATGGACAGAATACCAGACTGTGATTTGTGAGATTTATCTAACAAGATATGGTTTCATATGGAAGGAGTTTTCATAGAAATTCTTTGAAATTCCTGCAGGTAGCCTTGGAACAAAGCTTTTCAAACATTCAAAGTCAGTAATATGGTTTCTCCTGCTGAATCCTGTTTTTCTGGACATGTACTGACACCAAGAACTGTTTTCTTACAGATTTTGAAGAGCTTTTTCCTGTCAAAATCTTCATAGGTCAAATGGATAATTCTTTTGTCAGAAATATTTATCTTCAGGACATCTTCTCTCCTGGAATTCTCTGGTATATATTTAGATCTGACCTTAACCATATTTACTGAGTTCATAAGACTTCTTCCCATAATGAATTCTTTGACGTAGTCTAAGGTTTGATTAAGATTCTAAGTCTTCAGCTAATTGGCTAAAAGTTTTCCCACAGTCATTACACTGGAAGGATTTCTCTCCTGTATGAATTCTCTCATGGTCACTAAGGATTGCCTTTCATACAAATGTTCCCCCAAGTTGATTACACTTAAATGGTTTCTTTCCAGTGTGGATTCTTTAGTGTACCCTAAGGGTTGATGTCAGGGCAAATTTTTTTCCCATGGTCATGACATTTGAACAATTTCTCTCCTGTGTGAATTCTTTGATGTTGAAGGAGATGATCCTTTTGCCAGAAGGATTTTTCAAGTTCATTACATTGGTAAGTTTTTTTCTCTCACCTTAAGTTCTTTGATTTCTGACCAGAAGTTTTTCCACATACAGTGCACTAAAAGGTTTTTGTTCCTGTGTGGATTCCCTGCTGTCCCCAGAAGGTTGACTTTTGTACAAATGGTTTCCCACATCCACTACATTCATGTGCTTTCTCTCCTGTGTGGATTCTCTGTTGTCTCTTGAGAGCTGACTTCTGTTTTCTCACATCCGTCACATTTACACGGTTTCTCTGTGTGTGGATTCTCTGCTGTGTACAGACTTCTGGGAGAAAGCCTTTCCACAGTCATTACATGCAGATGGTTTCTTGCCTGTGTGAGTTCTGTGATGTTGAAAAGGATGTCCTTTCTGACAGAAGGATTTCCCACGTTCATTACAGTTGTAGGGTTTTATCTCGCTGTGAGATCTTTGATATATTTTGTGTAATGTCTGATATGGCCTATTTTCATGACATCTAGATGACTTATTCTCAGTATGAGTCTTGTCATTAGGTTCTAACAGATTCTCTCCTGTGGCAGTTTTCTAAGGTCAAAGAAACAGTGACTGCCTGCAACTATTCCCACATGCATTATACTCAAAGTGTTTCAGACTAATACATTCATCGTTTCCCTCCAGAGCTGACAGCTTAGAGGATGTTCCATACTGGTAAAGACAAGGGTGTTTCTCTGTGCTAATTCTTCTGTGGTCAGAGAAAGTTGTTTTCACCAGTTTTTCCTATACTCACTGTCTTCACAGGGTTCCTCTTCTGCATGAGAATCCTTAAGTGTGACACAGCCTGAACATAGATTTTCCAGTTCCATTACCACTGAAATCTTGTTCCAATGTTTGAAACTTTGGGTGCTCAGGAAGATTCTCCTTATAGCTGAGACTTTTCGTGCTTTGATTGCATTCATAATGGCTCTCTCCTCTTGGAGTTCTATCAGACCTAATTGTGAAAGACAATATCTCATACCCATTGCGGTGACCTGCTTTTTCTTCCTTGTTGAAGAGTTTGTATTATTAATGACAGATTTAGAAGAACTTTGCGAGCTCACTGCCTGTAAGTCACATTTGCAGGAAATCTTTGTTGAACAAAATGGAGTGGTATGAATAATAAATGGTTTTCTTGAAACTCATCTT
This sequence comes from Arvicanthis niloticus, assembly GCF_011762505.2. Lineage (NCBI taxonomy): Eukaryota > Metazoa > Chordata > Mammalia > Rodentia > Muridae > Arvicanthis > Arvicanthis niloticus. Next base: position 898,287 of record NC_047665.1, on the reverse strand, counting down.
CTCTGTTCAATGTTATATTACTGATGAGTATAACCCATTCTATGTATTTGTTCTTGATTTCATTTTCCCTCTGAATTAGGTCACCACCACTTCAATCTTCTAAAACTGAGAAAAGTTAAAAATATTTTATGAACTTATCACTCTTATTGATGGGGCTTGAAATCATATACTTTATGTCATACTGCAAACCTAGATTTCATTAAAGCAAATAGTGTTGATATAAATATAAATAATATAAATATAAGAGAGGAAACAAGTAAAGAATGCCTTAGGTAGGCAATGACATATAATAAGTATCATAGACAATATGAGGGTGGGTAAGAAAAAAGAAGATAGAAGTTGTATGTGGGATGATTATTTTAGGCAGAAGGGAAGTAAAGAAAAGAATGAATATAACACAGACTATAAACTTTAGAGTGATAAGAAAAAAATAGAGATTATATTATTAACAAAATAGGCCCAGTACATTTGGGTATGGTGGAACAGACTTTTAATCCCAGCACTTGGGAGAAGCAGAGATAAGAGGATCTCTGTGAATTCCAGGATAGCCAGGATTACATAGAGAGACCCAATCTCAAAAAAAAAAAAACAAAAACAAAAACAAAAACACCCAAAAAATAAAACTAAAACAAATAAATATGCCCAGTACAGAAAGGCTTTTGTTTTGGGGAAGGAAATCATAGAATAGGCCCAGATGTTATCTTGATGATATTGGTCAAACACTAAATTGTTGACATTCTTCATTTGATCTATTTCATTTGCATGGACTCTTCAGTAACAAGTGCCTGACAGCAACAACTTTCCTTTGTTGATAGGAGGAAGTTACTGCTTAACCTCTCCCTTAACAGCTCCCTTATCTTTGAGCTGTGATTCACAGAAATAAAAACAAGTATGGTAAATTCTGATGAAAAGAAAGCCCATCCTGGGCTGAAGAGATGGCTCAGTGGTTAAGAGCACTGGCTGCTCTTCCAGAGAACCAGGGTTCAATTCCCAGCATCCACATGGCAGTTCACAACTGACTGTAACACCAGTTCTAGGGGATCTGACACCCTCACACAGACATACATGCAGGAAAAACACCAATGCGCATAAAATAAAAATAAATTATATTTTTAAAAGCCCATCTTTGGGGACTGGAGAGACAGCTTAGCAGTTAAGGGCACTGACTGCTCTTCCAGAGGAACAAAGTTCAAATCCCATCACCCTCATGGCAGCTCACAACTGTCTATAACTCCAATGACACATCCACATAGATATACATGCAGGAAAAATGCCAATGCACATAACATAAAGGATAAATAAATTTTAAAAAGCCCATCTTTATAACTCCATATGATCTGTAGTTCCATTCTGTCATTGCTGATTTATTCTAAAGGAACTGAAAAGATTTATCTGACCATATCGTCCTCAGTATCCACATTCGATATGAGAGGTGTAGTTTTCAATGGCGCATCATGGAAGGCCTTGTGCAAATATGACACAGTTATGAAAGGTCTGAATCAGGAGTTGGATAGCTCAGAGTCTTAGAGAACTTGCTACTTTTCAGAGGGTCCATGCTTGGTTCCCAGCACCTATACAGGAGTTCACAACCACCTGTACTCCAGTTCCAGGGGATCCAGTGCTCTCTTTTCTCTTCACCTCAACATACATGTGCACATAAGCCCACACTGGTATACACACACACATACATATAAATAAAATAAGAAGGGTCTAAATTCTCTGTGTAATCTAAATATCATTTTTTTTCCTTGCTTGTTTGTTTTGGGTTTTGTTTTGTTTGGAGACAGGGTTTCTCTGTACAGCCCTGGATGTCCTGGAACTCACTCTGTAAACTAAGCTGGCCTTGAACTTAGAGATCTGCCTGCTTCTGCCTCTCAAATCTGGGATTAAAGGCAGGCACCAGAATGCTCACAGCTTGCTTTATTTTTAAAAAATTCTTTATGAATATACTAATATATAAGTTTCTAAAAATATAATTGAATTTTGCCTGTCTCTAAATTTTAGATAAATGTAACCACACATTTCTTTATAGTTTGATTCTATGTAATTCTTTTCTATTTTTACTTTTTTGAGATAGAATCTCACTATATGTAGCCTTGGGTGAAGTGGAACTCAGTAGCTATAAACTGGGCTGGCCTGTAACTTACAGACATCTACCTATTTCTGCCTTCCAAGTGCTGAGATTAAAAGTATGTGCCATCACTCTCATCCTTGGTTTTAGTTTTAATCTGTTTATAGTTATTATACAAATTTTATGTGGCTCTATAATTCCTCTTTAAAGAATATAACTATTTCTCTGTTCTACTGCTAATTAGTCAAATGTTTCCCAATATAAAACAACATCCCCATTTCTAGTCTATTTACATTCTGGAGAACATAATTACGTCTTTGTAGTGTGCGCAGCTAGCAAATGGAGCACATGGTTACGTCACATTACTCTACTGGACATCGTCCTGATTTTACAGTGGTTTTGAGTTTACATTTCTATCCATAGAGATGGGTCCCTGATACTCCATCCATATCTTTACTAGGATTTAACTGATTTGTTACTCTTGCCTGATCTTTTCTCTTAGTTCAACTTACATTTCATTGTATATTTTAATCTAGTGTTCCACAAAAGCGTATGAGATTTGGTACATTTTTAGACTTACTTGCCATTTTGAATGTTTGTGTTCAGAGTCTTTTACCCACTTTTCAGTTAGTTTGTCTGCCTTTCCCAACATCTGTACTAAACTGATCTCTTCTATACTACTTGCTCTATACACCTGTCCTGTAACTCTGGCTTTTTGTCCTTTTAATGTTATTTTTATTATTTTTTTAAATTTATATTTGTTGTGTGTAGTTTGTGCACAGGTATGTACATACACATCCAGATGCCAGGGGTATATATTATATATAGGTGTTTTCTTTAATAAATCTTTATTCCTTTGGGACAACTGGATAAACAGTGAACTCCTAGAATCTGCATGTCTCCTATGTCTCCTATGTAAGGGTTACTGGCACATGCAGCCATGCCTAGTTATTTAATTTGGGTGCTGGGGATTCTTACTCAGATCCTCATGCATGTATGGCAAATGCTTTTTACCAATGAGTCATTTCTCAAGCCTGTGCTGGATCATTTTAATATCAACTTGATACAAGCTGAGGTCATCTGAGAGGAGGGAACCTCAATTGGAAAAATTCCTCTGCAAGATCTGGCTGTTGGCAAACCTGTAGGGCATTTTCTTGTTTAGTGATTAATGGGGGAGGGCCCAGCCTATTGTAGGTAGTGCTATCCCTTGTCTGGTGATCCTAGGTTCTATAGGAGGGCAGGCTGAGTAAGCCATGGGGAAAAAACTGGTAAGTAGCACACCTCAGTGACCTCTGCATCAGTGGCTGTCTCCTGTTCTGAGTTTTTTCTAGGATGAACTACAATGTGGAAGTATAAAACCTTTCCTCTCCAATTTGCTTTTGGTCATGGTGTTTTTATCACGGTAATAGAAACCCCTAAGACAATCATGTCTTAGTTAGGGTTTTATTACTGAGTTGAGACACCATGACCATGGCAACTCTTATAAAAGAAAACATTTAAAAGGAGCTGGCTTACAGCTCAGAGGTTTAATCCATTATGATCATGGCTGGAAGCATGGCAGAGTGCACGCAGGCATGGTGCTGGAGAAGGAGCTGAGAGTTTTACATCTTGATACACAAGCTGCAGGGAGAGACTGCTGTACTATACCTAGTTTGAGCATATGAGACCTCACAGCCCAGCCCCACAGTGACACAGTTCCTTCAGCAAGGCCATATCTACTCCAACAAAGCCATACCTCCTAATAATGCCACTCCCTCTGGGCCAAGCATTCAAACACATGAATCTATTGGGGCCATGCCTATTCACTGAAAAGTCCTAATGTTATCTTATATAAACAAAGTTTTAAAATTTATTTTGGTCAGGTGTGGTAGTGCATGCTTTTAGTCCTAACACTGGGGAGGCAGAGGCCAGTGGATTTCTGTGAGTTCAAAGCCTGGGTAACAAAAGTGAGTTTCAGACCAGCCAAAGCTACATAGTGAGATCCTGTTTCAAATTTATTTGAAAACTTTTGTTTTTTATTTGTTTTTCTGAGCCAGGGTCTTGCAATGTTGCCCAGTCTGGCTTTGAACTCTTGGACTTTCTTGGAAATTCTCCCAGCTCAGTGTTCCAAGTAGATAAGACCTCAGGTGTATGCTATCATGACCTGTGTTACAAAATTTAAATTTTTGATGAAGTCACGCAATAATTTTTCATTATCTGGACTTTTGATATTTTTATCGTTTTCACACAGGCTTTGCAAAACAAAGGTATTTGCCCCTATAAGCACCCTAAGCACCATCAAGTTCTGTTTATTGGTGCTTAGCAGCTCACCTGGGTGACTGCAGTTTGAGAATGTCTCCTCTGAGAGCCAAGGTGCTTCTTGTTACAACCTGAATATCACTTCCGGTTTGGAAATGCAGACCCCTGTTGACAGAGAACACGTGAGAGCTGCGTGATCGGGGTCCCGCAGTGTCTGCCTCCCACTTTCCGTCTCAGGGAAGCATCTACCTACCAGAACCAGTCCTCCAGTGACGAAGGTGGCCTGGCCGGGCCCCACACCCTTCAGCACTCACAGTGGCGCTCTCCACCACAGGACAAAAAGCCAGCCTGGTGCCTGCCACCTGTATCTGTGAAAGCTAAGCGAGAATGCAGTTCCCAGAAGGCTGCACAATACCTTAGCTATCTCAGACTACATCTCCCAGAATGCTCCACCTCTGGTCAGTTGGCTCATCCTGGTGTTTGTTCTTGTAAGGTTTAGGGAATAATAAGGTGCAATGGAAAGTCTATCTTGATACCTGAAACCTGAGCCGAGCACCATAGACTGTGGTTTAGATCTTATAACACAAGAGCAAATGCAAGTGTGTTCTGGATAGCATCTTGGTTGCAGGAACCAAACTGAAAAATGCATCCAGGATCAATATGCGAAGCTTGTCTATGGACTGGATATCACACTTATATTTTAAAAAGTTATAGTGACTCCTATTACCTGTAACTGTAGTACTGTTATGTAGGTAACTTTTTTTTCAGGGATGTATGTTAAAGTATTTCAAGTATACCTCTAGGGATATCTCCTATACACATCTACCTATCGAATCTACATATTTTTCATGCTTTCCACATTTTATATGAAGGAAACTGTAAAGCACCTACTTGTGTGTTTTTATGTATGCCGGTGGAGGTTAGTAATGGGGTTCTCTCCTTCTACTCTATGGGTGATGCGATCAAACTCAAGATGTCAAGAGTTGGCAGCAAATACTTTTACCCTCTGAGTCAATCTTGCCCCATCTTGCTGGCCCTTGCCAAAACATTTTAAAATGAAGCTTGTGCAGGGAAAAGTCTGGACTGTCATTTTGTTGCATAGCTGTTCTTTCAGATTCTTTCAGACTCAAGAGACTGACCAAACTCGGGAGTAAAAACTGTTTGAGGAAGGAAGGCTTATTCTGTTTCTGTTTGCATTTTGCACCAGGAATGCCAACTTTCATGGCGTGTGGAGTTCTTCAACGACGCCTCAGGTACTGTTGAGTCACTCATGGTCCTTCAAGTAACCCCAATAAATCTATTGATTCATCAAACTAGACTTGAATTGAGTTCTTTTTTTTTTTTTTTTTTGACTGTGTTTGGAGCCATGCAACATGGTTCCTAATTGCCCTTAAATTCAGCATGGCCAAGAGAATACACAGTTGAACAAAACTGTACATTGAAACAAAATTTAGGCCAGTTGGTGGTGTCGCACGCCTTTAACCCCAGCACTTGGGAGGCAGAGGCAGGTGGATTTCTGAGTTCCAGGCCAGCCTGGTCTACAGAGTAAGTTCCAGGACAGCCAGGACTACACAGAGAAACCCTGTCACGAAAAACCAAAAAAGGGGCTGGAGAGATGGCTCAGGGGTTAAGAACGCTAACTTCTCTTCCAGAGGTCCTGAGTTCAAATCCCAGCAACCACAAGGTGGCTCCCAACCACCTATAATGAGATCTGATGTCCCCTTCTGGTGTGTCTGAAGACAGCTACAGTGTACTTATATATAATAAATAAATAATTGTTTTAAAAAAATAAACACTAGCTTCACACTGTGTCTTTTTGGAGGCTGCTGAACTCTTGCACATGCACCTTCTGAAGTTGCAATGGAACTTCAACATAACGCAATAGAAACCTCTGAGCAAATCTGATAACAACCTTATCACTCACACACACAGGCAGACACCCACTTTGGTTATTTCATGACAGATATAGTGTATACAATTTACCTGGAATAATTTTAGTTAGATTTATTCAATGTTTATTTATGCTTTGCCTGCCTGTATGTATGTGCATACATACACATACATACATACTTGCATATGTAGTGCCTCTGGAGGTCAGGAGAGGGTTTTGGAGCCCCTGGAAATGATGTTACAAATGATTGTAAGCTGCCATGTTCTCTCACAGAGCAGCAAATGTGATTAACCACTGAGCCATCTCTTCAGCCCTGAGTAAATTTTATATATGAAAGATCAAGATGTGCGAGATATATGAATATCTGGTTATGTTAGCATCACTTTTGAAATCAGTTATCCCTTCCCCATACCACAGAGCACATGGTGACTTTCAGATGTAGCACAGAGAGTTTAAAGAAGGAAAGAACATGTTGCTTCACATAAAGCAAGAAGAGGCCTGAGCAGATTACAGCTTTTCTCAAACACATGAGCTGTGTGACTCATGGAGCAAAAGCTGACCAACGTAGAGCCAGCGAGTGCCAAACCTGTTGGAACATGATTGTTAGGTGACTGAAACTCTCATACAAGTTAAAATTTTGGATATAAAGTACAGTAATGTCTTAAGTGAGAGAATTGTTTCCCAGGGGTTCCCATACCACTAAGGGAAAAACAGGGGTTTACTATGTTATATGCACTGGTTACCCCAAAATAACACAAAAGTATACAGGAAGCGCTGACTTCTTTGAAATTGGCTTTTCTAAAGTATGTAAGTCAGAAGGTACCAGGACAAGAGGAATGTGGTAGGGCACTATGAATTTCCAAATTTCCCATGAAAGATTTGTTATTAATATGCATGTAGAAAGCTGCAGTTAATGTCAGAATTGCTTGTAAAGCAAGGGAGACATAATTCTTTTATCTATCTATCTATCTATCTATCTATCTATCTATCCATCTATATCTCACAGATATATAAATATATCTGTTAAGTGGCATGCTTATATTCCTAAAACAGACAACTCAAAGTACTCACCAGCTTCTTGTCTGTCAGTGCTAACCTTGCCACAGGTGACACAGAAGTTGACTGACAGCTATAAATAAATCCATTTTCCCATTTTTATTATTTTATGTATATTTTAAAAACACGGTCTCAAAATGTTCACAGAAGTTTTATTCACAGTAGCCCCAAACTGGAAAACAAAGATATCGACCCACTGATAAGGAGAACAAATGTCAATGTTTGAGCAAAGGAGTCCTTGGCAAAACAGAGTAAACTACTACCACACAGAAACACACATGAACCTCAGAAACCTTAAGCTCTGTAAAACAGGCCACACCACAAACCATATGTAGCTAATGATTCTACTCATATGTGTTGGATGGTAAAACCATGACAGGAAGTTTGGTAAGGTAAAGCAGTATGAGACCCAGAGACTCGGTGGACACACCCCTGAGACTCAGGTGACTCCCTGCTCCCTGCCAGATTCCTGATCTGAAATGTTCCATGTTCCTCAGATAAAAGAAATGTGTCCTATGGTCGTGTAGGCCCAAAACAAGTTTTCCATGCTAATGAGGTACCTAGAGGCCCTGTAAAATGTATTTAATCTTGGGTCTACCCTGAGAAGTATGGTATGGTACATTATGCATCCATTTTCCAACAGGAACAACAATAAACTCTTTAGAACCATGGACTGTCTCTTTTAACAAGATCCACAGTGAGGAGCCAAGGGGAAGGCATTCAACTACAGAGCTGCGGCTTAATTCTCAGGTAGAAAGCCTCTCTGAGCTCCAGACACAACCCACCTAGCCAGCCTCTGCCAAGCTAAGGACAATCACCACTGGAACAAGCCAGAGCTCTCATCCACCAGTCCTCTCCGCGCCGGGCTACATGCTGTACACCCTGATTCTCGTTCTCTGCTCTTCCTTGACTCCCAGCAGTGCTTGGATGTCCAAGAGTCAGAGAACCCCACAGCCCCAGCCTCATTGCATGCCCAGGGACCCCCAAACTAGCTCCAGCTTTCCCACATCTCAGACTGCGCTTTCCCAACCCAGGAGTGGTGTCTCCTGAGTCTCTGTGCTTCTCTTCAGCCCACGTGGTAGCTTCCCCAAGAAGCTGTGCCCAGTGGTGGAGCAGATGCAGACTGACACCTCTGAGTTGTTATTTGGAAACTGGGGCTCAAGTGGAAGAGTCAGAGGTTACAGAGACTTACTTGGGTTCCACTTCTCCTTTTCCAGTCAATGCATGGACTCTTCTAAGCCTCACAAATGCAATACATTCTCAAGTTGGAAATGAAGAAAGATCTCACCTGAGGTGTTCATGTTCTGTGATAATGTAGATAGCTGAGAAAGCCCTTCTGGGGAAGTGGATGGGGTCACAAGGTCAGCCCACCTCACTGCTCCTAGATTCATAGTCCCAGTGCTATAAACCCAGACTTAGGGCAGCCCTAAAAGCCCCTTAGGTCTTGAAAAGGCAGCAAGAAGGATCATGGGCAAACTGCATTATCTCTATGCAACTCTGAAATGATTGTGGAACATAAACCCATTTTAATGAAAAAATTTTCTAGATTGAATTAACAAAGATGCACACGTCTTCCTAGATAATGAAATGAGGAATACTTTAGTTAACGTATTCCAAAGACTCAAATACTGTTTGCTTATTAAAATTAACTTAGTAGTGGCTGGAGAGATGGCTCAGAAGTTAGAAGTACTTGTTGCTCTTGGAGTAAATCTGGGTTCAGTTCCCACTACCCACATGAGGTAGCTCCAACTCTAGGACAATTGTACTGATATGCTCATACCTACAGGCATGCACACACCTAGGCATAGTTAAAAAACAATAAAAATAAGCCTATAAGAATTACCTAATCAGGTATAAGGCTGAACCACTCTGAATGTGTCTGACCATGTCTGGTCCAAAATTAACTTAGAAAGATCCTTTGTGTGGGTCACTGATCATTGACATAGACAATACATAGAAAACGTACAAAAAAAAGAGATAAGGGGGGCTGGAGAGATGGCTCAGTGGTTAAGAGCACTGACTGCTCTTCCAGAGGTCCTGAGTTCAATTCCCAGTAACCAAATGGTGGCTCACAATCATCTATAATGGGGTCTGATGCCCTCTTCTGATGTGTTTGAAGACAGCTACAGTGTACTCATATACATAAAATAAAATAAATAAATCTTAAAAAAAGAGACCTCTTTCCACAGACAATCAGAGAGAGAGAGAGAGAGAGAGAGAGAGAGAGAGAGAGAGAGAGAGAGAGAGAGAGAGGGAGAGAGAGGAGAGAAGGTTTTTGGTTTTTTTTGCAGGGGAGGGATGCTTTGGTTTTTACCCTGAACTTGAAGGAAGAAGGGTCCAGCATTGCTGTTGACCTGCATGACCTGGTGACATATGTTAACAATTTTATTAATAAGTACAGCATCTTATCTATTTGCAGGGTGCAGGGGAAATGCAACAGACTTAGCAGAAAACTATCCTACAACCAACTGGACAAAGTCACTAGGAATCTAATCAAGCAATGTTACACAAAAGCAACACAGGGTGTCTCAAGTTCGTCACAGACCAAGTAGCCTTGGGACTCATAACCACAGCTCTTGAGTGGGGAAGAGTTGGAGTCACAGGATATGAAATGGCAGCTCCCCCAAGGCCCTTGACACTGGGCTATTACTAGCTTTGCCAAGCATGCTCTTGGTTTTAGACATGGAACTCTGTTCCTTCCCCATTCATCAGGGACCCAGGGAAAGCCATGAAGCCTGGCTCCTAATAGTTTCACTCATTTATCACTGTGTGTGTGTGTGTGTGTGTGTGTGTGTGTGTGTGTACATGTGTACACACAGAATAACCAACGGAAGTCTGATCTCTCTCCCACCACATGTTCAAAGAACTAAAGTCAGTTTGTCAGGATTGGCAGCAAATAGCTCTACCCAATGAGTTATCTTGCTGTCCAGAGATGTCTTGTTGTTTTGTTTTTCAAGGAAGAGACAGGGTTTCTCTGTGTAGCTCTGATAGGCTGAAACTCACTGTGTAGACCAGACTGGCCTCAAACTCAAGAGATCTGCCTGCCTCCCTCCCAAGTGCTGTGATTAAAAGTGTTCACTGCCACCACCACGACAGAGTGAGATGAAATGTTTTAAGTCAAGGATTTTTAACTTTCTGTTTTAACAGGATGAACGTAAGTGACTCCCATGGAAGACAATGATGTCAACTGAATAAACCCTTGCAGTCAGCAAGCTGTTTAATCTAACAGTTTGTTTGTTTTTAAGTTTCCCTGAGGCAAAACAGGCAACTTTGACTTGTAATATTGTTCTGGGATTGTCTGACATCAGGGTACAATCATGAGTATCAAATGTGACATTGTGGGGAAGTAGTGGAACTCCTATGAGTGGAGAAGGGACTCTAGGCACAGTGAAGTGGAAAGAAAGCCCTCGACTTTCTGCCTGTTTGCCCATTTCTGCAGACAATTCCATCGTGGTCTTGCCCAGGAAGCCTACCCTGGACCTCTTCAGCTCTTACTGTTGTTCTCAAATATTTTGTTACATTTTATTTATGTTTTTTTTTTTTTTTTTATCATGAGCACTATTGTGGAGGTCAGAGGACAACTTGTAAAAACTGGTTCTGCCATGCGGGTTGCTGGGATGGAATTTCCATCATCAAGCTGGGAAATGGCAGGAGCCTTCATCTGCCAAGCCATCCCAACAGTTTCATAGTTAATCTTGAATCAAGAGCCTCCACAATGCAAAGTTCAAGTGAGGTGATGTTCCTGTGAATTACAGACAAATGATCTTCAAGAGAGAAGGGTTTCTCTGTGTAGCCCTTGCTATCCTGTAGAACAGATTGGCCATGAACTCACGGAGATCCACCTGCCTTTGTCTCTTGAGTGCTGGAATTAAAGGTTTGTGGTATCACCATGTGCTTGACCTTTTTTTTTTTTTTTTTTTTTTAAATATTGGGAATTAAATTCAACCCATTATGTGATAGGAAGTACTGTACCACAGAGCTATAGTCTTAACCTTTTTTATTCTCTTATTTTTTTAAAGGTTTATTTATTTTTATTTATATGAGTACACCACTGCAGGTGTCTTCAGACACACCATAAGTGGGCATCAGATTCCATTACAGATGGTTGTGAGCCACTGTGTGGTTGTTAGGAATTGAACTCAAGACCTCTGGCAGAGCAGTCAGTGTTCTTAACTGCTGGGCCATCTCTCTAAACCTCTCTTGTTACTTTTTAGATTTTACTTTTTATTAAAGTAAGTGTGTGTGTGTGTGTGTGTGTGTGTGTGTGTGTGTGTGTGTCTGTGTGTAGCTGCCTGCAGATGCCAGAGGCATCAGATCTGGTGCAACTGGATCTGCTAGCTGTGAGCCACATGCTGTGAGTTCTAGAAACTGAAATTGGGGTTCTTTGTAAGAATAGTATGGGCTCTTAATCTTAGAGTTGTCTTTCTTTTTTTTTCTTTCTTTCTTTCTTTCTTTCTTTTTTTTTTTTTTTTTTGGTTTTTCGAGACAGGGTTTCTCTGTGTAGTCCTGGCTGTCCTGGAACTCACTCTGTAGACCAGGCTGGCCTCGAACTCAGGAATCCGCCTGCCTCTGCCTCCCAAGTGCTGGGAATATAAAGGCGTGCGCCACCACCGCCCGGCAAGGCTTGTAAATTTTATCCTACTCAAGAAACCTTCATAGGCATTCATCATAAAGACTACATTTAGGGCTGTGGAGGCAGCCTGGCATGCATGAAAGCCTGGGTTCCATGTCCTGTACCACAAGAACTGGGTGTGAAATGTAGTAGTCCAAGATCTCCAATGGTGGAACTGGGAGGCTCAAGAAGAGCCTAGGACACACAAGACCCTGTCTCAAAAAAGAAAACGAGTGATTACAACTTTTCTTGCAGTCTGTGAAGAATGTCAGGCCTGTGCTAAAAATTTAAGCTGGTCCTCAACTCGAAGCAAATTTGCCAACACACATAAAAGTTAAATAAGATAATTCTCTAAAATGGTACAAGATTACTATCTACAATTATTACCTCTTGCTCTTTTCCCCCAAGGTCCTGCCAACCACTTTTCAGCTTTCTTCTGACTGTGGCATCATCACATCAGTGGAACCACACAGGATTCATCTGTGACTGGCTCATTTCATCTGGAGGGAGGTTCTCAAAGCTCCTCAGAATCTCCTTCGTTTTAGAAGCTAAGTCCAACTCCAGTGTCTGTCTACACACACAGTATTTACCTATCCACCCAAAGACATTAGTTTCCACCTTCCAGCCACAACACTGCTGGATGTGGGTACACAATGCTCTCTTTGTGAGTCTGTTTTAATTCTCCTGTGCATAGATCCAGGTTGTAGGTCAGATTATAATTCTGGGTTGGTTTTTTTTTTTTTGAAAAAAGATTTGTTTATTATTTTTATGTGTGTGTGTTTGGTAGCGTGCATTTATATGCACCATTGGAATACCTGGTAGATATGGAGGCCAGGAGAACCCCCTGTAACTGGAGTTATAGGTAGTTGTGAGTTACCATGTGGGTGCTGGAAACTGAACCTAGGTCCTCTGGAAAAGCAGCCAGTGCTCTTGATTACTGAGCTGTCTATATAGTTATATATATAAACAATAATTCCCCATGACCTCTTCCTGTAGCCTCTATGACCTCTCTATTCCTTTGACTGTATATTTGTATGACTCAGGTACTTCATATCAATGAATCATATAATGCTTGTCTGTTTATGTCTGGCTTATTTCATTTAGCATACTTTCAGAGTTACAGAATGTGACTGTAAAAGTAACTTTTATTCTCCAGTGTTAATTGTCATCTCAGAGGCTTACTGCCTCTATCTGCTAACCTAAGCTTACTCCAGGAAGTTTCTAGCTTCTGTACAATCTTATCTAGGCCCAGAATGTTTTCAGTCTCTGAGACTTGCTGCTGAATAGGCTCACCACTTCCTAGTTCTTTCTGATCTCTGGCTGGCTGGTTCAACTGAGCTTTTCTGGCTCAAACTCTTCTCTAAACTGACTGATTCAATTTGGCTTCTCTCTCTGGGCCTCTCCTGAATTGTTCTGTGTGACCTCAAACTAACTTTAACAATCTGTTCTAATCTGGTTCCTTCTCATTCTCTGGCCCATTTTTATCTTTACTTGTGTCTAGCTTGTTTTTACTCTGCAACCTAATTCTGTAAAACTCTCTCAGTAAAATCTGCTTCCTTCTTCTCTTCTCCCGAGCTGCTCTCTATTAAGTAGCTTCCCTCTCTTCTCTCTTCTCCTAAGAGTTGGGCTTATCCTATCCTGTCAAATCTTTCTCTGATTCGTCACTCTGTCTGCCACTCAATTTCAAACATCAAAGAAATTTTTTATTATCTATGTGAGAAGCTTAAGGTTTATAAATTTTATCTTGCTCAAGAAACCTTTATAATCATTCATTTACTTTCAAAGACATCACTTTCAAACATGAGTGTTTCCTTCTATAAACTAACCTTACCTTCATTGTTTGGGATTAAAGGTGTGTACTAAGTAAGGGCTGAGTCACATCACAGCTAGAAACATGACTTTTCAGTAAAAACACAATCTCAGGGTTCATAATATGATCAACTATCCTGCAACATGTGTCAGAATATCATTCATTTTGAGGGTCAATGACACACCATGATATGTATGTGCCACTGGAAAAAAATCTATTTATACAGGTGGACATAGTACACATCTTTAATCCCAGCACTTAAGAGGCAGAGGCAGGTAGATCTTTGAGTTTGAAGTCAGCCTGGTCTACAGAGCAAATTCCAGGACAGCCAAGACTACACAGAGAAACCTTGTTGTGAAAAAACAAAAACAACAAAAATCTATGTGTTGATGGTCATTTGTATTATACCCACCATCTATATTCTATTAGCAATGCGGTTGCAGGCATGGGGCAGAAGTAACTATTTTAACCCTTGCTTTCAGTTCCTTTGGTACATCCAGATGCTCACTGGTTTGTGGTTACATCCTAAAAAACCTATCATACATTGAAATAGTATATGTCAAAATCCAACCTAATACTTGCAATCCAGCAAACATCATAGCTTAGCCTAGCCTACATTATTATTACCCTTAAACAAGCTACATTTATTATTGTGTATATCTGTATATTTGTGTGCACAGGGGCATACCACAGCATGAATTTGGAGGTTAGAGGCCAACTGGCAGAAACCGGTTCTCTCCTTCTATCATATGGGTCTAGGGATAGAACTCAGATAATTGGTCTTGGCAGCAAATGCCCTTATCTGCTGAGTCAGCTCACGTAGGCCTAGCCTACATGAAATATTCTAATATGAAATATTAGCTGACAAAGTTGTAAAATAATCAAACGTAGACAAAATATAACAAGGTGACAAGTATCTCATATAATTTATTAGATGCACTCCACTGTAGATTGTATCTCATATAATTTATTAGATGCAGTCTACTATACTGTAGAGTATAGTGATTGTTGTTTATCTTCATGATCATCTGGCTTACTAGGGAATACAGCTTCCTGCCGTCCATCTCCCAGCATCACAAGAGAATATTATTTAGCACATCTCACATATGGTTAGCCCAGGACAAGAACCAAATTTAAATTCAAAAAGTATAGTTTCTGTGGCAGGAAAGATGGCTCAGTAAGTAAAGTATATAACATGTAAGTATTAAGACCTCCTAAAAACTTATATAAACAGGACTAGAGAGATGGCTCAGCAGTGAAGAGCACTGACTGCTCTTCTAGAGGTCCTAAGTTCAATTCCCAGGAACCACATGGTGGTTCACCTCCCTGTGTAATGGGATCCAGTGCCTTCTTGTGTGGATGAAGACACCTACAGTTTACTCAGATACATAAAATAAATAAATTAATTAAAAAATAAACAAAGGTAGGTATCCTAGTGCTGACTTCAATGTCTGGTTACTGCATGCATGAACTCACACACACACACACACAGGCACTAGAACTGCTAAGATGGAGACCATCTGTACTTAGGAGTGAAGCTGCTGTACTGTAGAAGGCTTCCTTTATTTAACCCAGGCACTGCCTCAGGGTGCCCACAGCAGCTGTTTTTTTCTATTTGCTTCTCATACAAGCAATGCTAATGAACATGAGGTGGCATCTCAATGTGGTTTGGGTTATATTAAGGCTAGCAGTTCTGAACAGTTTTTTAATGAGCCAATTCATCATTTGTGTATCTTCTTTACAGAAATGACAATGTAAAACTCTTGCCTATTTTTGAATGGGCTGTTATTATAGGTGTTCATAAGACTTATATTTTGAAGCCCTTATCCCTTGAGTGACTCTATTTGTAGATAGGCTTGTGAGTATGAGTAATTAAGGCTAATGAGGTCACAAGGTAGCTGAATGGATTAGTGTCTTTATAAGAGAGACACTAGACAGTGCTCCCCTTTTCTCTATTTCCTTACCCTCCTCCACTCCCTGTGAGTACAGAGGAAAGGTCATCTGAGGACACAGGGAGAGGCAGCAGTTTGAATGCCAGCCAGGAGAGGGGCCACCAGAAACCAATCTTGTAAAACTTCAATTCTTCAATTTCCAGCCTCCAAAACTAAGAACATAAGTGATTATTGTTTAAATCATCTGTCTGTGGTATTCTGTTCTGGTGACCTGAGCAGACTAACATATTCATAAGAGAAAAAAATAATGAAAAATTGATCCATGTAACATCTCTTGTTCTGAGGAAAATATTATTAAGACTTGAAAAGGTACTCAGCTTGACAGCACACGTCTTTAATCCCAGGACTTGAGAGGCAGAAGCAGGCAGATCTCTGTGAGTTTGAGGTTGGACTTGATGAATTCTAAACCAACAAGGGCTATATAGTGAACCCTGTCTTCCTCAAACAAACAAGAATAGAAGAAATTGGTGTAATAGCATATACCTATAAGCCTTGGACTCAGGGAGCTGAGTGGGCAGGACCTAATGAGATCCTTCTAAGATCGCATCAGAGGATACAGTGAGATCCTATCTAAGAAAGGAAGGAAGTCTGTGGAGAAAAACACATGAGAAAATAAGTCACAAATCCCCAAAGGAATATTTTATAGAACACAGAGCTCTCTAAATTGTAATAAATTTGGGGGGGGAAAAGGAGTTGAATGGGCACTTTTCTCCTAAGTAAAAACAAGCTCATTATTAAGTAGCAGGGGAAGGCAAATTTAAACCAAATAGAAATACTGTTAAATGCCTAATGAAATAGATTAAATGTAAAAAGAAGAAATAATGATGTTATTGAATGCTAGTAAAGATATAGATAGATCCTTGGTGCTGGAAAGATGGCTCAGTGGTTAAGAGCACTGACTGCTCTTCCAGAGGTACCAAGTTCAATTCCCAGCAACCACATGGTGGCTCATAATCATCTGTAATGGGATCTGATACCCTCTTCTTGTGTGTCTGAAGTCAGAGACAGTGTACTCATATAAATAAAATAGTTCTTTTTTTAAAAAAAGATGTAGATCCTGGGCCAGCAAGATAGTTTAATGGATAAAAGGTGCTTGCTGTACAACCCGATACCCTGGATTTGATCCCTGCAACCCACTGTGGAGAGAATGTACTCCTGAAAGTTGTTTTCTGACCTCTACAAGCCCATATGTATGCACCCAAGCATGTATACACACACACACACACACACACACACACACACAATATATATATATATATATATATATATATATACATATACATATATATATTTACATATATAACAACAACAATAAAGATAATAAAAACATAGCGAGCTTAGTTGGGTATGGCAGCACATGCCTACAGTTGCAGCACTTGGGAGATAGAGACAGGAAGACCAAGAGTCCAGTACCAGTCTGGGTTACCTGAGCTCTGTCTTAAAACAAGCAGACAAACACACAACAGTGAACATGCAGAGACTTGGCATCCCTAGAATCTTCAGTGCTGGTGGAGATGCAAAATGGCACAGCCACTTTGCAATATATTAAAAAGGAACAGCCAGACTGGTTTCTGTTTTATTATTAAATTTATATTATATAATTTATTAAAATATTATTAAATAATAATAATTTTTTTTGGAGACAGGGTCTCTCTATTTTGTAGCTCTGGCTTTCCTGGAACTCAATATTTAGATAAAGCTGTCCTTGGGCTCACAGAGATTCACATGCCTCTTTCTGTGTGTTGGAATGAAAGTAGGGCACGACCACACCTGGCACTTGTATTGTTATTATTGTTTGTGTCTGGGTGAAGGGATCAGAAAAGAACTTTCAGGAGTAGGTCTCTCATTTCAACACGTGGGTTCTGGTGATCAAATCATATTGCCAGGCTTGAGTGGTAAAGCACTTACCAGCAGAGCCATCTCACTGGTCCCTGAGTGTTTCTTACAGTGTTATACACATATAAGACCCAGTAACGCCACTTACTTCTTATTGTTAAACCTTAGAGAATGAAAACATTCACTATTTATGGGTGGAAACCACCCACAGATATATGAATGAATTGTGGATTAGCCATGTGATGATCACTATTTGTTGCAGGAGATATTTTAAATCAATGGCATTCAATCTGGCTTTTTTTAATCAGCCACCATGTTCCCGACTAGCCTAAGCCTGCAGCTAGGAGCGGAGGCAGCATACCACCCCTGCTCAGCTCAGGCTATCTGCTCAGGCGGCCAGAGACACCGGCCGTGACATCCATTAGACACCAGTGTGGGAGATGGCTCTGCCAATCTTCCACGTTGTCTCCACAATGCTGGGCTGCGCCCAGACCATCCTGCCATCCACGAGGGCCTGGTAGGAAATAAGACTCTAACGCTTAAATATTAATCAAAGGCTTTATATATTTGGTAATGCTCAATAACAATATGCCCACATAATTATAGATGTTTCCCAATTAACTAACCTAGATAAGTTGCTACCCAGGACTGCTCTCGGTACATGCATGGTCATTCATGGTGCTACATCTCTCTTCTCTCCCTTGCCTCACTCCTCCTCTTCCTTTTCCTCTTCCTTTCCTTACTCCTCTCACCTTAGCTCCTCCTACAACTATTCATGAAAAACAACAAGCCAAAATATGAACATCATGCCTGTGGCCGACTCAGTGCAATGAGTCTTTGATTCCTGAGGTGTTCACTGAAGATGTTGCTTCAGACAATCAACCATACTCTCAGGTCCAGTTTCAGCAAAGTTTTAAATGAATCAGAAGTAAAG
This sequence comes from Arvicanthis niloticus, assembly GCF_011762505.2. Taxonomy (NCBI): domain Eukaryota; kingdom Metazoa; phylum Chordata; class Mammalia; order Rodentia; family Muridae; genus Arvicanthis; species Arvicanthis niloticus. The sequence goes on along the minus strand of NC_047665.1, from coordinate 879,887 downwards.
ACCATGGAAGCCAGGTGTAAAGGCTCGCACCTGTAATCTAAGCACTTGAAGACTGAGGTAGGAGGATTCCAAGTTTGAGACAAGTCTGGGATGCATAGCAAGACCATTGAAAACCCTGACAACTCTGACTTGCTTCTGATTGTCAGAGAGGTGTAAGGTCAGAAGGCTGCTCTCTCTTCTGGAGAAAAGTCTGATCCTGGTAGCTCCCTGCTTCCTAGTTCACAGCTCACTACTCTCAAACAACAGTAGTTACCAGAAACTAAAACCTGGAAACTAATTTGAGAATCACAAACACAGGCTTGCAAGGCACTGGCTAGATCTGACAGGACACACCATAATCCTTAGAAAGCTTCTGATGTGCGTACTTACGAGCTGACAGATTACCGTGAAGACAGAGATGTGGAGACATCAGACAGGTGCAGAATTAGAGCCGAAGACAGGAAATCAACCATACCTACCGTTGAATCAGCACTTCCTCAACACCAGTTTGTAGCCTGAGCACATCCCTCCACCCACTTGAGCCCAGCTTGTTATCCTTAATGAGGACAGCTATGCTGACCTCACAGTACTATGAAGTTTATGTAAGACTCCCAGTGTAAACAACAGCGTGTTTTCTAAACAGAGGAGCAGCTGTCAATCAGGACTTAGGAATCTGCACAAGGTTGTTTTGTGATCACAAGTTTTAAAACAAGGCCACGCGGTCAATAATGATTAAAATCCCCGTGTTTGGCTGACCAGTGGATTCTTACCTAGGGCAGAGATGGAATTTGCTGGAACTTTATGGCTCCAGAGCTCCGAGTCTCCCTGCAGAACAGCGCCTGCGAGCCCTAGCACGATGTCAGGCAAGTCTTGGGTCCTGCAGACCTGGCTTCACCCACCACTTGAGCACCCATTCCCACCCACAACCCCAGTGCTCCTATACTAGAGGGCTGGAGCTTGGACCCCCCAGGCTTCCTGCTCCCGCCCTGTAGTTCACTATGGATTCTGCCAGTTTCAGGGAAACTGTCCCCGGACTCCATCCCACCCCAGCTGCGCATCCTCCAGGTCGCTAGCCCCTCGTCACAGCTTTGGCCAGTGTAGATGGAGCCCAGAAGACCCAGTCCTGGACTACAGCTTTGGGGTTGTGGGTGGGGTTAAGCCTGGCGCATTCCAGACTACATTTCCCATAAATCTCCATGCCTTGAGGAGGTGACGTTCAGACTTTAACTCTTCACTACTGGTAGGAAGGGGCTCTGTCTGAATACCCTCAGATTAAATTTGTGGGCTAAACTTCAGTTCTGCAGCCCACTACAACGCGTGGTCCTTCACCAAATCCAGACTGGGAAAAAAAAAAAAAAAACCACCAAAAAACAGCTGTCAAGACATTGGGAACAATTTGAGAAATTTGAATGTGGGTTGGTAATTAGAAATTTATGGAATTGGCTGGGTGTGATGCACATACATTTTAATCACAGCTTTCTGAGAAACAAGAGGATTGTCACAAATTCTGAGAAACAAGAGGATTGCCACAAATTCAAGGACAGTCAGGTCTACACAGCGAGTTCTAGGCTAGCCAGGGCTAGAGAGTGAGCCTCTGCCTCATACAATAAAACAATTTAAAAGAAATATTATGCTTACTTTAAATGGAATTATATTGAACAATATCCTTATAAAGAAACACACAACAAAGTACTTGACATTAGAATTATCTTTGCTAATTCACTTTATAATTTATTTTTCACGAAAACCCTTCAAAGAAAACCACACACAAAAAAGTGTACATTTTCTTAAACCAAGAGCATGGCTACAGATTTGCTTTTTCAGTTTTTATTCTTTTGTGTGCTTGACATTTTCGCAATTCAAAGACAAAAGGAGATACGGATTCTTCATTAATGTGCCCTTTAAACTCAAAGAGAAATCAAAATAAGCATTTCATGGGAATGTTAGAGTTACTTAAATATGGATTACAACAGGGCCATAAAAGCATTTGGAACCAATAGAATTTATTTCAGGACCCCCTCCCCCAAAACCCAACAACCTTTTCCCCCTTAAGTTAGGGGGATATGGGCATAATGTAGATATGTGAAGCATGTGTCTGGCCAATATTAACACTAGTCATTCTACTATGAGGTGATAAGCTTAAACTTTGGATCCTAATCACATGGAAGAGGGAGAAGGATAAAGATCTAGCTCAGTCAGTAGAGTGTCTATCACGCAGGAAGCCCTGGGCATCATTTTAGCATTGCATGAAACCTGTTCTGTGGTACTGTGCTCAGGGTTATTCCAGTTATTTCAGCACCAGGAAGGAAGAAGCGAATCTGGAGTAAGGGTCATCCTCCACAATGCCCTGAGCTACATGAGACTTTGTCTAAAAAAAAAAAAAAAATACTTTCTATTTTTCTATTGGTTTATGATTGTAATCCCAGTGCTGGAAGGTGAAGATACATGGGCTCTCTGAGGCTCTCTGGCTAGTCATCCAGGCATACTTGGTGATGACCATGTTGAAAGGAAGGAAGGAAGGAAGGAAGGAAGGAAGGAAGGAAGGAAGGAAAAAAGAAAGAAAAAGGGAGGGAGGAGAGAAGGAGAGAGAGAGAGAGAGAGAGAGAGAGAGAGAGAGAGAGAGAGAGAGAGAGAGAGAAGCAGACCAATAAGGTATGACACTCAAGGCATTGATCTGGTCTCCACATCTGTATACACACACACACACACACACACACACACACACACACACACACAGCCTGTGTGATGGCCAGCATTCTAATGCTGGGGCTGTCATACTAACAAGGAAAAAGAGATAAAATTTCACAATCTGGTATGGTTCATTGTTGAGAAACAATGGGCTATGTAAGGGCTTATAATAGAAGAGACGTTGACAAAGAGCATGAACTGCTTGTCTCAGAGAGGCACTCTGGCCTAGTGGCTGTGAGATCTTTTGTCACTATCTAGTTTGACTCAAAGAGAATAGAAAATTGCCAGAACTTGGCAGGAAAGCATTGAACACAGACCAATTATTGCTCAGGCCACAGCCGTAGCAGCCGCTCTTCCCTCTTCCCTCAGTCTCTCAGATCCTAGCAAGCATCCTGCTCAGAGCCTGTCCTGAATCTCTAGCTCCCAGGCAAGCAGATTTCTTACTTCCCCAAATGAGTAGGCAGATATATGGGACACATCAGACACATAAAAAAGGGCTACCGGTAGACCTATGATGGTTTTGCTGAAAAATATTCCCTATAGATAGGATCATGCTTTTAAGCATTCAGTCTCCAGTTGATGGCGCTATTTAGAGGAAGGATATGGATCCTTTTAAGGGGCAGAGCCTTAATGAAGGAAGCACTACAGTTGACCCACTTCCTGCTCTCCCACTGCTTCATATAGAAACCTAGATAAAAACAGAGATGGGATTTGGGGGACTGATCCTTGGGTTTCTGCATATCACTCATGTGAGTTAGATAGGGCACTGCAGAAGTCTTCTCCCTCTGCAGAAGCAAGCAATCCACCCCAACCCCCAACTCTCTAGTCAGGTGCTGTCAGCAAAGTTGAGCAGAATTAATCTTCTTTCCCCTTTGGAAAAGGCCAATACAATGTCTGAATTTGCCAGACAGTGTTGGAGGAACAGGGGTTCCATTCCTTGCATAAAGCAGGCAGGTCGTGGATTCTCCACCAGGTTAGTATTAGTGTTCAGCTGAGCCTCTGTTCCCCTAGACCTGATAGGGAACAAATTCTCACTGATAGGCATTATAAAGCAAATCTAGTTTCAAATTAGGCCTCACTCCTCCAGCTCTCGTCACCAAGACCCTCTGGGAAGCTGACCACTTTTCTTTGGCCTCACATGGAGACAGAATAGGGTTGATGTTTGGTTTGCTTCTTCTCTGGTATCAGTGCCAAGCAGAAAGGACCTGACTCTCCTTCAGCTTTACCTCTCCCCTCCCCACTTGAGAGACAGTAAAGTTAGCCAGGGAGCTGATCATACAATCGAGTCAGTAAGGCTACTGCATGAGTCAGTGTTCCAATTTACCAGGAAGGTGACTGTGGGGGAGGGAGGGTTTGAACTTTCACCCCACCCTCAGCAGCAATGCAACATGAGTCAGGCCCAGTTTTGTGTTTTTGTCCACCAGGACGGTTTGGAGAAGCTGAACCAGGAAACTGAACAAACATATCTACCTGATCTTTGAGCTATACCTGTTAAAGGCAACTAGAACCCACAGCCTCGGTTTGTAGGATACAGAAAAGTCATGTGCTACACCAAGAATCAGCAAAATCACAAGAAGGAGAAACAGTCAGTAGACACCAGTGACAAGGCAAATAAGATATTATAATTATAAGGGTTTTTAGGTGACCATCAAAAGAACACTTCAACCATCAATCATAGATTAAAAAAAAAAGTTTAAAAATACTCCTCAGGACTGGGAACATAGTTCAACTGGTAGAGTGAATGCCTAGCATACACTAAGTCCCTGGGTTGATCTCTAGTACCCCATTAAAGCTGGGTGTGGGTGCACGCCTATGATACTATCTCTTAGGAGGTGGAGACTGGATGATCTGGCATTCAAGGAGGGTAACTCAGCTACACAGTGAGTTTGAGGTCATCCTCCAAAGAATGAGAAAAAGAAACATAATAGAAGTGAGAAAATCGAAAAAGATATAATAAATAAAAAACCTACTGGATAATTTCACAGTGGATGTAATAGATTAGTGAACAGTCAATAAACCTGAAGACAGAATGCTAGAACCTATCCAATGTGAAGCAAACAATTAGTTTAAAGGAAGAAGAATGGGAATAGCCAAGGGAGCTGAGCAATGATGATGCATTTACTTCTGTGTTGGCTCAAACCCAGAGGGACGAGTGAGTGGGACTGAAACACATTTGGAAAAAAGCAATATCCCAAACATTTCAAGTATTGGAAAAAGAATAAAACTACAGATTCAAGCTTAGTGGCTTATTTGCTAGAGTGCTTGCCTAGCATGTGGATGTGACCACGGTGCTGGGAGACAGCTGCAGGGAGCAAATGCTCTGTAGTTCTGACCAGGGTCAGTATGCATCTCAGTTGAGCAGTCTTCTTGGAATGTTGTCCTTTGGCAAATTCCCTCTTTGACCTCCTTCAGCCCATAGCAAAGCCCTCTCCCTCTTCCTTTCTGCCGGAAAGTGATAAAAAATTGAGAGTCATAAACCCAGCATGGACTGTGTGGGGATCTCAATGGCCAGGGGCGATTCTTTACTTTGGGTTGTGAATGAACTATATCTGGTAGATTTCAGGAGACTATATCCCTGAGTTATAGACATTCTTTTATGAAGTCATCTAAGGACCCTCTGTTTTCCCTTCCCCATCTTTCTTATCACCCATCCCCATGAACTACATAATTCTAAATCTGTTGCCTATGCAAGTAATGCATCTTGGGTATTTTACCTTTCCGAATTCAAGTGTCCCACGCACCTTGGCCAAGTAGCTGAGGGAATGAAGGACACGCAACCACATGCCTACCTTGTGTGTTGATACTTCTGGGTTTTTTGTTTTTTTGTTTGTTTGTTTGTTTGTTTGTTTTTGTTTTTTTGCTTTTGGAGTCGTTCATAGATTTGCCAATTTGAGTTGGGGAGGGGATGGTTTTGTACACTGTATATTCAGATGATGATTTCTGTACCTCAGATATCTGGTTGCAGTCTGGATTTGGCATGGTCATTAGTATTGAAGCATATCCTGTCTCAATGTTGTGTAAAAATTGTTCTTTATCACCTCTGATTGGTTAATAAGGAGCTGATCACCCAATAGGTGGGCAGAGGAGTTAAGTCAGGACTTGCAGTCCCAGTGAGAGGGTGACCCAGGTGGAGAGAGTCGCAACAAGGGTCAATGTGGAGGAGTCTCTATGAGTCAATATGGATGGAGCAGGAACAGCCAGGGTAAGACTAAAATGGCGGATAACAGGGTATGTGGCTGGGAAGTAGCCAACATAGTCAGGTTAGAATAGATGAGCGTCTACCCAGCTATAGTGGAAGAAACTCATTAATAAATATAACAGGTCTCTGTGCCACAATTTGGGAACAAGGAAGACATAGAAAAGCCTCAAATAATGCTTTTACAAATCTGGGCATGAATAAATTTTAACAAAGAAGAGATTTTATTCAGATACTAGTGCCAGATACTCATGGCACAGGACTGCAGCTGAGAGGCTCTCCAGATGCAGGTCCAAATTACATTTGTCAAGTTTTATAAAGGCAAAACCTCACAAAGTTATGTACTTCCTGCCTTTGTGCAATTAGGGACAAGAACACAAATTGCCTACATGTAATGGGGCACACATCCGCGTACAGTGCAGTGAAGCACACATTCTGCTTGCATGCAGTCAGGACAAGCAAGCTTGTTGACAAGCAAAAACATGTGTTTTTTATCTTACATAAAGAAGATCAGGCAATTATAAGAACAGTCTCCAGCATTCCAGAAAGTTATCAATCCCTGGGCAAGTAGGACTTACATGTTAGAGACTTTTTTTGTTGTTGTTTTGTTTTTCAAGACAGGGTTTCTCTGTGTAGTCCTGGCTGTCCTGGAACTCACTCTGTAGACCAGGCTGGCCTCAAACTCAGAAATCTGCCTGCCTCTGCTTCTCAAGTGCTGGGACTAAAGGCGTGCATGTGCCACCACTGCCTGGCAACTTAAAACTTTAAAACATAATGTTCACCATTACATTCACCCATTGACTCTGTGGGGGATATCTATTCATGTTAGTGTTTGGTTGTGACCCCAGGACAAGGGACTGAGGTGCATATTTTACTTATCAAAGCAGACCTGGCCTCCAGGTTTTCACAGCATCCCTCAGTTCCTACCAGGCATATAATCTCCAACCCAGGGTCTGGGCTGCCCTTCCCCCAGTGCCTCTTCCCTATATAATCCAGACATATATCATATATATATTCTCTCTCTCTCTCTCTCTCTCTCTCTCTCTCTCTCTCTCTCTCTCTCCTCTCTCTCCCCCTCTCCCTCTCCCTCACTTTCTTTCCTTCTCTCTCTGCATGCACATACTCTTTCTCTCTCTTCCCTGTCTCCTCTCCCTTTCCATGGCAACTTCCCTGGCTCCCTTCCTTAGAGCCAGTGAACTTGCCTGCCTGAGAGCAGCTTCCCTATAAACCTGCATTTAATATAATCTAATCTAAAATCGGCTTATTTCTAGTGCAGAGAATTAACTTATCAATTAGGATTTAATAACCATCAACTTAATGACACTGTCTTAGCTTGAGTTTCTACTGCTATGATGAAACAGCAAGTTGGGGAGGAAAAGGCTTATTTGGCTTACATTTCCACAGCACTGTTCATCATTGGAGGAAGTCAAGACAGGGACTCAAGCAGGGCAGGAACTTGGAGAGAATAGCTAATGCAAGAGGTCATGGAGGAGGATGCTTGCTGGCTTGCTTCCTCTGGCTACTCAGCCTGCTTTCGTACAGAACCCAGGACCACCAGCCCATGGATGGTACCACCCACAATGGGATTGTCCTTCCCACATTGATCACTAATTGATAAAGGGCCTTATGACTGGATCTCATGAAGGCATTTCCTCAACTGAGGCCCCTTCCTCTCTGAAGACTATAGCTTGTGTCAAGTTGACACAAAACCAGGCAGTTACAGACACCCAGATGGGATTTTATGTATCTGCTTAAGGCATCAATGATGCATGGGCCAGCAGTAATCAGCAGGAGCAAACCCGTTTGGGGTCCTGTAATAGCTGACAGCACAGTTATCAGCTGGGAGGAACCCAAAAGTGAGAATGGGAACCAATTGCTTGTCCCATTTTGGGTCTTTCTTCTAAGATTTATATTTTCTGAAGTACAGCCAAATTATCTCTAATAATTTCCAAATGATTTGTATAGAAACAACAATTTTCTCTTAAAGCCACACAATACCCTCGTTTTCTGATAAAGCAGCTTGAGTGCCTTATCATATAGTACAACTACTTCAGCTAATGAATCTACCTGTTGATAGGTCTTGGTCTATTTGGTTTTAGCAGGTACATCTTTGATAATGAGGTCTCTGGAGGGCAGCATAAGTTCTGGTATGCCAATAGGGACCACGGATAATCATTTTGTCCTCTTTGCCAGGATCTAACATCCCAGCTTTTTGTTGAGGGTAAGGGGTGACATACTCTTTTCTCTAACTGCTTCTCAGCTGAAATTAGAATGTCACTGTCAAGCACTTGGGAGGCAGAGGCAGGAGGATTTCTGAGTTCGAGGCCAGCCTGGTCTTGAAAGAAAAAAAAAAAAGAGAGAGAGCATGAGGGAGCAAGTGCAACTGCCAGTAGGCATTACTTGCTAATATTTCTCTCGGCTCCCTCCTGCATCATCCTCTGCCTATACCCAGCACTATCTCTGAAGCTCTGGCTGCCACCTGCTCCCATATGGCAGAGCTGGGACAATGTGACCACCCTCCATAGCATGCTACCTTTGCTGGCTCTGTGTACTCACTATCCCCCATGCCAAAATACACCACAGTCTGTGGCTGCTACAGCTTGCATTGCTCTGGTCCAGCCCCTAGTCGCTGGATTCAGTTTTTAGGTATGGATAATATTGAAATATTGTTTTTATGTTATGATTTATTAAAAAGCTGGCTCTGAAGTTGGATATGGCTCACCACTTCTAGACTCAAGCATGCTTGTTTAAAATTTTCTGTCCTATGTCAGTAGAGCCACCTGACTGGAAAAAAAAAGCAAAGCAGAGTAGCTAAAACAAGAGTATTGGTTTCATTTAAGTGTCTAAAACTTTTGCTAAGCTATAAGCTATAGTCTCAAGATTTGTAAGACTATTATGTGAACTTTCTGTACCTCAAGGTTTATAAGTTTATTGGGTATAGTTAAAAATCTGTTATTTCAGGGCTGGAGAGATGGCACTGACTGCTCTTCCAGATGGTCCTGAGTTCAATTTCCAGCAACCACATGGTGGCTCACGACATCGGATACCGTTATAAATGGTTTCTTCTGGTGTGTCTGAAGACAGCAACTGTGCACTCACATACATGAAATAAATATTAAATAAATAAATATATCTAAAAAAACTTTTTAAAAAATCTGTAATATCACTGGGTGGTGGTGGCACACAGCTTTAATCCCAACACTTTGTGTTGTTTCTCTGTGTCACCCTGACTGTTCTAAAAACTCATTCTGTAGACCAGGCTGGCCTTAAACTCAGAGCCAGGGTGACACAGAGAAACCCTGTCTCAAAACAAAACACAGCAAAAATTGTAAAACCTGTAACAAAAGTTGATTTAAAACTTACAACACAGGGTTGATAGTTAAAATTTAAACATAGGCAATCTTACCATTCATGCTGTAAAACTCAGCACATAGACAGCACCACCAGACAAAAAGAAAACAAAGACCTAATCCATCAAAGTCCATAGTTCTGGGAAAGTCTCCAAATGTGCTAACCCAGCTTTTTTACTTCTGTAGTTCCGTTTCTGGCTGACTGTTTTTGTTAACTGAAGTATGCCAACCCATTACATGGTTTTTGTGCTTAAAAACTTACTCTGAGAAAAGCTTGGGGCTATGCTGGAATCTAAAACACCCAGTGGAGTCATCTGCCAACTAATAAAGGCTTTTTGAAAAAGGTAAAACAAAAAAAAGCTTAAGAGTTAGGACCAAAGCTATGAGCACCAAACACTAACACCAGAAACTGGGATATTTCTATCTCATGACGCAGCCTGGCAAAGCATCCATAGAATGTCTCTCCTTACCTAGGATCTAGTCGTGCTAACAGAGCCTGATGTCAGAATGTATGCCTAGCTTCTTTGTCTACTTTGTTAAGCTTTAGCTATTTTGATAAACTGAGTCATACAAGAAACTCTACTATTCTGTCATGTTGCCCCATGAAAGAAGCAGGAAAGCAAAATCGCCGGTCTCTGTAGTGCTGTATTCATGACTTAATGTTTTATTTTGATACTAAAAAATGTCAATCCAAAAAAAATGTAATTTTTTAAGGCTAAAACCTAACAGGGATAAAAATGCAAAGTTTAACCACATAAAAGCTACATGATCAAGACTGTTAAACATGATTAAGACATGCAAGTTAATAGTTACCTTATACATAATAAAATGCTTTAATATGTCCACGATTATATGGTCATTCTAAGAACAAATATAATTTATTTACAAAAGCAAGTTTTATTTGGCCATATTTTTTCCAAAGTCAAGCCTAAAGCAAACAACTGAAAACAAAGTTTATTTAAAATCAGGTGTACTTAATAGACGACCCTCAAAACTTTTCAGAGATCTGCTGAATCCGGCACTAAATGTTTAGTGGGGTGGTGAGAGCAGAAGGAACAGGGATGTGAGAGACAAGGTGGCCATGTTGTTTCCGGGATAGGAAGGCAATACAGAGTCACGTGAGCAAGGCAAGGTTACAAGAAGATGAGAGTGATTCAGCAGTGATCCTGAACTCCAGTGGCTTGGTTTCCAGAAGTAAAGCAACTTGCTTTTTGAAACTTGCCCACATAACAGATTCAGAGACTGCCTGTGAGCAGTAACTGTGGGAGTCTCACCAGTCACGTGATCCACTCGATCATGTGGCCTGGTCCCCTCTGAAACCTATAAGAAAGGACACAACCCTGGAACACAGCTTGAGCTCCCCAGAGCCCCCTTCATGCTGCTGTCTGTGGTGTATTTCTGATAAGCCTCTGTCTAAAAGGACAGCTGGTCTCAATGTCCCTCTTGAACCCCAAAGCCAAAACCTCTTCTAGAGAAGCTGTAAAATCCGCTCGCAATCTGGATAATAAACTAAATAATGAATGGGGGCAAGTGTTTAATGGATAAAAGTTCACGTGATAGACAGGAATGCCAGCTCCTAGTGGCAACCCTAGGGCCTGCAAAGACAATGAGGCACAAACTACTCCACCTGATAATGATATCTGCTGGACAAAGAGCTGCCCTATGCCTTCCTTGTCTGGCTATAGAGCCAGGCCTGCCCCAACGTTGGACACTGTTGGATTGACTGACCTACTCTGCCTCATCAAGGTGGGTGAGTTTTGCCAAGTTCCTCTGCCAGGGAAATCTCTCTTCTGGGGATGATGAGTGAAGACTATTGCTGTCCTATGCAGCAGCTGAAGATACAATGGTGTCCTATGTGGCAGCCGAATACACCTTTCCGGTTATACCTCCTGTTATTATTTATGCTTCTCAGATCTCTGATGCTGTTGGCAACTAACTGTAGCTTTATCAACTGATAAACATCAGCTGCCTGGTCAATGAATTTTGCTTATGAAAACCAGGCCTCCATTTTTTCTAGAGCTATTGGGTCTCCTGCTGAGGGAGACAAACTCATAAAAGGAAATTTCAATGTAACTTTTTAAACTTTTTTTTTATTTAGAAAAACTTGCTTTGAAATGGATGACTGCTGTCAGTAATCAACCACATGTTTTATGATAAGTGATTAGATTTTTTTTTAAAAAGGCTGAGTATATAGAAATGCTAGTAAGTTGTAAAGGTCTAAAAGTGCTTTAAAATATGCAAATTCAATTTATGAAGTCTAAAAGTAACTTAAAAAGTTTAAAAGTGTCATTTTTAAGTTTTAACATATTAATCAGTAGAGCGATGATACTTAAAAATGCTTTGTCACTGCCAGGTGTTGGAGGTCCACGCCTTTAATCCCAGCACTTGGGAGGCAGAAGCAGGCAGATCTCTGAGTTTGAGGCCAGCCTGGTCTACAGAGTGAGTTCTAAGACAGTCAGGGTTATACAAAGAAACCTGTCTCAGAAACAAAAATATTTCTCATCATACTGAAAACATTTATCCAGCCATCTGGACAAAGAAAAACAATGTTTATATATTGTTTTTTAAACTCAAAATCATTTTTGGGTCCCTAAGCTTTTACTATGACTAAAAGGCATGAATCTACTCCAGCAGTTTACTGGTCTCTTTTATAACTTAAAAAGTTCACGCAAGCTTCAGGTCCTTTAAGATCAAAACTAAATAATGAATGGGGCAAGTGTTTAATGGACAAAAGTTCACGTGGTACACAGGAATGCCAGCTCCTAGTGGCAACCCTAGGGCCTCCCAAGACAATGAGGCACAGACTACTCCACCTGGGTTATGACAATGATAACTGCGGATTTCCTCTCAGCTGACAGACATCATCTAGAAATCAGCAGCAGACTACAAACTACTTCAAAGTCAACCTACACACATCAGCCCTGGGTGGTCCTAAAAACCAGAGAACCCTGGACTCCGTGAAAGTTGATGTGAACCAGTTCAGGTGATGTGACTGCTGCCTGTCTTTCCAGCTGGGTCAGCTAACCACATGCTTCTGATGAATGCCCTCTTGCCTGAATCCGATCCCAGCCTTTGACTAGCATTCCAGTTTTCCTGAGACCTGACAGTGACATTCATTCTTTTTTTTTTTTTTTTTTTTTCTTTTTTCTTTTTTGTTTTTTGAGACAGGGTTTCTCTGTGTACTCCTGGCTGTCCTGGAACTCTCTCTGTAGACCAGGCTGGCCTCGAACTCAGAAATCCGCCTGCCTCTGCCTCCCAAGTGCTAGGAATTAAAGGTGTGTGCCACCACTGCCCGGCTTGCTCCCTCATTCTCTTGCTTGCTTAGTTCAGCTCGAAAATCTTCCTGTAACTGGAAGAGATGAATGGGGTCACAGAAACACATACAAGGGACAGAGACAGCAAAACTGAAACCAATATAGAACATTTACACTATCAAAGGAGACTAGTCAAAAATAAAACATGTGGTAGCCACCTTTATTCACATATTTAATTAGACCTGACCAATTTCTATCTTGGCTCTCAGGATCCAAGAACTACCCAGAGAGTATAACTTCTTGATAGTGCTCTTGACAGGAGACAAAACACAGAATTTCTAAAACACAGGAGGCCAAGAACCAAGTGGGCTATGAGATGTCTCCCTTGTGCTATGGACAGGAGTTCATGTGTCTCATTAGATACTTCACTATCCTCAAAATGGAATCCCAACAGAACCAAGTGTCATAGAAAGAACTATGACTTACTGACAGAGGCAGGTACTTACTGACAGAGGCAGAAACTTGCTGGTTTCTTTTGATGGTGCTGTTTGCTCAAGCAGTCAGCTGAACTGAAGGCATACTCTGGGCTTTGGAAAATCCAGTATTTCCTTGTTATGCTCCCTTTTCTTCCTTCTGTAATGGCAGCATATATCTGGTGCCATTATATGTTGGAAGTATGTGATTTTATTTTTCATTTTGATTTCCCAGGGGTGGTTTATAGTCAAGAGATTGCATGAGTCTCAAAGAGACTGTGAACTTCAAACTTTTAAACAAGGTTGAGACTATGATAGACTATGAGGGCTTTTGAAGTTGTATCAAATGCATTTTGCATTATGATATAGTTATAAGCCTATCTAGGCCAAGGAGTGGAATGTGGTGATGTGAATAAAAATGGCCCCATAGGCCCAAAGGAGCTAGTACTGTTGGGAGATGTGGCCTTGTTGGAGTAGGTGTGGCTTTGCTGGAGGAAGCTTGTCATTAGGAGGCAGGCTTTGAGGTTTCAAAAGCTCAAACCAGTTCTCTTCCTATTGCCTGTTGATTGAGATGTAGAACTCTCAGCTCTTTCTCCAGCTTACATGCCACCATGCTTCCCACCATGATGATGATGGACTGAACCTCTGAACTGTAAGCCAGACCCAATTAAATGTTTGCCTTTATAAGAGTTGCCATTGTCATGGTGTCTCTTCACAGCAATAAAACCCTAAGCGTCTGGGATCACCTAGAAGAAGTGGGAGAGATAAACGAGGACCCAAGTTTGGATACTCTAGAACTGACATAAATGCCGAAAGGCAGCACATGTCTGAACTCTAGCCCTGGTGTTCACTGGCCAATCTGACTAGCCAAAGTGATAAGCTCCAAGTTCAGTGAGAGACCCTGTCTCAAAAAATAATGTGGGTGCTGTTTCGTGTAGCTTAACGATACCCACCCTTGCTTCAGGAAGTGGACCAAGCTATCACCAGCTCCTACCTGGCTTCCCCTGAATTTTTTTTTTTTTTTAACTCAAAGTGATTTTATTGCTTGTGTACACAACAGCATTTACGCCACTGGAGCAGAAGCTGTGGATAACTCCTATTTCCAATTGGGTGGGAGCACCTGCTTAGTGTCAAGTCAACCAGTGAACTTTGCTATCAGAATCATGTGGAATTTAGCATTCTTATCCTTTCTGTTCCTCTCGAGGTGCTTTTGAACAGCAACTGCTTTCCTTACCAAATGGCAGAGATTCTCAGGGAGATCAGGGGCAAGGCCTTTGGACTTAAGGTTCTCAAGGTTTTATTTCTAGTCACAAAACTGACATGTGCCACATCACGTGAGTCCCTCAGGATCACACCTATCTGGGAGGGAGTCAGGCCTTTCTTGGACAATTTGTGAACCTGTCCCTTCACGTTGTCAGATGCCAACTTCGGCCATGTGGCATACAACAGGGGGCTGGAGAGACGGCTTCATGGTTTAAGAGTACTTGCTGCTCTTGTAGAGGACCCAAGTTCAATTCCTAGCACCCACATGGAGTTTGATTAAGGAAGTCATTGAACTTTGACCCCTGCTATGCAAACACATGCCCATATTCCATCCCCAACACCTCAAAATAAAAAGAATAATCTAAAAGATAGAGTATATAGTGGGACTTTTTCATTGAAGATTAAACGTAAGATCTACCTTTACTGTGGATGACTCAGGGCTCAGATACAATAAAAGGATTTGGAAACAAAGAAGTCAGCTGAACATCAGCCTTCACCTTGTTTACTGACCTGTGAAACAAACTGCTCTGGTCCTCCCATGCCCTATCACCATCATGGACTATACTCCTCTGACAACTATGACCTAAAATGAATCCTTCCTTCCTGACATTGTGTCCCTCAGGCATTTTAGACAGTCTGGTGCAAAAGTAGCAGACCAGAAGGCATACAAATGGGAAATTGAAATGTTGAAATACATTTAACTTGTAATATTTATTTGCTGACCCTAACACTGCAGAGTGATGGAGTCTCTTCAGGTCGTCAGTTTCTGTCAAGGTCCATTTATGAACTCCTTTGTAAAATCCAGTTTTAGAAAAGTCATTGACCGCTGGGCAGTGGTGGCGATTGCCTTTAATCCTAGCACATGGGAGGCAGAGGCAGGCAGATTTCTGAGTTGGAGGCCAGCCTCATCTACAGAGTGAGTTCTAGGACAGCCAGGACTACACAGAGAAACCCTGTCTCGAAAAACCATAAAAAGAAGGAAAGGAAGGAAAGGAAGGAAAGGAAGGAAGGAAGGAACGAAGGAAAGGAAGGTCATTGACTTTGGCAAGGTTGGCTATGCATGTCAGGGCGTGTCCACTCTACAGCATTGTCATAATTTAGTCCTCTTTCACTCACGACTTCTCTGTTATCTTCCAAAGCCAGAGAACAACTTTCATGTCCTCACCTGATTTCTCATGGAGCCTTGAACACATTTCTCCATGTTACCAAATACCTGGGATTTTAATTACAACTGCTCAATGTATGTTTGCCAATCCTGGGTAGCATGAGGTTTCCCGGGACACTTAGATATACGGTCAGCCCACAACCTAACCGTGTATGACCTTTTCTAGAACTACATAGCAATGCAAATAGGCACTACTGAAACCAGCACTCCAATTCCCTTCCCATCAGCCTAATATGTAAAACCCGCACATAGCAATTTGCAAGCCTGCCTACTTTCTAGCACAGCAGTTCTCAACCTGTGGTTTGTGACTCCTTTGGCAAACCTCTATTTCAAAAAAACAAACAAAAAAACCCAACCAACCAAACAACTACATTATGATTAATAGCAGTAGCAAGATTACAGTTATGAAGTAGTAACAAAAATAGTTTTATGGTTGAGGTCACAACAGGAGGAACTATATTGAAGTCACAGAATTAGGAAAGTTGAGACTACTGTGTTGAACAATTTATTCTTTTGGTCTTCTGGACTGTCAAGTTTTGCCAGATATAAAACTTGAGACTGGGTTTAATATTACATGTTTTTCATCTTAGCCTTTAGAAGGCTGAGGGAGATCATGGGCTTAAGGCCAGCCTGGGCTACATAGCAAGACAGTTCCCAACAATAGTATACTGTGTATTTTAAAGACAGCTAGAAAAGTTCATTAAAGTAGTAAAATATTTGAGGTGAGCTTATTAGCCCGATCATTTTGTAGTATACACTGATCAGAACACATTATATTGTATTTTATAAACATATGTAATTATATGTCACTTAAAACCAGTGGGGCTGGCAAGATAGCTCAGTAGTAAAAGGCACTTGTGGCCCAGCCTCACAATCTAATTTTGATTGCTAGGACCAACACTGTAGAACTGAGTTGTTCTCTGACCTCCACACCTGTTACATACCACGTACACACAAATAAAGAGAAAACAATTATCCCATAAGCTAGATTCACTTACACCTGTCACCTTTTTCCAGCTGTACCAGGACACCCCGAGTTAGGACACCCTGAATCAGTCTTTAGTCCCAAACATTTGTCAACACATCACACACACGGAAGTCCCACATACATACACACTGAGCTAAAATTTATTTTTAAAAGGTAAAGAAAGTTTTATACAACTTTTATAAAACAAATATTCCAGACTCAGAATTAAGCATTAAGTGTTCAATATTATAAAGCTGTTTATAACAGGAGTTTTAAGTAGTGGTAACATTTAACCCATGTAAAAATGTCAACAGAATTCAAATCATGACATGACTTGGATCCTCAATGATTCAAGTACCATGGCCTCACTCAGTAAGGGTTTGGTCAGTTTTAAGATGCATTCCTTCAGACATAGTGTCCATTCAAGTACCATGGCCTCACTCAATAAGGGTTTGGTCAGTTTTAAGATGAATTCCTTCGGACATAGTGTCCATAAGTCCTCATTTCCGCTGTCCATCAATTCACACTGTAGGATAGCTGGCCGCGGTGGCTATTCCACAGTGGTTGTTCATATCTTTGGCTATTTGGAAGTAGCCATCCATACCCCATTCACGACCCCAGCTGAAAGAGATCCAAGGAAAAATGAGAGGATTAATAGTTCATACTTAAAAACAGGAGCACACTTACCTGAGGGCTCTAAGATCTGCACATAGAATATACAGAGGCACTCATTCCTGTGGGTCTTAATCGGAAGCAGGAGGCAGACACTGCTACCTCCCTCTGTCACTCTCTTATTGAGATAGAGTGGTTCACTGAACCTGGAGCTCACAGCCCTCCAAGTGCCCAGAACTGAGGTTACAGTTGTGTTTTGAAGTACATACTTGAGTGCTATGATCCAAGCATACATAGGTTCTCATGACTGAGAGGCAAGTACCTTATCCACTGAGTCATTGAGACAGGGTTTTTTTTTTTTTTTTTTTTTTTTTGTTTTTTTTTGTTTTTTTTGAGACAGGGTTTCTCTGTGTAGCCCTGGCTGTCCTGGAACTCACTCTGTAGACCAGGCTGGCCTCAAACTCAGAAATCCACCTGCCTCTGCCTCCCAAGTGCTGGGATTAAAGGCGTGCGCCACCACCGGCCTTGAGACAGGGTTTTGCGTAGCCAAGATTAATGCCAATTCTCTAAAAGCATGACACTAAGGACTAAGGCCAGTTGGGATACAGACGTGCACCACCATGCCAGGTTGTATGTGGTGTTGGGAATTGATCCCAGAGTCTTGTGCATCATAGGCAAACACTTTGCCAACTATGCTACAGCCTTAGCTCCCTCTTTTAACTTTTAAGAGGAAAATGAAGCCAATGAGGAGCTTAACAAAACAGTATGTCTCCACATTCTGTTACGTTATCTCAAGATATTCAGTTGTGAAAACCAATCCTGACAGGCTTTAAAGATTCTGAGATCTGAGAGCAAAATGCAGATAATGCAGGGAGGCACACAGCTGTAACTTCCACTGGTTATCCCTTGTTGAAAACTAGAGAAACCAAGAAAAGCATGCTGAAATCATACAGCTTTACTGAAATTTGAGCCGAGTTTGGAAATTCACCATTACAAATATGTGTATGTCTCCTGAACAAGCTCAGTTTAGAATCTTAAATGCAAATCCCTCACTCTAAATGAGGACAGCCTCCAGGATTTTAAAACTTAAACATCTGTGGACTTGCATTTAAATACTGATTCTCCCCAATAAATTCTCTTTTCAATTAAAGTATAACATTTAGAGTCTTTTACCTGTTCTTGACAATCCAATATTTTTTCTTATTTGAATCTGTTCCTTCAAATCCATAGCCAACCAACAGAACCCCATGGTCGAGGTCCTTGCTGCTACAGTTGGGTTCATAGTAGATGCCTGGCAGAGAAATGAACATTGAGTAAGAGGTTTCAGTCATCACAGGACAGAAGCCCATTCTATCCCCCATAATCTCAAAATCCTGTAGTGTCACAGATCCCAAACTGTGTAGAAGATTTTAGTCAAAAAATAGTAGTGGCTATGCTGGTTGTGTGGTGCATCTCAGAACTCTGGAGGCAGACAGTTAGCTCTCTTTGAGTTAAAGGCCAGCCTGGTATACATAGAGAGTTCCAGGCTAGCCAAGGTGACTTAGTGAAATCTTATCACAGTATTTGAGTTTTATGCAGTCCAAGCTGCTCTCCCAACCTGCTGTGTAGCTAAAGATGGGGTGCCTCCTAAGTGTTGGGATTACAGGAATGAACACCATGCAAGGTTCATGTAGTGCCCAGATTGAACCAGGGCTTAAAGAATCCTGGAAAACACTACCAACTGAGCTACATACTCACTCCTCTCAATTAAAAAATATTCTATTGTTTTAAAGCCTATAGTGGTAGGATCCATTTTCTACCCAGATTAACAATATCCATAACTCCTGCTTCTCTTAAATCTAAAGAAAAAGTTTATGGATAGAAAAGTGCTCCCTCCCTCCCTTATACTTGAATCACATGTTCTTTAAAGCCCTAATTATAGCAATAAAAAAATCTTTTGGAAAAAGATCCAGTTGTTGGAGAAGATGTACGTAAATTATGTTCTATATAGAATAATTCGCAATATTAAAAGAAATATTTCAGATGGTGGGATGGCTCAGCAGGGAAAGGCACTTGTTAACAAGGCTCAGGGCCTAAGTTTCACTGGAACCACATACAATGGAAAGTAATGATTCCTGCAAGTTGTCCTCTAATCCCCGCCCCCCAAATGAATGCGTTACAACACTGAAAAGCAGAGGGTGCTGGAGAGTTGCCTCAGTAGTTAAGTGTATTCACTGTTATTACAGAGAATCTGAGTTTGGTTCCAGAACCGTAATAGATGGCTTACAATTGCCTTAGTCCAGCACCAGGGGATCTAATGCTTCAGGACTCCCAAGGGCATCTGCACACACCCCTCCCAACAATTAAATCACCAAAGTCGGGGAGGTGCTAATTCAGACCAGTACCTGAACTATAGAACTGGAGAGACGGATGGCTTGCATCTATGGCGACAGAGATAGGCCCCACAGTGGCCACAGCCTTCATGAGGGCTTTCTCTTGCTGAGGGATATCCACGAACCCCGTGTCATTAGCCACAGCGAACTCAGCTCTGTATTTACAAGTTCCATCCTTTGAAAGTTAAGGGAGAGACTTAATCAGAACTGTTTACCTCTTAGAACATGAGATCTAGAAACAAAAAAGTGATTTGCAGCTCACGGGGTGAGGTCAGTACTCAGAAATCTTCCCTTGGAATAGAATATTCTGTGAGTTACCCACTAAAGTATGAAACTCTGAAAACCACATCTGGTAATGTTTCCTTTTCTGAAAACAAAGCTGGAGACGAAACAAATCAATTACCTTGGCTTCATAGGGATAAGACTCCTCTGAGTCCAGACCTCCATTGTCCTTAATGTACTGGAAAGCATAATCCATCAGGCCTCCATTACAGCCCTGATTGCCTTGTTCACGAGAACAGTCCACAAGGTTCTGTTCACTCAGTGAGACCAGTTTGCCAGTCTTAAGGAACATCTGTCCTTCTAGAGAGCCTGATGCGCTAAACGCCCAACAAGAACCACACTGGCCCTGGAGAGAGGAAAAGGTTTATAAGACAAACAGCACAACAGTCTTTATATATGCATACTTTTTTGTTTGTTTGAAATAAGGTCTCTCTGTGTAGCCCTGGCTGGCCTAGAAATTGCCCTGTAGGACAGCCTTGATTCACTGTCTCTACCTCCCAAGTGATGGAATTAAAGGTGCATGCCACAGTTCCCTCTAGATATATACATACTGATATATTAAAAAAAAAAACCAGTAAACACGAATCTGGGTGGGAAATTGTATGCCCACAATCCGCTAGGGAGATTAAGGCAAGAGGATTCCAGGCTTGAGGCCGGTCTGGGCTAGTAGTATGAGACCCTCCTTCATTCACGATCTCAAAGTGTAATAGACCAAGGAGCAGACAAAACAAAACACTGTGGTCAAGGCTAAAGTACAGAGGACAGAGAGTCTTGTGGGGCCTGGCTCCTCCCAGAGGAGATACTACCAGTCAATGTCTGCGGGGGGGGGGGGGGGGGGGGTGTCATCATCTTCAGTGGTGCTGAACTCTCTCTCCCTCCCCTTGTTTCTTCCAAGTGTGGACCCCGGGGATTGAACTCGAGACTTCTCCCAGCCCTCGTACCTGATTCTTCACAGGAGTTACACAACCCTTTTCTCTCCAGTCCACACTCTTGGGGATCTGAAGCATCAGAGGTTCCTGAAAAATCTTCCCCTTCCTGTGTTTCTGGTGCCGATAGCCATTCACTACCTGCCTGAATTCCTCATTGGTCTTCCAGGGAAGGGGGAAAAAAAAAAGTAGGAAAGTGAGATAACATAGAAAGAAAACGGAGTCGAGGGCTCAGTCAGCATCACGTCCCGCTCACCATGTCACCAAAGGCGTTCATCTCCATGGTGAAGCCATGCTTCCCGCTGCTGTATTCCCCGTTGTGTAGCTGGATCATTCTCATGTTCTTCTCCCACACGGCTCTCCTCCACTCTTCCTCATTCTAGAAGCAAGGATGGAACTGGCAGTTCTCATTTTTTGTTAAAAACACAGGGGGAGCCAGATGTTGGTTGGCATAGGCTTTTAATCCCAGAGGCAGAGATAGCACTGGAGAGATGGCTGTGTTTAAGATCATTTGTGGAAGACTCAGGTTTAATTCTCAGCATCCACATATGGTACTTTCTTCTCTCTAGTTCCAGAATGTACACAATACCCAGACATAAGTGTGGTGGTATACATCACTAGGGAAATATATTATACCTCACTAAATAAATCTTAAAAAAACCAACCCATCTGACCAAGTGGACCTACTGGAAAAGGGACAGCTACACACTCTGAAAGGCATCACTCCTCCTGAAAACACACAAAGGGATGTTTATGCTCTACTCTACTCACAATGGGTGTGTGATTGGGCTATTCCTGCTAAAAGTTAGCTTCTAGAGACTACTCTCTGGCTATAAACTTCTGAGGGTTACTGAGGGGAGTTGTGGGGGGAGAAAGAGAAAAGAAAAGCCAGGTGGGTAGTGGTGGCACATGACTTTAATCCCGGCACCGAGTTCACAGACAGCCTAGTCTACAAAGCAAGTTCTAGGAAAGCCAGGGACACACAGGGAAACCCTGACTCGGGAAAAAAAAACAAAACACACACACACACACACACAAACCAACCAAGCAAACACTTCCAAGGGCAAGGAAGACCATTCTCTCTAGACAATGCAAACACTACAAACAGCGTCCTACCGTGCCATACAGTCTTCTGTGCGTGGACTTCCACTGGTGCCACTGTGTACTAAGCGTTTGATCAAATTTTGGAGTGGCTAAGGCTGTTCCCAAGCAGAGGACAACCAGGAGGAGTAAAAGAGTCATGGTTCAAATACCTAGGGAAGGAAAAGAAGAGGAAATGAAGACCTCACGAAGCCTTTTCTTTTCTTTTTTTTTTTTTTTGGGGGTGGGGGGGTTTTCGAGACAGGGTTTCTCTGTGTAGCTCTGGCTGTCCTGGAACTCACTCTGTAGACCAGGCTGGCCTCGAACTCAGAAATCCGCCTGCCTCTGCCTCCCAAGTGCTGGGATTAAAGGCGTGCGCCACCACCGCCCAGCTAGCCTTTTCTTTTATGGAGAGATTCTCATGTAGTTCAGGCTTTAAACTTTTACGATGTCCCATCTCTCAAGTGCAGGGATTATAGCCATGAGCCACAAGCCCAGCAGTAAACCAGTTCATTTAAAACCACCTTATCAGAATTGAAGCACCTTTACACGTATCAACAAATGTGAGTATGAGTGGAGAAAAACAAGACAGGAATTAATCTTTGACGGTTACTGGACTCAGCTACTGAAACGAAAACAGCCTAGTAGGCAAGTGGCATAGGGACTAGGATAAACCCTTTTCTCTTATTATAGTGCCCCGGTAGTCTTGAGTCTCTCGATAGTGTATGCCTCGGAATCTTAGGATAACTATGTCCAGGTCATTTACTGACAGTATTAGGTGACCCCAAGAGGGTTAACAAGAATACCCAGAGGGCAGGCTGCCACCACACACTTTAATGCACAGCTGCAAATCAGACCGAACTGACTTTACAGAACTGAAGCTTCAAGGCGATGCCTCCTTAGGCGATCCCGGTTCGGGTTAGGGGCCAGGCTGGGCCCGGCCGGGGGATTGGCGTCCGCTCCGCCTTAGCAGCCACCGCCCACGAGTGTTATGGCGGCACAGGGAGCCCTGGGCCCCGAGACCAACTTGAGGGGGTCCCGCTGCCCCTTCGGGTTCCGGCAGCCCGGAGTCACATGACCTGAGGACGACCCCGCTCGGTAACAAGGGCCTATCACTTCGGAGAGGCCGAGGGACACCTCCTCGAGATCCTGGCCCATCCAGGGGTCCCCAGTCCGGGTTGCAGATGCTGTGGTTCCCACACTCTAGATTCTGCTACCTGTCCTAGCTCGCGAAGCGTTTAAACCCGCGGGGGCCACTCACCTGAGGCAACCAGCTGCACACACGTCGTCTGCAAACTCGGATACCCGGAGGTCGCCGAGGTCCGAGAATCTGGAAAAGCAGCGCGGGGCTCTGGCTTTAAAGCCTCTCAGGCTGCGGCCCCGGCAAGACCCGCCCCCGCACAGTCATTGGCTGTGCCTGCCTAGGGGCGGAGCCTGCGGGACTCTGGGCGCGTGACGCCGCCGGGTCGTAACCTGTCTTGTGGTGCGAGCCGCAGGGGCGAGGCCGACTCTTCTTTGGGGGGGGGGGTCGGCGCCAGCGTGGTGCCTTAGTTCCGTAAGATAAGCCTAGGAAAACAGGCCTGCTGCGGAATTTCCACCTCAGCTCTACTTTTCCTTTTGTATTAATGTTATAGATTAAAATGTGCAGGGTGGAGAGTTGTATAGCCCGTGGTTTCTGTTTAACCCATAAACAATGCTGATCTAAGTGGAAGAAGATAGAGACAGAGACGAGGGCAGAGTCACCTCTCCAGGGTCTGGCTGAACGAGTTTCCATAGACTTTAGAGAACTCTAGAGATGGGAAAAATAAATCCAATAAGATAAGGCCATGGTTAGCACGTGGCTTCTAACGCCTCACTGCACTTATAGCTTTACCTATTCGTGAGTTGATCCTTAGGGGCCTTTCTCTCTAGTCTGGTAGAAATTATTTTCGTGGCAAGTGGTGTGTGTGTGTGTTATGAACTGTTTTCCTCAGTCTTAAAATGTTTCTTCTGGAATTTGATGAATCCTTTGGAATGAATGAATATATATATTTGTCTGAGATAGGAGTTACAGGGTTTCACTATGTAGACCAGGCTGGGTTTGAAAATCACAAGGATGCTTCTGGCTCTGCCTCTCAAAAGCTGGAATTAAAGGTGCGCACCACTGCACTACACAAAGTATCTCCGTGCTATCCACTTCAGTTTCCTCCTCCCAGATTCCCCTCACTCAAGAGGAGTAATATTTAATAGAAGGCTGTAGTTGTGTAGCTTGAAAGAGAAAAAAAAAAAAAAAGACAGGTATAGGTAAGATTTAAGGAAAATAATTAAGAAAAGTGTAACTTTTTTTTAGCCACTTAAGAATTTTTTCCTATTGGCTATTCTGTTTAGAATTTCATTGAGTTTTATAATCTTTGAGTTTGGTTAACTTCAATATGTGATTTTTTTATTTGTAATGTCTTTTATAATAAAATTTAAAATATTTTCTGAGATAGGGTTTCTCAGTGTAGCCTTGGCTGTCTTGGAACTTGCTCTGTAGATGAGAGTGGCCTCAAAACTCATAGAGATCTGTCTGCCTCTGCTTCCCAAGTGCTGGGATTAAAGTGCTGGCACCACCACCTCCTGGCCCTAAAAAATTAATTTTTAAAAAAAGTAATTTAAAAAGTCATGTTCAGGGCTTGGTGAGATTACTTAACGTTACAGAGTTGCCTGAAGCCAAGCTTAAACTCTATCTCAGAGATCTAAATGGTGAAAGAAAAGAGCCCAACCTGTCCTCTGGCTTCCACACGTGCTGTTGGCACATGCACACCTACACAAAACGAGACTTTTGTTGTGGTGGTTGTTGTTTTTTGAGACAGGGTTTTTGAGTCCCTGGCTGTCCTGGAATTTCCTTTGTAGACTGGGCTGTCCTGGAACTCAAAGAAATATGTTTGTTTCTGCCTCCCTAGTGCTGAGATGAAAGGTGTACATCACCACACCTAACTGCAAAGTGAGTTTTTAAAGTGTCTTTTAAAAAAAAAAAAAAAAACAAAAAACAGCCGGGCGGTGGTGGCGCACGCCTTTAATCCCAGCACTTGGAAGGCAGAGGCAGGCGGATTTATTTCTGAGTTCGAGGCCAGCCTGGTCTACAGAGTGAGTTCCAGGACAGCCAGAGCTACACA
The DNA here is from genome assembly GCF_011762505.2 of Arvicanthis niloticus. Lineage (NCBI taxonomy): Eukaryota > Metazoa > Chordata > Mammalia > Rodentia > Muridae > Arvicanthis > Arvicanthis niloticus. Next base: position 855,143 of record NC_047665.1, on the reverse strand, counting down.
GAGAAACCCTGTCTCAAAAAAAAAAAAAAAAAAAAAAAAAAAACCAACCAAACAAACAAACAAAAACAACAACAACAAAAAAACCAAACAACAAAAAAAAACCAAAAACCAAAACAAAACTTTAAAACGCATATTCATATCGGCCTGGTGACAGATGTTTAAATTCCAGAACTCTTGGAGGTCAAGCCAGGCAGATCTGTATGATTTTGACCCCAGTCTACATAGTGAGGTCCAGCCAAAACTACATACTGAGACCCATTTCATAAAACAATGAAAGGCATATTCATTACAGAAAAAATGGAAAAAATAAACATTCCTTACTTCTCCATAGTTATTTTCTAGTTTTTTGTTTTTTGTTTTTTTGTTTTTTTTTTTTTTTTTTAAATTATCAAAAACGAGGTGTGATCAGCAGTCAAGAACCCTTCCTACTTTTCTGGAACCGTCAGTTCCCAGGACCCAAACCGGAAGTTTACAACTGCCAGTAACTCTTAACTCCTTGGGGGGATATGATGCCCTCTCCTGGCCCCTGCAAGCAACTGCACACTCGTGACATACACATAGGCAAATGGATTTACTGTGACTATGTGAAAACATTTAGTTAAAAACTAAACTGAAGCTGGGCAGTGGTGGCGCACGCCTTTAATCCCAGCACTTGGGAGGCAGAGGCAGAGGCAAGCGGATTTCTGAGTTCGAGGCCAGCCTGGTCTACAGAGTGAGTTCCAGGACAGACAGGCCTATACAGAGAAACCCTGTCTCGAAAAACAAAAACAAAACAAAACAAAACAAAAAACTGAAGAAGATAGATAAATTTTGTGTGCTTATTTAAAAAGAACAAAGAGAAAAAGGCAAACTTTCTAAAAACACAGACAGTCTATCTATCTATCCATCATCTATCTATCTATCTATCTATCTATCTATCTATCTATCTATCCATCCATCCATCCCTGCTTGGCCTCAGACCAAAAATCTTCCTGCTTCAACCTCTGGACTGCCACTGAACTCATCTGGAATAAATTCTGTTGTTGATAGAACATGGTCTTGGGCGAGACCCACTGAGTTATATTTTCACATCAAAATACTTTTTTAGTTTTATTTATTTATTTATTTTTTAGCAGACAGATGATGGTGGTATATACCTTTAATCCCAGAACTCAGGATGCAGAAGCAGGTGGATCTCTATGAGTTCAAGGCCAGCCTGGTCTTCAGAGTGAGGTCCAGTATAGCCAAGGATACAGAGAAACTTTGTCTCAAAAACAAACAATCAAAACTTTTTTTAACCCCTGTTTGATGGCAATAGTTTTCAAAATAAACATCCATGGATGGGAATAAAGACCCAACATCATGAGGTGTAGTGAGGAAGCAGACTTAGAACTTGCTATAATAAGGAGACAATGTAAAGACAAGAAGGTAGTTCTTTACGGTGAGGATGGGGATCCATTTGGTTATGCCCTGATTGATTAGAAGTTGAAAGAGGGGTGACCAGAAATGGAGCATCTTTATGATTGACTTGGAGACTTGGGTTTGGAGAACATCTTTGGTGTTCTCTGGTTAGTCCGGGGGCGGGAAGTAGAGGGAAAAAAAAATGAAGTCATTATCGATTAAGTCTTGCCAATTCAGAGCTATTCACCCAAGCAATTGTTTCTTTTCTTCTGTGGGTCAGATTCTATGGCTGTGTAGTGGGTCCATTGTATGTTTGTTTACTCAGCCTATCACAAGCAATCTAAGTTATTTTAACACGTGGGTTTTACAGCTGCCTTTGGGCCATGGCTCCCAAGATTGCACTGGGTGGAAAAACCTGCCTCTATTTTAAGCTTTGGCCTTGAGCAACAGCCTGGCAGCAGGCCAGGCAGAAGTGCCCTACAGAAGGCATCATCTTGTCTTCTGGTATGTGGCTATGGTTGTGCTAGAGAAAGCATCAGGTCCTTCTATGTTCCCAAAACTAAACTAAAGCCAAAGAATACTGAATGTAGGAGACATGAAAGACAGATACTAAATAGGACGAAGGCCACTACTATTCTAAACTGGAGTGTCTCTAACTACTGACAGTATGTTAAGGTACTTAGAAATATCATACACACCAATAACTAAAGCCTTTTAAACTAACTTATTTTTATTTTATGTATAGTGGTGTTTTGATTGTATATTTGTCAGTAGGAGGGTGTCAGATCCCTTGGGACAGGAGTTACAGACATTTGTGGGCTGCCATGTAGGTGCTGGGAATTGAACTCAGGCCCTCTGGAAGAACAGCCAGTCATTTTACCTGCTGAGCCACCTCTCCAGCTCATAAAATGTTTTAAACAGGAAAAGGAGCACCACCATTACTTTCTAAGTACATTAACAGGCTAGTGCATTAACCCACTAAACACTTTTTCTTGCCCCTTTCTTATTTTTGACTTATTTTCTTTGTAAAATAATCTTGATGAATGCTAATTATCAAAACAGTCATGTTTTAGTCATGTGGCTAGGCTTTAGCTCCATCTTTGATTAAATACAGTTAGCTGAATTTCCCAGCTCCTATTTTTCTGACGTATATATGTTGTTGAAGAACCGACACATTGAATGCAGTGATATTTGAGATGATGATGTCACTTTATATAACATGCCCCAATGTAGTCACCCCTCCAAAATCTTAAAATTCACAAAGCCATGAGTTATTCTTTATAAACACTATCCAGACTGGAGATTTAGTTCAGCTGGCAAAGTGCCCACCCAGCATGCTTGGATCCCTGGGGTCGATCCTGCGTACTGAATAACCCGCACAGTGGTGCATGCATGGAATCTCTCAGGAGGGGGAGCGTAATGAGGCACTCCGTGTCATCCTCTGCTGCACAGCAAGCTCAGGAGGATGAAAGAAACAATGTGCAGTTGTTTCCCTCACACACTGAGCGGACCAGAACTGACTTAATTTTCTCACAGATACTGACTTGTCCTCACTGGGCTGAAGATGAAATGTCAGCAACCCGTGCTGCTACTTCGGCTGATAGCAGCACGGCTCTAATCTCGGTGATAATATTGTTTTCTTCTGTCTGTGTCCTATCTTTCTTTTTGTCCTCCATGGACCGTGTGACCGTGTCTGAGGCTCACACAGGTCAGAGGCAATCTCTTCCTCCCAAGATCCCTTTATTATGTTTGCAAAGACTTTGCTGTAGAAGATAAAGTTCTGATTGCAGGAATTAACATCTCATACGTTTGGCAATTATGTTCATCCTGTCACATGTGGCCTAAGAAAATGTCCCTTTTCTCCTTGTCTCTCCACTTCCCTCCCTTCTGTCTTTAAAAAGGCCTCTTGAATCTTCTAACTCCACATGCTTCTCCAGTAATCGTTGGGATGATAGGTGTGTGCCATCGTGTCTGGTTTATGTGATGGTAGGTGTCCAGGCTTCACGCATGCTGGACAAGCACTCCACCAAACCATAATCCCAGCCTCAGTGTCCATTTCTCTGTTGAAAACCAAAGAACACTCCGTGCTCATTATTAGTTGAGGCTGTCATAACTAGGACACTTCCCAGGCTCCATGAGAACTTCCCATTGTACTGGCACTTCTTTGTTCCATGTTTCCATGTAAGTCTCAAACCTGTGCTTTGTACTACAGGCATAATCTGCCCCGAGTTTCCCCTGAAATATTTGACCCACAGTTTTGAAAAAAAAAAAAAAAAAAAAAAAAAAACCTCTTAAGAAAAACCATTTTAAGTGTATATGTGCATGCACACATGTGTTTGCACCTAAATGCACACAAGCCATGATGTGCATGTGGAACTCAGAAGACAGCTGCAGGAGCTGGGTCTCTCCTTCTACCATGGGGGTTCTGAGAGTTAAACTCAGTTCACTGGGATTGATAGTAAGTGCTGATACCCACTGATCCATTTCACGTTCAGCTGTTGGCCCCGGTGCTTTAAATAAGTTTTGAGACCCCTACGCAAAAATTTTTGGTATGACCTTTACTCTTTCCACAGCCATCTATCCCACAATCTTGCTCTCACTGCCGTAGGAAAGCATTGCTCACCCAGCTTTTGTTTCTCTGCAGTGTTTCCGGTTCAGGATTGGGCATCTCTCCATTACAATAGACTCCATAAATTATTTCCTTATTCATGCAAGGACTTGCACTCCCCCCTCCCCCAACTCCATGTGTCTCATTATGGTTCACGGTAAAGACAGTGAAAATCTTTGTACTGTGACAGTCAGGTGCATACACACCTGACCTGTGTTCTTTCGGGGGAAGAACATTACCATCTGTGAGAACCTGGCACTAAGGCAATGAAAGCCTACTAGAGGAGATTCTGATTGTGGTAGCATTGAATCAGGTTGTGTCACAGCTGAGCAACACCGAAGCTTCAGGCACAACTCTGAGCACATCACACATGCTCTTCCTGTCATCCTGGCAACAACTGACTGTTGGTTCTCAAACTTCCTGGAAGAGCACATAGTCGAAACCCACCCCTGGATCTTCTTGTTCAGTAGGCTTAAGACACACGGCTCCAGAATTTGCTTTTGTGTGTGTATATGTGCCCATAGGTGCCTGTACATGGATATGTGTGAACAAGTATGTGCATGTGGAAGTCAGAGGTCTTAAGTCACTTTTCACACAGTAATAAATAAATAAATAAATAAATAAATAAATAAATTTGAGATGGTCTATTACTGAACCTGGAACCTGGAACCCACCAATTTGGCTAGACTTGTTAGTCATCCAGGTCCAGAGATCTGCCTGTCTCAGCCTCTTTTCCCAACCTGACTCTAGGGTTACAGACTTATGCTCCTGTGTCTGGCTCTTACATGGGTGCTGGGGATCTGAACTCAGCTCCTTACACTTGACCAGCAAACAGTTTACCCATTGAATCATCTCTCTAGTCTCTAGAATTTGCTTTTTAAAAAGGGGGCAGTGGTGGTGCACATTTTTAATCCCAGCACTCTGGAGGCCGAGGCAGGCAGATCTCTGTGAGTTCCAGACTAGCCTGGTCTACAGAGTGAGCTACAGGACAGATAGCCAGGGCTACACAGAGAAAACCTGTCTCAACAAACAAACAAACAAACCCAAAATAGATAGATGATAGATAGATAGATAGATAGATAGATAATAAAATTTAAGAAGTTTTTAAAAAAAGGTGTGGGCCACCATCTTCCCCCTCCCCCAACACCCCAAAGGAAAAAAAGGATGCAGGTACTATAGATTGGTAAGATGTCAGGTCCCTCCCTATAGTGAAGAAGTAAGTTAAGTTCAAGACAGGGCACCATGGCTTAGAAGAGGCCTTTGCTGCCTATTTTTCTGCCACTTGCTTAGCAAATTCAACTCTTGGAGCTCCAGGGCACCTGGGGAAGTAGAATGTGATTATTGAGGCCATAGGAAATAAAGCTTTAAGACTCCCCTGGGCCAATCTCTTGACGTTGATGCAGATGCCAGCTCATCTGGTGTCATCCTGGAAGGAGGAAAAAGGCAGATGAGCCATGTAGAAGGTATGCTTCCCAGTCTGGGCTGATATCTGAACCTTCCTGCCCCACCAGACTGCAGGAGGGTATTTTTCCCTGTGCCTTCTGGGTGTGTCTAGGAGACAAAAGCCTTGCACCTTCTTTAGGATGATTAGAGGTTAGGCTTTGAAGTCTAATTAAGTACCATGCTTGAGTGACAATCTCAGGCGTTAAAAACTTGGGGTTCATTTATTCATCAACTCCAAAGCCCAATACATAAAACATTTTATATATTTTTGAGATTACAAAAGGGGAGATAACTAGAACCATGTAGTTAAGCATCTCAGGGTCTTTCCAGGATTCTTTTAAAAACTCAAACCAAGGAACTCTCCCCAAAATATGCTGTGATGGATATTTCCAGTTGTCATCTTCACTATTTCTGGAATGAACTACAATCCAGAAATGGAGGGCACACCTAGGATCAAGATATTGAGGTTGAAAGACACAGGCTTTTGATCGGATCTTGAGGTATAGTGACCATGAAAAGTTTAGGCCCTTGAGCTGGGCGGTGGTGGCGCACGCCTTTAATCCCAGCACTCGGGAGGCAGAGGCAGGCGGATTTCTGAGTTTGAGGCCAGCCTGGTATAAAGAGTGAGTTCCAGGACAGCCAGGACTACACAGAGAAACCCTGTCTTGGAAAAAAAAAAAAAAAAGTTTAGGTCCAAGCAAGGTGAAACATGACTTTAATCCCAGGAGACAGAAGCAAGCAGATCTCTAAATTCAAGGTTAGCCTGGTGGACAGAGCAAGTTCCAATTAGAAAACAGTTTAGATCCAGGTGTTGTGGTAATCTGGTTCTAAATAAGGACAATAGAAGAAGGAAGGAGGCTTCTTCCTCTTCCTCCTTCTCCTTCTTTTCCTCTTCTTCTCCTTCTCCTCCTCCTCTCCTCCTCCTCCTCCTCCTTCTTCTCCTTCTCCTCCTCCTTCTCCTCTCCTCCTCCTCCTCCTTCTTCTTCTCCTTTTTCTCCTCTTCTCCCCTCCTCCTCTTCTCCTTCTCCTCCTCCTCCTCTTCTCCTCCTCCTCTTCTCCTTCTTCTCCTTCTCCTTCTCCTCCTCCTCCTCCTCCTCTTCTCCTTCTCCTTCTCCTCCTCCTCCTCACTTCCTCCTCCTCCTCCTCTCCTCCTCCTCCTCTCCTTCTCCTTCTCCTTCTCCTCCTCCTCCTCCTCCTCCTCCTCCTCCTCCTCCTCCTCCTCCTCCTCCTCCTCCTCCTCTCCTTCTCCTTCTCCTCTCCTTCTCCTTCTCCTTCTCCTTCTCCTTCTCCTTCTCCTTCTCCTTCTCCTTCTCCTTCTCCTTCTCCTTCTTCTTCTCCTTCTTCTTCTTCTTCTCTCCTGTTTGCACTTACTTGCCAGCACATCTGTTGGCACCTACTTCTTCAGGATTCCAGTTTATACAGAAGACCAGCTGAAACACCTACCCTAGTGGGGCTGAGCAGCTATTAGATTCTTGGAATTCCCATTCACAGTTGTCCATTGTTGGATTAGTTGGGCTGCAAACCATAAGTCATTACAATAAATTCCCTTAATATAGAGATATAGTCCATAAGTTCTGTAGCTCTAGAGAACACTGACTAATACATATCCTTTGGATGTCTTGCTAAGTTACTGACTCTACTGTCTCCTGATACCTCCTCTAGCAATAGCTGTTGTCTCCCTAAATAGGTTTCAGACCCATGACTGAGGTTTAAGTGAATGCATCTGAACTTCATCCTGAAGTCTACATGCTCTAATGAAGAACCAGTTTCTTCCTGACTAAGGAAGGTATTATTTGCTGGGGTTCACTGCTAAGATGCTAGCTGAAACGCAAAGTAAGAGTTAAGTATAGAATACATAGTCTGACCCAAGCAAACATAACCAGTGGTCAGAGTCTAGGCTGGGTGTTTCCAGGTTCTTGATGCCATTTATTTAGTTGTTTATCAATAATTTCATTTATTTTGTATTTCTAGGAGTTGCACATGCATGGACCATGATGCACATGTAGAAATCAGAAGACAACTTGTGAGAGCCAGTTCTTACCATGTGGGTCCCAGGGATCGAACTTGGGTTGTCAGGATGTTTGTTTGTTTGTTTGTTTATTTATTTATTTATTTATTATGTGGCTGGTTACTTAGAGATGTAATTTGGGTACTTCTCTTCACTTTTTAGGTTTTTCTTTTTTCCTTTTCCTTTATACTTCTTTGTGTAGCCCCAGCTATCCTGGAACCTTCTCAGTAGGCCCAGCTGGCCTCCTCAGAGATCCCCTGCCTCTGCTTCCTGTGTAAGTCAAAACAAGAAGGCTTTTTTTTTTTTTTTTTTTTTGAACAGAGATCCCCTGCCTCTGCCTCCCAAGTGCTGGGATTAAGCCACCACTGCCTGGCACTCTCTGTTATATTTTTGGCTGGCTTGGAATTCACTATGTAGACCAGGCTGGCCTCAAATTCATAGAGATCTTCCTGTCTCTGCTTCCCAAGTGCTGGGATTAAGGGCATGCAGCACTGGCTCTTCCTTTGGTTTTCGAGGCAGGGTCTTGCTATGTCTCCCTGTTAGCCTAGAACTCAGAGTCGTCCTGCCTCAGCTTTCCTGGGAAGACATGTGCCACAATATCCAGTGGGTAGTTCTCTATTTTGATTGACAGATTTGAGTCATATATTCCTTACTGTGAGAGTTTCTTCCCACAGCACATCTGACTTCAATTTTACGCGTGTCCAACTGTGCATAGACATAAGATGGTGAATAGGAAAGTCTCCCTGAAAGTTCCCAGAACATAGCTTGTTTTACTGCATACACACCCAAAGCCAGTTCAGGATGGATTGGGGATTTACTACCCAGCTTCAGATATAACTGGATATTGTTCACACTTGATGGTTGTTAAGGGGAGGAGAAACTTAGTCCATTGTTTGGAACAGGGAGTACATGCAGTAGGCGGGTGCTTGGTTGCTAGGTGCATGGTTAGGAGAGAGGTGTCTGTGCATAGTGGGCACAGGTGGGGGTCCTAGATTGCCAGTGTATAGATAGAAGTGGGAGCCTAGCCTAAGGCAAATGGGATGTTGGGCTGCTAAACTATTCTCTGTATTTGTCTGCCTCATAAGCAACAATTGCTTCTTTTAAATATATCTTGTTCACAAGATCCTCTGCCCAAATGCTTCCCCTCCCTCCAAATAAGCAGATTCAGACGGCAGCTGTGGGAAGTCTCCTGATTTTATGACCTTGCTACATGGTGTAGTGAGCCTTAGAGTCTGGCTGTTCTGCCTCAGTGTCTTCTTGGCCAGCATCCTAGGTTTTCTGTCTGGAGAGCAAGAATCACACAGGCAGATATTCTCAGACTAATTAGCATGTATAATGGGACAAGGCCTCTGTGTTCCATAAAGGCTTCCATGCCTCTGCAGAGCCCTACCACCCTCATACACTTTCCTAGTTTCTAAACCAGCTCCATGTGGAATCTTGCTGCTGTGTGAACCTTAGTGGCTTTATACAAGGAGGGTCAGTCATATCCAGGGAGCAAAAAGAAAGCCAGTAAGATGCCTCAGCAGGAAAAATGCCAGTTGTGGTGACATGTCCCTATAATCCCAGTGCTGGAGATTCACACAGGAGGATTCCTAGAGTTTGCTGGCTATCCTATCCAGCCTAACCAGTGAGCCACAGGTTCAGGACTGTCTCCAGAAGTAAGGTAGAGAGAGAGAGTAGCTGTGGAATAGGCATGCATGTACACACAAACATACAAGTACAAACATGTACACAATCTGAGCACACAGGAAGAACCAACAAGGGTGTTCTAAACTCCCTGGGAACATTTCAAAGCTTCCAAAGGAAATGAGAAAAGCACGGGATTTATGTATCTTGGGAACAAGGGTTGCCTGAGTCTACTTGAGACATACTGAGTTCTGTGTTCATATCCCAGGATCTCTAGGAAAATGTAGCCACATTGGGTACAGTTCTTCTCCTAGCCTAAGAGATATCACCCTGTAATGCTATTTAGTGGGTGTCTCCCACAGATGAGACTCCAGAGTGTGAAACAAAATCTCTGGCCTTAAATGTTTTTGTGGTGATGTGGAATGTACAACTTAGTTCTGCTTTACACTCTTGAAAGACAAGATGATGATGATAATTTATTATTATTAATTATTGAGGTATGTGTGTATATCTGTGTGTATGTGTGTGTGTGCGCTCTAGTGTTATATTACACATGTAGAGATCAGAGAGAAATCAAATCTCTCCTCCCACCTGCTGAGCCATCTCATTCACCCTCATTGGAAAAATAACAAACCAATCGATACAAGGAACAACTTTCATTATCCTGTGACTTAATTTACTATCCAACTCATGAGGACTGAAATACAGAAAACTTTAGTTTCACTTTTGCAAGCAGGAACTTGAGCGAGTGATGTCCTCTTTTCAAGCCTTGGCTTCAGTTCATCTCCTATAAAATATTGAGTGACGATGATGTCATAGGACTGTATGCAAATGAAGTGGGGTAACAGTAGTATAAACCAGCAGATTCCACAGTTTCTCTCTTGAAGATGAGCATATCCTCGAGAAATGATGGTTACCAGTCAACATAAAGCCACACAAACACTGCAGATGAGAAAGGCAAACCTTCCTCATTCCCTCCTCTCCCCCGCCCACCCACTCTTTCTTTCTCCCTCTTCCACATTGTCCCCTCTCTCCCATCCTTATCTGTCAAAGTCTCCTTCTCTTTTGCTCCTCCTCATCCTTTCTCTTCATCCTCTTCCCACGCCTCCCCCCTTCTTCCTACCCTCTTTCTCTTTCTTATAAAATATTCCAATTCCACTGGACAAAAGGTGCTGAATTTGAAGTATAGCGTCTTGAGTATTTCAGATTTGATTTGCTAGGAGCTCACTTGGGGAAGGAGTCCATAATAACAAGGGTGACAGGCTTCAGTCTGACATCTAGTGCCTTAGTCAGATCTCTGGGACTGGACTCTTCTTTTTCAAGTGGCCCCTGTGTGTTCCTGGTAGGAAGAGAGTATAAAGTGTTGAAATAGAAAGGGTGGGGGAGCTTGGAATGATGGAAGCTCACTGCCAGGATGCATGAAGTGGCAGTTTCTTGTTCTTTCATTTCAAAATCCTTGTTGAGTCTCTTCTGTGTCAGGTCTCAGCATGACCTACACTGCTATATCACCATGTCGGGTCTCATGGAGCAGTAGAGAGTGATCAATAAATTATGTATTTTTTCTGTTGGTCTGATATCCCAGGTAATTTTTCTTGCTTGGGGATCCCTAAGTGGTGAGATGTCTAAGTCTATTTTTTTGTTACTATAATAAAATACCTGAGGCTGGATAATGTTTATGGAAAAGAGACTGGCTTGGGCTCACAGGTGGAGAATAAATGTCTAGGAATCATAGCAAGGATTTCCTGGCTCTGTTATAATATGTTGGAGAGAAGGAAAAGAAAATATGTAGGTTCTGAAGAGATACATGTACAAGAGAATAATAAAAGACGGGGAGTAGCCAAATCCTGGCTTTTATATCAGTTCACTTCTGAAGACACCAACTCAGTATTGTGAGAATTTCTTTAATTCCTTCCAAGATTGCTGGCTGCACTAATACCATCCACCAGGCCCTGCCTCTGTAATACCACCATATTGGAGGGCAAGAGTCTAAGACACAAAGCTCTGGGGAACAAAGCATAAAGTTTACACAGACATTGTGTCTCTCTGCTTGAGAGGCCTCTGATCCTTGAGATTTGTTTCATCTGGAAAAAGTCCACTATGCTGTTACTCACCATCTTCAAAGATGCTGACAAAGCTGGCTGGTGTCCTTCATCATGGATGGAATGTGACTGTGACTGTAAGTCAAAGGCTCATCGTCTGTCACTTGACTCTGCCTCAGCTCACTCAGCAGTGACATGGCCTCTGGTCTGGGGATCTATAACTGTGATTGAGGGGTAGGATCCTGCACAGTTATAGTGGTGATTGAAGAATAAGGGTAATAATTCCCATTGGAGAGAACAGGGATGTGGTGGGGGATGGTGTAGCTGTCAGACCTGCAGACATGGAGTATGAACTAGATACTGTCAGATCTTGGTGTTTTCTCAGAGGTCAAAGAATCATGTTAGCAAAATGGGCCCAGAAGCCTAAAGGCCCACCACGTAAGGTCTTAGCAAATGTCTAGGGTTTTACATGGTGTGGAAACTGCAACTTTTGCATCCAGTGTCTTCCTCTGATTTATATCTAGGGTCACAGCATGGCACCTTCTGCTGTTTTGCATCTGGTGTCACATCATAGCTTATCTTCATCTGTCTATTTTTATTAATTTTTTAAAATTATCTTTACCTTGTGTGTTTTGCCTACATGTATGTCTGCGTACCACATTCATGGCTAGTGCCGAGAATGCCAGAAGAGGGAATCAGTTACAGATAGTTGTGAGCCACAGTTTGGGTGCTGGGATTCAAACCTAGGTCCTTTGGAAGAGTAACCAGTGCTCTTAATTGCTGAATCATCTCTCCAATGCCTCTGTTTTACAGCTAGTCTTACCATGGCTGTCTTCTCTTTGTCTTTTATACCATTATCATCATGAGTGTCTTCTTCTGTCTGTTTTATGTCTGTTGTCATTCCATGGATATCTTTCTTTGTCAATATTCACAGAGCATTCATTATTAGACTAGAACTTCCTTGGGGAGGAAGGGAATCCACCCATAGTCTTGGCTTTACCAGAGAGTTTTGACATGCTTTCCCTGATGTCCTGCCCTACACAATTGCACCAACTATTTTTTTGCAATAAGTCTGTTAATATCTCCTACTGCTCTGTTTCCCGAGTACAAGGAGGATGTATTTATATAACACTACTGAATATCTGTGAATGCCTGTGAATTGTATGCACGACAACACAATTTACAGGTTAGGTGCACTGGGCAGGAAGCAGAACAGAAAGAAGCTAAAAGATCTCTTGTCACCTTCTGTACCTGATGTGGTCTCATCCAAGGAAGAAGTTAACAAGGTATCGTAGAAAAAGACTGCAGACATGAACTGGTGTCAGTGTGAGACCCTGTGAGATGGTCTAGTGCCTCTGGAAAAAAAGAAGGAGGGGCAGGGAGCAGAAAAGAAGGTAAGAAGGAAAAGAATGAAGAAAAGAAGGGGACAGAAGGAAGAAGAAAGGAAGGCTTTGTAACAGTGGTTCTCAACCTGTGGGTCGTGACCCCTTTTGGGGTCAGATGACCCTTAAACAGGGGTCACATATCAGATGTCCTACATATCACGTTTACATTATGATTTATAATTGTACCAATATTGCAGTTATAATTCTATGGTTGTGAATCAGCAGACTATGAGGCACTATATTAAGGGTTGCAGCATTAGGAAGGTTGAGAACCATTGGTGCACAGGGGTGTATGGTTTTGAATAGTCATAATCCCTCTCTGGGCATCAGTTTCTCCATTTATAAAATATGAAAGGCACTGACCCCAATGTTCTCCTTGGACCTCTGGAGGATTATACGTGCGACTGCCTCATTAGGCTGTATTGAGATATGTAGCTTATACACAACATTCACCCATTTTGAGAACGTATTTCAATAAGTTTCAAATACTTAAAATATACACACCCTTGTATAACTACCACAATCATGCTAAGGAACTTTTCACTCTAAAAAATTCCCTTTCTCCACACCTGTATCACCCTGTTTCCTCTCCATCTCTTTAGCTTTTCTTTTTTTCACTTCATGATATTAAATTTTAATTTTATCAGTGTGTATGTGTGTGCAGGAGCACATGCGTGTGTGCATGTCATGGGTGTGTAAGTGTCCAGGGTCCAGAAGAGGAAGTTGGATTTCTTCGAGCTGGAGTTACAGGAAGGTATGAGTTACACACTATGGTTTCTGGGAACTGAACTGAGGTCTTCTAGAAGGGTGACAAATGCTTCTAACCATTGGAACAATCTTTGGAGTTCTTAGCTTTGCTTTTATTAGAATTTCATGTAGCCAGGCAGAGTGACACATTTCTGAAATCCCAGCACTTGGGAGATAGAGGCATGAGGATCATGAGTTCCAAAGGCACCTTGAGCTATATATCAGGTTTAAGACTAGTACAGGCTATGTGAGATACTATTTCAAAAAAAAGGAAGAAAGGAAGGAAGGAAGGAAGGAAGGAAGGAAGGACAGACATGTTCAATGTGTATCCTTGGCCATACTTTGATTTACATGATGCCTTTGAGATCCATGTGGTATCGGTAGTGTATTATTTCATATTATCTTTGGATTTCTAGAAAATCAAGACTGGCTGGGCAATGGTGGTACACACCTTTAATCTCAGGACTCAGGAAGCAGAGGCAGGGGGATTTCTGTGAGTTCAAGACCAGCCTGATCTACAGAGCAAGTTCCAGGTTCCAAGTGAAACCCTGTCTTGAAAAACTAAGAAACAAAAGAAACTAAGACTCTTCGTGGTTTTTTGTACATTTTCTATGGACCATTGATCTCATTATAAATTTATATTTTTAAGTTCATTTTTTTAAAGCCAGTGAATAATATGAAAGTTACTTTTAGTTTTTCTAAACCTTCTTGGGTACACTTTCCCACTCAGTGGCTGAAGTATGGTCATGGGGTGCTAGTTCTTCCCCTGTTGGAAGGCAAGTTACTTAGGGTGCACCTATTGTGCGCCCCTGTTCTGAATCTCACCAGTGCCCAGAGAAGAGAGGTCCTCAGAGCAGGGGTGGCAAGGATAGAAGAAATGCTTCAACCCCTGCTCCTTGTCTCTCATTCATGTGTGGTTTACTCAGCTGAGGTTACAGGCTCCGCCCCCGCTGTTATCTCTATTCACCTGTCACCTAACATGGTCAGCAGACAGAAGAACTCTGATCTCATCATACTCTACTTCTTGAACTACGAACGCTTGGAAGGCAGGGCAACTCCATAGTGGCTACTTCCCAATTCTTAGTGAGAAGAGCACACTGGGCAGGTCTGTGGAACAGGAAACCTGACATAGGCCAAGAGGTCTCTCCATCCTTATTCAGTACTAGGGGCTGTCTGGTCCCTGGCTCCCATTTCTCTTCTTCTGCTGGTACTAGGAGGGGCTACAGTGACACCTCTGTCATGGAGAGCCTTGCCCAAGCCTCCCAGGAAAACCTAGCCTACATGGTTAGGTTGTAATGTGTAATTGGTGTGGCATTCTCTTCTGGTGTTTTCCCACACAAACTGCTATGTACCAGCCAGCCACAGTGCCCAGCCACCAAGCACAGTGTGTCAGGCAGATATCCATCTTGTTTTCAGGACAGGCTAAAGACACAGGTGTGTTCCTGTCAAATCCTATAGGAAGCTTGAGTGTGCACCTCAGGAAGACATGGCAATAAGTGGATGTCTGTCTGCCCATCTGTTTTTGAGACAAGGCCTCATGGAACTTAACCTAGCCTTGAACTTGTTATATGGCCTAAGAATAATCTCACATTTCTGATCCTCCTCCTTCCACCTCCCAAGTGCTGGGTTGACAAGCACATGTCACCATCCCAAGTTTATGAAGTGCTGAGTCTGGAGCTAAGGGTTCTGTGCATGCTAGGCAAGCACTCTACTGAGTGAACCATATCTCCAGCCCTATGAAGCAAATTTGTGTTCTCTCTTTTTTTTTCTATCCTTCTTTAATATAGCACAAGAAATAAATGAAGAGGGTATAAAACATTAAGGAGGAATTTGAAATTAGATTCAATTGAAATTCATGACAATGGAAGACAATGGTCTTGGTTCAACTCCAGTGTCTACCAAAATTGCCTGGACCAGGAACTACTGGCTGAAAAAAAACTGGGCTTCCAGTTGAACCTCATTATGTCTAGATTTTATGTAGATTCTGGGGAATCAAACTCAGGTTCTCATAATGTTATTGCCTCATCAAGACCTAGAATTTCCTCATGGAGTTTTCTAAGATTTCAATTTCTTAACCCAAGAAATTTCTCCTGGAATCTGGGCATTCTCCAAATCTTTAGATTTAGTGATCACTAGTCCTCAGTCAGAGGCATAATAAAAGAAATTTGAAGAGTTTAGTTATGTGGTTAACAAAGCCCTTTCCAAATCCTTTTGTAGTTTTTGTTTTGAGACAAGGTCTCATGTAGCTCAGGCTGTTCTCAAATTCAGTAGGTTCAGATGTCTTAGCAGCTAAAGGCTCTTGTCGGTTTAACCCCCAGAATCCAAATAGTGGGAGGAGAGAAATTATTACTAAGCACTGTCCTCTGACTTCCACGTGCACACCATGGCATGAGTGGACCTACACATAGACATAAGTAAACAAAATGTAATAAAGAATTAACCCACATGAACAAAATGGTATAATACTTGGGAATTTAAAAATGAAACACTACATAGCCAAGATACCTTCAACTCCTGATCTTCCTGCCTCTTCCTCCCAAGTGATAGGATCATAGGCTGGTTGCCTTTCTTTTTAAATTATTTTTATTTTATCTGCATTGGTGTTTTGCTTGCATGTGTGTCTGTGTGAGGGTGTTGAATCCCCTAGAACTGGAGCTACAGTTGTGGGCTGTCATGTGGGTGCTGGGAATGAACTCAGGTCCTCTTGGAAAGCAGACAATTCTCTTAACTGCTGAGCCATGTCTCTAGTCTCCCCTAGTTGCCTTTCTAAACCTTTAGGACCTGATTCTGGGGTCCTCAAAGAGGCTGAGGGAATTTCTCAATCTCTCTCATGTGGGAAGACCGTCTATCCTATGCTCCTTACAACACAAATCACCATTGTGCAGCCTTATGGTAAATGGTAGTGAGTTGGTCCTACCACATGTGACACAGGTAGGCTTGGACTCACAGGTATGTTTGTTTTATGGTTCATATTCAGATACACAGCCCAAGCAGTTTACTTTAGCAACTATATTCTTTGTCTTCCTTGTGCTCTCCCAGGTATTGAGCATACTGTCATCTCCGTGTGGGTGCTCTGCAAACAGTAATTGATGGTGACCAGGGTAATGATGTTGATGGATGGCTCCATGAAACTGATGAGTCATGTGACTGGAAAGGCTCGGGCACAGCAGTTATGTAATGTTGCTTCACCAAACAGGTAATGTTTCATACCTCAGAGCAACACAGAGCATTCTGCCTGATGGTGCTTAGTCACCATTTCTTGTCCAAGCCCCAAAGGTATCTCTGATTTGATACCTTCTGAAAGCCAGTGGCTGGGTAGGTCAACCATTCATGCAAGGGATTCAGCTGCTTCTTTTGGCTCAAGATCTACCAAAACTTCCCAAAAACTCCCACAGGAATTAGCCATTAAATAAATGAGAAGGTGAAGCAAGAAGCCTGACTCAGATAATAAAAACAATCTCACATGAGACACACACACACACACACACACACACACACACACACACACGTTCTTAATTGAAAATTCAAGTTTTGAACCTAGGTTTCCCCTACTTTAAAATTCAGTTGTTAAAGCAACATTTCCTTAGGCAATAAGAGTCTTTATTGTTTTACATAAAGAGTATATTGGAAGCCAGATGTGACTCACAGACTCATGGCAGTCACTCTGCACAATGAAGAATACTTTGTAAAAGACAAGTTCTTTAGGGAAGGCAAACTCTCTACAGAAAGCATCTACTGGCACTTTTGACCCTGCAAAACATCTCATTTCCAGCCTTCTTAGGGGAAATACTTCAAATTTTCTCCTCTTCTCACACGTGGATCAATCAGTCAGAGAAGCAGCGAGTTCCCTCTGAAGAGCCCCCGCCCCCATAGCCATGCCGAATTGACAGTGTGAGCAGAAGGGAACACACTTCTAAGAAATAAGCAGCCCCTTCAAAATCCAAAACACATGCCTTGAAATATTTTTCAAGCTATCAGACTCTAAGTTTTGAACAATTAAATAACTTCATGATATTTGGTGCTGTTGATAGGGTAGAGAAAAGGATGTTTTTATTTGATGGTGACTGATTATTGCTTTTAGTCAGGGTCTCAAGTAGTCCAGGCTGGCTTTGAACTACCAAAAATGAGCTTGAACTCCTGATCCTGTCGTCTCTTGTCTCCAGAGTGGTATTATAGATGTGAGCCAATGTGCTCAACTGGGCTATATTCCTTTTCCTTTTCTCTCTGTTTTTCAAGACAGGGTTTCTTTGGGTGAATTGGGCTATCCTGGAACTACCTCTGTAGACCAGGTTAGCCTTGAACTCATAGAGTTCTGCCTGCCTTTGTCTGCTGAGTGGTAGGATCAATGGTGGTGGCTACTAGTTTGATATATTTCTTCAAAACCAGAAAATTGGAAATATCTGTAATTTTAAAAATTTCAGCTGGCTGTGGAGGGTCATGCCTGTAATACAAGCATTCAGAAGGTACATCCAGGAATATTTTGAGTTCAGAGCCAGCCTGGGCTACATAGCAAGTTACAGGTTAGCTCAAGATGTATATAATACCCCATCTCAAACAATAAAGGAAAACATTATATACTGTTTGTCTCAATTTACATCTTAAAGCAGACGCTTAAGTGGGAGGGCGTGTGTTTCATACCTTGATTTTTGTCATAGTATAGATTGTAATAGAAAACAAGGCCTGAAGATAACTTAAACGCCAATAGAGAGATGTGTAATTAGGGTTACATAGAATAAACGACTGGAGAGATGGCTCACTGATTAAGGAAAAATATCAGAAGTAATAGAGGAAACATTGTAACTGTGCCTATACAAATGCAAAGAGTCATAAGAAACTGTTATGAACAATTATATTCTAACATGCTGGGTAATCTAGAAGAAATAGATAAATCTCTACACACATGAATCCTGCTAAAGTAGAATCTTAACAAATAGGAACTTTGGAGCCTGGGATGTGGGTTGCTTCGTAGAATACATGTCTAATGAGTGTGAAGCCCTGGGTTCAGTCCTTAACACTTATAAAACTGAGGGTGGTAATGTACACCTGTAACCCTTCTGGGGAGGCAGGGAGACAGGAGAATCAGATTTTCAAGGTCGTCCTCAGTTATACAGTGAGTTTGAGACCAATTTGGGTTTCATGAGATTTAGTCTCAAACAAACAATGCCAAGTCCAAAAATACCCTCAAAAACAATTAAAAAAAAACAACAAACAATCTTGGTAGACTAATAAAGAATAAAGAAATTTAGTCAGTATACTAAAATCTCTTCCATCAGAAAAATCAAAGAGCCAGGCATGATGGTGCATACCTTTAAGCCTAGCACTTGGGAGACAGAAGTAGGCAGAATGGAGTTTGAGGCCAGCCTATTTTACAGAGACAGAGAGAGAGAGAGAGAGAGAGAGAGAGAGAGAGAGAGAGAGAGAGAGAGTTAGTTCCAGGACACCCAAGGCTATACAGAGAAAAGTCACAAAAATAAAATTAAAAAAAAATGGAGCCATAAAAAGTCAAAGACCTAATGGCTTCACTAGCAAACACTTATTAAACATTTAAATAATTAACTGCAGTTGAGGAGCTGGAGATGCAGCTCAGAGGCTGAGTGCTTGCCTGCATCTGTGAGAAACTGGGTTTGATCCCTACCACTGTAAAGATAAAAATAGTTTAAGAAACAAGGAAATGACTCAGGGGGTAAAAGCACTCCTGTTCAGGTTGATGTAAGGTTGATCTCTGGAACATACATGGGAGAAGGAGAGAGCCAATTCCCACAAGTTGTCTTCTGATGAAAAAAGGCTTGATGTTTGGGGAGATGGTTTAGTGGGTTCAGAGGATTTGCTGTGAAAGAAAGAGGACCTAAATCTCCAGGACCCATGTAAAAGCTGGGATATGACTATATGTGCCCGAAACCCTGGTGTTGTAAGGGCAGAGATTGGTGGATCCTAGGAGCTCACTGGTCAATTGGTCTAGTCAAACCAGTGAGCTTCAAGTTCAGTGAGAAGCCCTGTCTCAAAAAATAAGGTGGACATTGGGCGTGGTGGAACATGCCTGGAATCCCGGCACAGCACTTGGGAAGCAGAGGCAGGGAGATCTTTGGGAGTTTGAGGCCAGCCTGGATTATACAGGGAGTTCCAGAAGACAGGGCCATATATTGAACACTGTCTTAAAGCCAAACCAAACCAAATAAACATTTCCCTTCCCACTGGTGTTTCTCTAAAGAAAGCAAGTGAACATCTGGAAGATGCATTTATACTCTGTAGCTTTGAGCATGGACCCAGTGACAGTGTGCTCACCTGTCGTGCACAAAACGGTTCAACCCTGGGCACCATGTAAAACCTCGAATGATGGCCCATGCCTCTCAGTCCCCATACACAGGAGGTGGAGGTAGGAGACTATACAGTTAATTTAAGACCAGTCTAGGCTACAGGATACCTTCTCTTTCAAAAAGAAAAACAACAAACAAACCGAAAAGTGTCACTAATTATTACAGAAAAGCAGATTACATTTTATACCTGTCAGAGTAGTTTTTGTCAAAACGATGAAAGAGGAACTGGAGAGATGACTAATTGGTTGAGGGCAATGGCTTGCTCTTCCAGATGTTCAAGGTTCAGTTCCCAACACACACACACACACACACACACACACACACACACACACACACACACCAGTTCACAACTATCTAATTCTAGTTCTAAGTTCACACATGGTGCACATATATATAAGATGTATCATTATATATGTGTAATATATATGATATATAAGCAAAACACCTATACTTATAAAATATCTACAAATTAATTATTTTTTTAAGGGATGAAAGGAAGGCAGCCAGACTTGGTGTCCAATGTTTGTAATCCCAGTACCCTAGCACTTAGATAGCAGAGATAGGCAGATCTCTGTGAGCTCAAGACCAGGTTGGTCTTCCCAGCAAGTTCCAGGCCAGCTCAAGATGAAACTTATTCATTGTAGGTAAAAATATAAGTATAATCTTACTCAAGGTATATAGCCATAGAAACATAAATCAATAAAAAGAAATAGTTATTCTTTCATACTGACTTTTGTGTAACACACAATTGCCAAGATCAAACTATGTGTCCATGTTTGTGAAATAACAAAACAAAATCTTTCCATTTTAAAGTAAAGGTGGGGTTTATTAAGAATAAGATTTAAGGTCCTGGAAATATGTATCAGTTGGTAAAGTGTTTGTCAAGCATGAAAGAAGCCTAGGGTTCCACCCCCAGTATTAAATAAAGTAGTCATGCCGAGTTTGTAATCCCAGCCTTTAGCAGGTAAAGGCAGAGAACGGGGAGTTTAAGGTCCTCCTTGGGCTACAGGGCTATAGTAATGACTTTGAGGTAAGCCTAGAATGCATGAGACTCAGTCTCAAAAAAAAAAAAAAAAAAAAACAATCCTTGCACCTCCTCTTCCTCTTTTTCCTCTTCCTCCTCCTCTTCCTCTTCCTCCTCCTCTTCTTCTTCCTCCTCCTCTTTTTTCTCTTCTTCTTCCTCTTCCTCCTTCTTCTTTTTGGAGACAGGATTTCTCTGTGTCTCCATGTAACAGCCCTAGTTGTCCTGGTGTCCTAGAACTCCCTTTGTAGACCAGTCTGGCCGTGAACTCAAAGAGATGTGCCTGCCTCTGCTTCCCAAGTGCTGGGATTAGTGTGTGTGCCAGCATGCCCGGCTCTTGATTGAAGGAATTCTTAATTTAAAACTTACATTTAATTTTTTATTTAGCGTGTATATGGTGATATGGATTGTGTGTGTCTATGTGTGTTAACTTATTCAGCTGTATGTGTTCAATTCTATGTGTGTGTTACTTATTTAACTGTGTGGGTAGGGTGGTATTTATTCAGCTGTGTGTGGGGTGGTACCTATTCAGCTGTGTGTAGGAGGTGGTGCTTATTCAGCTGTATGTAGGTGGTGTAGTATTTATTCAGCTGTGTGTGTGTGCGCGCATGCACATGTGTGTATGGTCAGCTGCATGTTTGTATGGTCAGCTACATATATGTATGGTCAACTACATGTGTGTATGGTCAGCTACATATATGTATGGTCAGCTGCATGTGTAGAGGGTATTCATTCATATTGGGAGGTTGTAGTTATTCCCATGAATAAGGCAGGTCTACTCCTAGCATTTGTAAAGCTTAAGAATGTTTTAAAAACTTTTTTTTTTTTTTTTTTTTTTTTTTTTTTTTAATGAGGCAGGGTCTCTTTGTGTAGCCTTAGTTGTGATGGAACCATCTCTGTAGACCAGGCTGGCCTCACACTCACAGAGATCTGCCTGCCTGTGTCTCCCAAGTACTCAGACTAAAGGCAGGCACCGTCATTGCTTGGCTAAACAATGATTTAAAAACAGACAAAAAGCTATTGTAAGAAAAGGATAGCAGAGCCGAGCAGTGGTGGCACACACCTTTAATCCCAACATTTGGGAGGCAGAGGCAGGCAGATTTCTGAGTTCGAGGCCAGCCTGGTCTACAGAGTGAGTTCCAGGACAGCCAGGGCTACACAGAGAAACCCTGTCTCCAAAAACAAACAAACAAAAAAAAAACCAAAACAAACAAACAAACAAAAAAAGAGGTAGCAGATCGTAAAAATGCTCTCTCAATACTGATTTTGTTGTATTTTAAAAAGAAACACCCCTATCTTTAGATAGCTTTCTAGGAAGACCTGCATAAAGCTTGTCTGTGTCATCTGCTCATGTGTCTGGTCCTCAGCTCCTCAGTACACGTGGAACTAAAACATTGTCAACAACCCTGTGAGCCAGATAGCAGTTGCCTCCCACAACTGTCTTATCCGAGGCTTTGTCCATCAGGTGCCTGGGTTATAGCCTCATGGAGGGTGGGGGGTGGGGTGCGGGGAGGTGCGGGGGTGGGTGGGTGGGGGGAGGGGTAGGCCGAGCACAGGACCGGCCGAGCCATGCCGGGACTCTTGATCCCTAAGAACTGTGAGATAGGAAGTGTGTGTTGTGAGTGACTAAGCTTGAATTTGATTTATGCAGTAGCAGATACCTAACACAAATGAGACATCTAACAGCTTTGACTACTCAGAACCAATGCAGCTGGATTTTCCTTGTTTTGAAGGGTGGTGCAATGTCATTTCACTAGTCAAGAGGACCTGGAACACAGTTCCTGGGTTAAAAGAAAGGGAGATCCGGGCATGTATCTCACTGGGCAGCAGCGGCTGTGCGCCAGAGCAGCAGAGGCAATCACGCTCCCTCTCCCTACTCACGCCCTCTCTCCTTTGCTTGAATGCTCCTGCAGAGCCAGAGATTTCCCGACATCTTGCCTTTCTTGCATTAGCCCTGGGTTCAACCTTCAGCAATACATAATATGAAGAGGGTGGAACAACCCTGGAATCATAGCACTTTGCCGGTCAGGAGTTCACAGTCATCCTTGGTGGACTTTGGGACAGCCTGCATTACACAAGTGAATAAATGAACTAAGGAACAAAATAAAGAGAAATCAAGAGGAATAAGCCAGGCTTTACGGGCCAACCTAAAATCCCAGCTACTTGAGAGGCTGAGGCAGGTGGATCCCAAGTTGAAGGCCAGAATGGACAACTTTGTGAGACTCTGTCTAAACGCAAAATGAAAAAAAAAATGGCTGGAGATACAGCTCAGTGACAGAACTATATAGCAGATGTGAGGTTCTAGATTTACTCTCCCAGACGGACAGACAGACAGACAGACAAAACCAAAAATCAGCTCTGTTTACACTGTGGCCTCACAGTGTGTGTGCCTCAAGCTGTGTCTTGAGGTAAGTTTTCATCTTTAGGTATTTAAGATCTGGATATAGCCATCTCTGGGGTATCACAGAGATCCCAGGGAGTGTTGCCCATTAGGAGGAGACTTTTGCTTTCAAAAACCTCCCAGGGAGGATGCACTGTGATGTGGAGCTTCTACTGACCTAGCAGAAAAAGTCAGTGTCTTAGAATGTGGACACTTGGACAGTATCCTGATGTGAGTCATGTGGTCACATGACAGGAGCACACAGGCTCGGGGTCACAATTTCAGGAATGGGAGTCACCAGACATGAGTGGGTAAAAACCTCCTACAGATTATCACAGGGAGGGCAAGTATCCTTTGGCTCTGGTTTGTTCTTCGATAGAACCTTGCTTCCACTTCCTTCAAGAAATACAAAGCATTATTCTGAACAAAGTAGATCATGGTGATCATGATGACTTTCTGATCACCTATTCAGTCCGGGCATTGTGCTAGTGTGCCTGACAACAGAGTGTCAAAAACACCCTTCCAAAGATGGGCAGGTATGGCATCAGAAGCCTGTAATCCCAGGACATGGGTGGAAGAGGCAGGAGAATCAGGAGTTCAAGATCATCCTTGACTACACTGAGACAATCCTAGGCTACATGAAACACCTCTCTCTCTCTCTCTCTCTCTCTCTCTCTCTCAAAAAAGAAAGAAAAACAAGGAAAAAAAGAAAAGAAAAGAAGCAAGCAAAAAACACCATGGCTGATAATAACTGTTGCCATTTCATAGACGAGAAAACTAGGACCCGAAATTCAACAGAATGTGTCCAGTATCACCTAGCTATACAGAAGAGGGACATAGAAATAAATGTGAAATAAACAGTCAGTTTGGATCAGGTGTAGCGACACACCTGTAATCCCAGGTATAGTAGCTCACATTTATAATCCCAGGTGTAGTGGTTCACACCTGTAATTCCAGTGTGTTCAAGGTAAGGAATATATATATATATATTCCTCTTCTGTTACACAAGATCAGCCTGTGACCATACACCCACCAGGAGAGAAGAAATTTTAAAGAAAGACACTTGAAGTACCAGGCTACTGAAACACTGAACCTCAAAGAATTAATGAATTACTAAAGTCCTGGTGTCAGCCAGAGGAGGAACTTGCCTCTCAGGAAGGGAGTTCACACCCTTATCAGACCACCTTGGAAAGACTGGAGCTGAGATAATCACTGGCAAGACAGCTTGACCAGGACTGCTGAGTCATGTATCTGACCAGGACTGCTGAGTCGCGTATCTTCTCCCGGTCTGTTAAACGTAACCACCATGTTGGTGCCCCAAAATGAACATTTTTGTTTCTTTCCAACGTTACTTTTTATGTTGAATACATCTTTCTCCACTTTTTAATATAATTTACTAGTTTAATGGTGTATTGGAGGAGAGTGGCCAACCGTAGTCTGTTGGGGCCACCTTAAGCTTTAACTTTAAAACCTCAAATAATTTAAGCCACATGAGACCCTGTCTCAAACAACAACAAACAATGAAGTAAATACTTTTTGAGTATTGAAAACAAAATCAGACTGGGGAGATGGCTCAGTGGCTAAGGGTATTCTGCACAAGCCTGAGTCAATTCTCAGCACCCTTGTGAAAAGTCATGTCTGGGACATGATCCTGGTGCTGGGGAAGTAGACACAGGAGAACTTCTGGGGGCTTGAGTCCCAGAATCAGTGAGAGACACAGTCTCGGAAAATAAAAGCAATTCCAAAAAGGAATATGAATATATATATATATATATATATATATATATATATATATATATATATTAGAACCTCTGAAAAAAGGCAGGTAGGCAGGCAGGCAATGTGAAAAGGGAAGGCGTCTCTACCTACTTCTAGAATTTTGCAGTTCATCATTACTGTGTGTGAGACCCTCAGAGGCTAATAAGTTTAGGGTTGACAGTTGTTGTTTTAGCAGTTGCCTGGCAGGCACAAGACCCTGGTTTTGATCCATCTTACCTCACCATTGGGGAGTGGGGTGGGGAAGGAAAGATTGATAATTTTGTCGTCTATGGGCTTAATTTTCAGTGGGTTTATCTGGACTCCAGAAATAACAAGCTCACAGGGCTTGGGAAAGCTTTGGTTGTCACCTGAGCTTGGAGTACAGTTGTGTGGTTCTGCTTGTTTGCAGCTTGGCTATAGCAGCTGAGGGTGTGTGTGACTGGAACTCCTCCTGATTCTGGCACTCTGATTGCTGGGATATGCCCCTCCCCTGGAACCTGATACTGCTTGCTGCTGGCTATTTCAGCTTCAGCACAAAGTGTACTCAAGTCAAAGCAAGCCAGTCTTGATAAACAAAACTCCAACTTTGATCTTGAAGATGGAGAAGAAGCCTGACAGAATCTTTGCATAAATGCTGGGGGACTGTGAGAACTATACATAGACACCCAAGAGAGGGCTGGCTTGTTTTCTAATGGAGCTTTCTGCTTCAGGCTTCTTAGTCCACAGACACAAAAACTAATTGCATTCCTTTCTTGTGATGTCTGCCAAAATTCACAAGTTCAGGCTGGTGCATCATGGGACCATGAACACCCCACTCGTTCCTGGCAGACTGGACTCCTGACCTTATTTTGGGATGGTTCAATGAAGTTTGTTATTGCTAGATTGGCCCCAGTTTGCAACAGCAGACTTAGAGGGACTGTACTTTCCTTCTGGAACACTGCACACATTGGTAAAACAAGTTGTTCTTTGCAGTGACTTTACCCCTAAAAAAGAATCTTTTTCTAAGCTGCTCTCTGCATGAGCCATTAGAAAAAAAGAATGGGAGATTCTTTTATAAGTTGGGATATTCATCCTGTCCATCCTGGAACATGATGTGTTTAGTGAAGTTGTATAAAATGTTTTCTGGTGACAATGCTCTTATAAAATTTCTTCTTAGCCTGGAGGTAGTAGCACACACCTTTAATCCCAGTACTCAGGAGACAGAGGCAGACAGATCTCTCTGAGTTTGAGGTCAACCTGGTCTACAGAGTTCCAGGACAGCCAGGGCTACACAGAGAAACTCTGTTTTAAACCAGCAGCAGCAGCAGCAACAACAACAACCTTTTTCTGATGAAATGTCTGAGTGAGAATTGGGGTTGAATTTAAAATACAGAACTGTGACTGGTAAAAAGCATCCAGTGATTTTTGTAATCACAGGAGGAAACAAAACACCCCCCAGAGTAGCGATGGTCAAAGTCTGGTTTTCAAAACTGTTCCTGAAGGTGCTTCCTTCCCTCTTCTTGAAGAAAGGTCTCCATAGCCTCTTCCAGTTGGGAGCATATTTTGAATTCAAACTGACCCGGACAGCGGATCACACCCTACAGTTCTGACTCTAGCAGAGAAAGCTGGGTAGAGCAGAAGTTAAAAGCCCAGAAGGCAAATTCTGTTCAGGAACTGTTGCAATGAGGGAAACAGGAACTCTGTGGAGAAAGAGCTCCTTTCTTAGACACCAGTGCAAATTAGGATTTGTAGTCAGGACTGGGAGGGGTCTGTGGATGGGAGATTCTGAGTAAATTGACTTTACAGTATTTGTAAATTAGCAGGCCAAGGTCCAAGGACAGAGCCTAATGTGGGACTTCCACAACTTAGTCTCAATAGTCAGAGCAAGGACAATGTGTCTTCTGGAGGCACTTCTGCAGGAATGGCTGATGACTATCCCTCAGGCACAGTTTTTAGCCATTTGAGAAATACTTATTCCAGCCATCTGGGACCACACCCAGGTATTCGGGAACCTAGATGTGGTCCAAGTGTCTAGAACACTGCCTGTTTGAAGGTGGAACTTGTGTCCTGGAGTCTTGCTTGGCAGCTTGGGGACCTGGGGGGAAGGGTGAACTTTGCAGAAGCAAGCAGTTTAACAGAAGCTAAGATAAACAGCTGTAGGGGGTTCCACACAAACAGGCCAAGACAAGCTAGCTGAGAAATCCTGACCCTGAGCTCCTTCCTAGAGCAGAGCTGGGTAATTTTCCATGTGACTCTCCATTAAGGGGATCAAAATCTAGTTAAAACCGGAAATGGTCTCAGCAGGAGGAACTTTTGCACTGTCTGGCTCTGTCACAAGATGTTAGAGGTAGTCTTCAAGAAATGACCACTCAGACACAGTTTATAGCCAATCGAAAGTCTTTATTCCACCTGTGCATGCTGCCTTCTTCTCTGTGAGTTCTTATGGGGGACGATTCTGTTAATATGGAGAGTCTTATTTCTTTGGTCCTCCATCCTCTCTGGCTCTTACCCTCTTTCTGTTTCTCCCTGCACAGGGTTCCTGATCCCTGAGGGGAGGGATTTGATGGAGACATCACATTTAGTGCTTGGAGTTACAAGGTCTCTCACACTCTGCTTATTAGTGGTGGATCTCTGTATCTCTTTGTATCTGTAGCTGAAGAAAGCTTCTCTGATGATGGCTAAGTAAAGCATAGCAGAATGTCATTAGGAGTCACTTTATTGATAATGTTCTTTTGTAAGGGGTCCATAATTCACTGAAGAATGATACCCTGGACTCAAATATTATTTAAATGCAAAGAGTGTTTTATTCTGCAGAACATGCTGGGGTCTTCTCAATAACAGAATAGACAAGCAAGTGAGATCGCAGGCCTGATTTAAAGCTCATTAGGGAATTCTGGGGTAGGTGACTTCTATGTTAATCTGTTGGGTCCATCTCTATGGACATTCCATTACTGGGATGTGGGGACTGGAAACTTGCTGGGGAGGTCTGGTAAATGTTGCTGAGGAAGTTGCTGAGGAAGTCTGGAAACTGCTACTGACCTATGCCCTTTGCCTCCGGCCAGGTGGCGGGGCAGCCTCTGATAGATAGATAGCAGGACAGTTTCTGACTAGCTGCCTGAAGCTTGGGTTTTTTCTAGTAACTGACTTGCCTGGGCTTAGGCCTAGTCTCCTAAACTGCTAATTTGAAGCCTGTCATGGAATCAGCATAGCCTTCTCACTTTTAGTTCAACAGTAGTCATTGCTTTTACTCTGGGTTCCTGGGAGATTTAGTTTTGAGTTCTTGATCACCAAAGCTGCTTTGGGTCTGGGTTTTATCTGGTGGGTTTTATTTGGCCTTAAGTCAAATCAGATATTTACATTTCTCCTTGGGTAACATGCAGGGTACCTTCCTGAATCAAAGGTGTTAGCCTGTAGGGTGAAGGCTCTGCTTTACTTGATGTTCAATGAGCTGTGCTGGCATTGTCTTCAACAATAGAGCCTTGCTGTCAGCTTGTGGAGAGCAATCTATAGTCTCAGCAACAGCATAGGGTGTTTAGGGGTTCCCATTGTTAGCATCTTGTCTAGGTTCTGCCCCACAGTTACCTGGCAACAGCCAGGTGTGCCTGACTCACTATAAAAGGGGCTGCTTGTCCTCTCTCTCCTCTTGTCCCACTCCCCCTCCCCATTCCCCTTCCCCCTCTCCCTCCATGACCTGCCTCTAGTCCTCTATTCTCTTCCTGCCTTTCTCTGTCTCTACTACCCTCTCAATTCCCCTCCCCATTCCCTCCTCAGGGGGAAGGGATGCCTCAGCATAGGCCCGCAGAAGCATTCCCTTCCCCCACACTTGACACTTGACTACACATCCACCAAACATATCCCTCTCTCCTTATTTTTTTATTTTTTTACAAAACACAACGCCCATGAGACCGCTTTGGTCAATAATCATACTGGAAACTTTTTTGTGCCAACCAGTGGGTCTCTGCATCTGTATATTTGTATTTGTGCCTTTTCTGGGGCTCAGTTCCTTCTGTTTATTTTGTTCTATTACGATAGTTTTTGTTTCATCTCATTACATTATATTTTATTATTATCATTTTAAAGTCTGTTTGCTTTCCAATGAGAGACAGAAACAGGGTGGAACCAGATGGGAGAGGAGGTGGGGAGGAGCCGGGAGAAGTGGGGTGGAGGAGGGAACTTTCAGTAAAAGGAGAAAAAAAGAAAGTCACAAGATTTACCAAAACCTTCTGATGAGTTATTTCTCTGCCGGAGAAATGAGCCAATTCAATCCAGATTAGAATATATTAAAGGCAGGTTCATTGGAAAGCTACTCCAAGGTGAGTTCACTGGCCCCAAGGACAGAGGTCAGAGGTCAGGGAAGTAACCATGGGGAGAGAGAAGGAGGGGAGGGGGAAGAGAAAGAGCACAGAAGGAGAGAGAGAGGAGAGAAAAGGAAAAGGGGGAGAGAGAAGGAGAGAGAGTGGGAGAGAGGGAGGGAGGGAAAGAGAGAGGTAGGGAAAGAGAGAGGGAGGGAGAGAGAAAGGGAGGGAAAGAGAGAGGGAGGGAAAGAGAGAGGGAGGGAGAAAGGGAGGGAGAGAGAGAGGGAGGGAAAGAGAGAAGGAGCAAGAGAGAGGGAGAAAGGGAAGTAAAGAGAGAGGGAGAGAGAGAGTGAGGGAGAGAGAGAGAGGGAGGGAAAGAGAGAGGGA
This sequence comes from Arvicanthis niloticus, assembly GCF_011762505.2. Lineage (NCBI taxonomy): Eukaryota > Metazoa > Chordata > Mammalia > Rodentia > Muridae > Arvicanthis > Arvicanthis niloticus. The sequence goes on along the minus strand of NC_047665.1, from coordinate 825,773 downwards.
GGGAAAGAGAGAGGGAGGGAAAGAGAGAGGGAGGGAGAGAGAGAAAGGTAGGGAAAGAGAGAGGGAGGGAAAGACAGAGGAAGGGAGAGAGAGAGAGGGAGGGAGAAAGAGGGAGGGAAAGAGAGGGAGGGAAAGAGAGGGAGGGAAAGAAAGAGGGAAAGAGGGAGGGAAAGAGAGAGAGAAGGAGGGAGGAAGGGACAGGGAGAGAGAGTGAGAGAGAGAGAGAGAGAGACAGAGAGAGAGACAGAGAGAGAGACAGAGACACAGAGACACAGAGACACAGAGAGAAAACAAGCAAAATGTCTGGATTATATAGGGAAGAGCTAAGAACCTCTGGGGAAGGGCAGCCCAGCCCCTGGAAAGTTCAGGTTAGGGACTGAGGGATGCTGGGAGAAAGTGGAGATTTGATATGTAAAATATGCAGTCCCTAGTCCGGAGGTCTGAAACAAAAACACCTTCCTCAAGGTTGTAAAAGTAGTGAGTAACTGCTTGACCGAGAAAATTCTCCTGCTGGCTGAGCTGTCTGCAAGTTACATGTGACAGTACTGGGTGCAGTGTTCATGAGTTGTCACCCATGTTAAGGTTGGGTGTTCTATGATGCAGCTGCCTTTGAGTCACCCCTGTGCTCCTGAAAGCAATCCCAATAAACTCATTAAACTAGACTTGAATGTAGTCACTTCTTTGGTCTGTTGTCTGTGCCTGATTTAGGGTAAAGAGATTTTCATGTCTTCCCAGGAAGAGCCTCCTATGAGATTTGTAATACAAAGCTATATAATCAATGAGATTTGTTTTTTATTCCCAAGGGGCATAACTGAGATCAGTTGTAAAGGTTGGTTTCACCTGGCTGCAAGGGGATTGATTACTTTATATATGGTTTAGTCAGTGCGAGGTTCTGAAGAGGCTGATGCACCAGCTAGAGAAGCTGCTACACTTCTTCCTGCTGGCAGGGACAACCCTGGGCTGGGACCTGAAAGATTTTGCAGTCGTTCTCACCAACCAGACCAGATAGGAATGTCTTATTGCTGGCTTCCTCTGAGAGCTTGGAAGTTTTGTAGCTGGGAGGCATTGGGTACTACTGGGAGCACCCTGACTGGCTGCTAAGAAGCTACTGGGGTTGACAATACACTCTGTGCAGCTCCACTGTGGATTGCTGCCAGAAGCCTCATTTCCCTGGCTTTCCCCTTTGCTGACTTTGCTGTGCATTTGTTCACAGGAGCAGTAATCGACTGTGAGAATAATTGTCCAAGAGTCTTTCACATGAATCACTGAACTTGTTGGTGATCCTGGGGATTCGGATGCAGAGAATATACAACTCTGACTAAATTAGTTCCTGTACCTACAGATTCATAACAAACAATCATCTGAGAGTCAACCACAGATAAATTAAAGTTATTATTCTACAGGATATAATGCTATATTCTGGAATTTAGATAGAGAAAAGGCCAGGACAAAATACTAAGAGACATGTCTTCTTAAATTATAATTTAAAATTCTGTAAAATCTGTTAAAATCTGTTCTTTCTTTTTAAAAATAATATTCATTTATTTACTTATTTATTTAGTTATGTGTGTCTCACACTTGTATGATTGCCTGTGGAGGCCAGAAAAGAGCATCAGATGGCCTACAGGTAAAGTCACAGGCAGTTTGTGAACTGCTGGGTGTAGGTGTAGGTGCTTAGGTCCGAACTCCGTTCCTTTAGAAGAGCAGCAATTGCTCTTAACCACCGAGCTATCCTTTTGGGAAAATGTATAGAATTCTATGATTTTTCACAGATCATTAAAAATCTAGAAATGTGACTGGGGAGATGACTCAGTGGTTAGGAACACTGCTGGACCTGGTTTCAATTTCCAGCTCCCAGATGGCAGCTCACAACTGTCTGTAACTTTGGTTCCAGGGGATCCAACACCCTTGTATAGACATACATACAGGCAAAAAAGTATTCAAATAAAATAAACATCTAAAAACAAGTAACAAATATATGTATATACACACACACACACACACTAGTTTTATTTTTGATTTTTGTTTTTGTTTTTGTTTTTTTTTGAAACAGTTTTACTGTTTAGCCCAGGTAAGCCTCAAATTCTCAGCAATCCACCAGTGCTGGAATCATGGGTGTGTGCTCAGTTAAAAATATTTCTATATTGCCAGGCATGGTGGTGCAGCACTCTGGAGGCAAAGGCTGAGGATCTCTGTAAGTTTGAGGCCAGCTTGGTTTACGTAGGTTTCACCCTAGCCAGAGCTATACAAAGAGACCTATCTCAAAAAAGAAAACAAACTTCTGTAACACTTTTTTATGTAACGATATCACAAGTCTTTCCTGATAACTGAGAGTTAAGATATTTGAGGACTGTTGATAAAGCTAGAATTGCCCTCAGAGATAATATGTTTTTCCTAAAGTTATTACAAATGGGGATGTTAAGAATGACAAATGCAGGCTGGTGAGAGATGGCTCAGTGGTTAAGAGCACTGACTGCTCTTCCAGAGGTCCTGAGCTCAATTCCCAGCAACCACATGGTGGCTCACAACCATCTGTAATAAGATCTGATGTCCTCTTCTGGTGTATCTGAAGATAGCTACAGTGTACTCACTGTATAAAATAAATAAATAAATAAATAAATAAATAAATAAATAAATAAATCTAATAAGTAAAACTGGCTCATATGTCTTACTTCATCATTAAACTTCACATTTAAGCTTTGCTTGATCTTTAAGCCATGTTGAAAATTACATCTTTTGTGGAATGCAGCTTAGGAAGCCACAAGATCATATATGTAGCCATTGTAGATACCTAGGCTCCTGTCTCTCAAGAAGCCTTCACCTAAGTCTCAGGAAACTTGTACTGCCCTTTACCTATACTAATCTGTCTAATGACTTAATAAAATTGATAACTTTATTACATTCTTGATCATCCTGGAAATATTTTTCTGTGATGTGGTCAAGGATTTGACTTTACCTGATTTGGTGTTTCCAAGGAGAATGACCCTCCTAGGAATTTGAATGCTTAGTTGGCAGGGAGTGGAACTATTTGGGAAGGATTAGGAGGTGTGACCTTGTTGGAGATTGTGTGTCACTGGGAGTGGGCTTTGAGGTTTCTCTCTCTTCCTGCTGCCTGTGGATCAGGATGTGAAGCTTTCAGCTACTGCTCCATTATAATGTCTGTTTGCTTCCCATCATGATGATCACAGACTAACCCTCTAAAACTTTAAGCAAGTCTCCAACTGAAATTTGTATTAGAGTTATGCAGCAGCTGGTGTTCTCTTACTAATTATGTTACCCAAAAATTTTGTTTGCAGTGTCCTGCACACAGGCTAAAAGAAGTCTGCTCCCAGCTAGATTTGATTGACAATAAAGAATGGCCATACAGCCAATGGCTGGGCAAAGTGAGACGGGGTGAGACCCTTAGAGTTAACGGGCTAAGATGGGAGGATGAAGGGGCAGATCATCATGACCTGAGAGAGACAGATGGAACAGATTTAGAGCTGCAGAGGGGAGACTATCTGAAATGTAGGAGGAAAGGGAAATCGGCCCCAGAAGGGCTGCCCAGAAGCATCTTGGGCAGCAAAAGACCAATGGGTTTCACAGAACGTAACAGAGCAGCAAAGGTAAAAGTTTAGAAGGTGTTGAGCCAAGAGTATCAGAGGGAAGAGCTTTCTAGCCCTACCACTGAGCTAGTAAGGCATGTTAAAAATAAGCTAATGTGTGTGTGTCTTTCATTTGCTGATCCAAAAATAGCTCCTGGGCAGTTTGAGTGTGGGATTCCCTGGTAGCAAAACTCACTGCTACAGAGTTGCCTTGTTCAGGTGTCTCTGCACAGCAATAGGGGCAGTGGCTGTGTCTCCCTCCAACTTACCTCTTAAGTGCTGAGATTACAGCTGTGTACCACTACAGCTGTTTCTCATCCTGTGATGGTAGACATTCTGACTGAGAGGAAGCTACTAAGGTTTGTCTTGACCACTTGTGTTTTTTCACTTGAGTAATTCTTGATTATTCAATCAAGAGTTTGCTCTTTTGTTGCTTAATTTTTTGAGTTTGTCAGTGTATGCTATCACAGTAACAGGAAAGTAACTAATAGGACCATGATCTACTTCCTCTCATTGCTCATATACATTTGCTTATGCCACAGTTAATTTCCAAATTAAGTGACGAGTTCATGTCTCACATGCCACAGCCGTCCTGTGTATAACTGAAACCTCTTCCCAGAAGAGGATGCAGACTCATTAATATTTGTCTTAGTAAAAGTTCTATTGCTAAGGAGAGATGTCACGATCATGATATCTTATAAAGGGAAGCATTTAATTGAGGCTTGCATTATAGTCAGAGGGTTAGTTCATTACCATTGTGACAGGAATTGTGGTGGCGGACATGGTGTTGGAGAGGTAGCTGAGAGTTGTACATAGCACCAGGCAGCAGGGAGAGAGTGAAATCCAGGGCCTGGTTTGAGCACTTGAAACCCCAAAGTCCACGCCCCAGTGACATGCTTCCTCCAATAAGGCCACACTTATCTCAATTAGGCCACATCTGCTAATCCCTGTCAAGTAGCACTGTTCCCTAATGACCAAACATTCAAATCTATGAGCCTAGGGAGCCAATTTTCATTCAAACCATACTCTCCATTCTTCTCCCTGGTGTCTTAAAATATAAATACCTTAAGTAGGATTTACTTGCTTACTTACTTTGTTTTACAGGATCTCTTGTAAACAAGGCTGGACTTGAGCTCCTCCTAACCCTCCTGTTTCTGCCTCTCAGGTGTTGGGATTATAGGCGTGCACTGTTACATTTAGCTCCATTACGTAGATTATGTAAATTGTACGGCAAAGGATGAGAGACGGAACCAAAGTAAACACACACAAACCATACACATACAAACACTCATAATAAAGTAATGAAAACCACTCTTAATAGTTGTCGTTGTTTCCACGTCTGCCCAGGTGCTCACACCTATTTGTACAAACCGCCTTTCTCTACACAGTCTAGATTTCCTTTGCCTGAAGCTCAACTCTCTTCTACTTGCAGTTTTTTTTTTTTTTTTTTTTAATTAGATAAGGGACTCACACATTCTTCCCTGAAGACTCTGAGCCACGATCAGCACTGCCCAAGTTGAGTTGCTCTTGTGTTCCCATGACTTTAGTACTTATCTGCAGCTGTGGTAAGAGGCACCTTAAGGGATCCCCTGTGGTCCAGAGGCGCACTTCTTCAGCACTTTGAGGACAGGAGCTCCTTGGAAATCAAAATCAGTTGCTCCAACTGGTTGATTCAAAGGCACGAGAAAGCCAGAAGGCCCATAGAAGTCTTTCTTTCTTTGGTTTGCTTTGTTTATTTGTTGTGGTACTGGAGTATCTTAGTTAGGGCTTCTATTGTTGCAACAAGACATCATGACCAAAAGGTAGGTTGGGGAGAAAAGGGTTTATTTGGCTTACACTTCTGGATCGTAATCTATCATTGAAGTAAGTCAGGACAGGGACTCAAACAGGGTTGGAACCTGGAGGCAGGAGCTGATACAGAGGCCATGAAGGGGAGCTACTTACTAGCTTGCTCCTCATGGCCTGCTTAGCCCACTTTCTTATAGAAGCCAGGGATAGCACCACCCACCATGGGTTGGACCCTTTCCCATCAATCACTAATTAAGGCCCTACAGGCTTGCCTACAGAAAGGATTTTATGGAGGCATTGAGGTTCTCTCCTCTCTGACAATTCTAGCTTGTGTCAAGTTGACATAAAACTAGCCAGCACACAGGGATTGACCCCAGGGTCTTTTTTGTGCCAAGCAAGAAGTTTACCATTGACCTATATCCCCAGCATTTCTATTTTGAGACAGGGACTCATGGAGTTGCCCAGGCTGGCCTTGAACCTGTAATCTTCCAACATTGGACTTAAGTAACTGCACATAAGTAAGGTTATTTACAGGTCAGGCAATAAGGAGCAGTTTTAAATTCAATTTCAGTGGTATTGATTTTGTGACCTGTAGGCTAGCAGAATATAAGGCTACATGGACAAAAACAACAATGTTGCCAAAAGGGTGAATGGTGCAGCTTCTGTTCCCATTCCCTTCCTGGACTTGTGTTCCTGGCTCTGAGAGAAACTGCGATCCCATGCTGAATGCTAATTGAGAGTAAACACAGCCTTCACCCTGTCTCTTGGATTTTAGGGATAGGGTTTGAGAGGTGGTGGATGGTTTGAGAGAGGAGAGCTGTAGCCGCCTGCGGCCACAAGTCAACTGGATTCACCTGAAAGGGGGGCTGGGAATGAAAGGGGAAGGAGGGCGAGAAGAGATGAGGCCAAGACAAAGTTCTCTGATCAAGGCCCCAAGCTTTAATGTTCAGCTCTCAATTTAAAGGGGAAGACCCAACCCACAACCCCTCCAGGTTTCAGATGGGTGGGATAATCCATAGTCAGTTCCAGGTCACTGCCGGAGATGTCTCAAGGCAAGCCCAGGGCCAGTTCTGCTTCTGTGTTCCGGGCAGCCAAGGTGGGTAACTCCACCTAGATCCTGTCACTTGACCTTGTTGTGGTAAACAAGGTCTCTTCAGGCTTGCTCATGGTGGGGGGAAGGTACAGAGAGCTAAGGTCAACTGTCCTCCAGGGGAGAGCTTTATAAAGAATTGTTAAAGCAACAGAAAGAATGGTTATGAAGACAGAGAAATCTTTCAATCTCACCAGAAAAGGTGGGGTTCTCTGCATTAAAGATTTCTGAGCAAGAGAGGAGGAGAGGAGGATTTATATCATGTGGTTAGTAAGTAGCCTACATTAGGTTGACTCTTAATTCCTGGGAGGTAAGGGGGGTAGGGAATAAGACCGCAAGGTCACAGCTGGTGTTGCCTGTTAGCTCCTTGCAGTAGGCATGAGGGTTGAGCAGCTGCAGAGGATGTGGCCTGATCTGGGAGATTGTAACACCTGTTTTCACTCAGCCTTCCTTGTTGCTGGTGTCATAACCAATTCTGTAAAACCCATTATGCCATTTTATCAATCTGCTTCAGGATAGAACATGGAAAGAACACTGAATCTTAAGAGCATGGGCCCATGATTCCTCCACCTGATGTTACATGATCAGAAATCTGTGTGGAATACCATGGTAGAGTGTACTGTGGGTGTTGGTGAGAACAGGTACAGGTTCCATCCTTACACACTCTTTCCCTTAGGGACCTCTAGGATTCGTGGCATTCCATGATGCCCATGTAAAGATCAGAGGACAACTTCCAGGAATTGATTCTCTCCTTCTATAATGTGGGTTCCAGGGATCAAGCCCAGGAGCTTCAGTGGCAGTACTCACCTACTGAGCTATCTTACAGGCCCTAAAAGACATTCTTTATATCAGTGATTCTCAACTTTCCTAATGCTATAGTCCTTTAATGTAGTTCTCTCTGTTGTGGTGACATGTCCCCCGTCACCCATAAAATTATTTCATCACCACTTCAAAACTGTAAATTTGTTAGCTATGAATCATGGCGTAAATATCTGTGTTTCCCAATGGAGTTAGGTGACTCTCGTGAAAGGGTCATTTGACCTCCAAAGGGGTTGAGACCTGCTGCTTTGTACAGGGTTTCAACACAGGGTTTATTAGAAGGAGTCACAGAGAAAGGATGAGATACACCTAAGTGTGAGTGTAGAGGACCATAGGGAGAGTTACATTTAGGTTTCTTTCAACATAGTATAAGATGTTGATGGCTCTCAAGCTATGTCTCTAGAAGTTAAAAAGTTGCTCTTCCCTGCATGGGACTTACCTATGCCCTCTGCACAGTTGTATAGTGTGGTCTTCATGTGGAATTCCTAACAGTGGGAAGCACAAGCCATCTCTGACTCTGTTGCCTGCTTTTGGGACCCTTTTCCCTTACCCAGCTGCTCTATCTAAGGTTTTAACAGAAGATGCATCTGTTCTTACTGCAACTTGATATAGCAGGCATGGCTGATATCCATAGGACATCTCCCCCTTTGTGAGGAGAAAGGGAGGAGGAATGTAGGGGGCTGGGGAAAGGTGAAGTGAGTGGAGGGAAGGACTGGGAGGAGAGGAAACTGTGGTTGGGATGTAAATTAATTAATTAACTAATTTAAAAGGCTAAAAAAAAATACACTTTCCCTTTTGAATCATTGTTCAGAGATGTACTTTACAGAAAGTTTAAAGTTAAATAAGTTTATTTTGTAAAGAAAGCCAAAAGCTCAAAAGTAGAAGCTCACTTTGTTGAGACCCTGTATAATGAGTCCCTTCCTTTCTGCTGTGGTTGGGCAAGGTCAGAGGTAGCTGGGGGTGGGGTGCTGAGAATCCAGAGAGAGAGAAGACTGTCCAATCCACCCAATTGCTAAAATTCTCTCATGGGACAATGGGATTTGTGGGGGTGTTTTTAGATCTAGGAACTGGAGAGGAGTGTTAGAAACTCAAGATTGTACATCATTTTGGCCTAAGTAAGCACAATTTATTGATTGTCTTTGACAAGATTTTTTAGGAAAACATTATGTTGCCTCTCTAAACAATTTTGTCTTTATCAGCAGGGCCTTAAGTTTCCTGACTCTGCCAGCAGGACAAAGGGCCGGGCCTGAGATGAAGGGACTTTTTCTTTTACATTTCCCTTCTGTGTCCATAATTTTTTCTGTCTTTCTGTCCTGCCTCATATAAAGCAATCTTTAAGACTGTCTGAATGCAATGAAGACACATTTGTGTTCAGAGACTGTGTCTATTCTGGATTGTTTACTCCATGATAAGATGGTCCATTGCGATCAACCTGCTGTAGGGTAACTAACAGACTTTCTGAGAAATCCCTCCATACAGGAGGCTCATTCTTGCTCTCAGCTGCTGGCAGACTCTCAGTGTGACAATGGGAAGAACAAAGCCTGACTAACCAACCCCTTCTGCCATAGCTTGGCAAAGAAGCTGACCAGAATCTATAGCCTGTTGTTTAGTAAATATTTCTATGGGCTAGTGAGATGGCTCAGTGGGAAAAGGTGTTTGTCACTGAGCCTGGGTTTAATTCCCAGGACCTACATGGTACCAGAAAACTGACTCCTGGAAGTTGTTCTCTGAGTTTTACACATGTACTGTGGCACATGCATGTGTGCATGAACACACTTGATCATACACACACCACAAACACGCACACACAATTATAAATCAATGTAACAGAAAAGTCTTTCCATGCTGAAGTCTTTCTTTGGTTAGAATTCACATAAGACACAAAATTCTTCCTTTTTTCCTTTTTCCTTAGAGAAGTCTGTCCACAAAGCTTGTGACCAGTTTTGCTGTCATGGTGTTTCTAAGTCCTCATCAGCTACAGACCATGAGTCTGTCCACAGTCATATGTCTGCCCATTTCTCCATGTAAGCAAAATGACTTGCTGGTCATACACACTGATCCAAGCCCTGCTTACTAGGGGGAGGGAGGATTTTCTTCCATTACTGCATTTCAGGGGTGTCAGCTTTAGTTGCAAATTTGACACAGCCTAGAGTCATCTGAGAGGTGAGCCTAACTGAAGACTCCCCTAGATCAGATTGTCCTGTGAGGATGCTGTGGGGATCATCTGAATTGTTAATTGATGCAGAAGGGTCTAGGCCACTGTGGGCGGCACCACTCCCTGGGCAGGTAGTCCTAGGTTGAATGAGAAAGCTAAGCATAAACCTGCAAGTGAGGCAGCAAGTGGTGTATCTCCATGACTTCTGCTTCAAGTTCCTATCCTGAGTTTTTTCAGGGATGGACTACTTAACAATGTAAGATAAAATAAACTCTTCCCCTAAGCTGCCTTTGACCAGTGTTTTATTCCAGCAAGAGAAAAACTAAGGGATATCCTCAAAAGAGGGTATGGTACTGCAGCTGCTCAGTTCTGGAACCTTTTGTAAATCAGCCGAAAAGTTTCTCTTTCTTATTCATTTAACTTTGGGGGAACCCCTGACTTCACTGGTATGTAGTTGTGGGTGGATAAAAGTTATACAGTAGGGATGGAAACCTTAGGCCTAGGGGACACTCCCTATATCACATATAGGGCCTTCAGGGCCTTCAAGACTCTGAGAATGCAGTGTTGCAAACTAGCAAAATTTTATGGGCTAATGAGTCAAAGAATATTTGGTTCATGCTGGAAAACCCTAGTTACAAGGTAACCAAGTAGCTCATTTTATTATCTGGCTCTCTAGACAACAGAACCAGTCGTGTGACTGTATGTCACAGTAGGGGAATTTGTTAGACCTGCTGATAGTATAAGTGCAATGGAGTCCACATTTGTCTGTCTGAATTTCCAGAGAGGCTGGGAAGCCCATGGTGCTTAGTTCATGAGCCTGGATGCCTCAGAAGTTCCAGTCTGGCCTTGTCCCTTCAGTTACTCCTTCCTGGAAAGGGATGACCTTATAGACCTGCCCAGAAGCACATACCTTAATCAATTCAAGATCTAATCAAGTTGATATCCAAGATTAACCGTCATATGTATGATTAAGCACTCAGCATCTATAGGCCCCACAGCAACCAGGAGCTAGCTCTCTGAAGGAGAGAGTGATCTACTGAAGATTTACTGGTAATTCCTAAGGACCTCCATTGCAGTTCACTCATAGGGGCTGCCAAGAGCTCCAAACAGCATCCCTATCTGACACTGCCACTCCACACATCCACGGTCACTGACGCTCTACTCATAATAGCCAGGAAAGGAGCCAGCCCAGACATCCATCAACTGACGAATGAATAATAAAACTGTGGTGCATATACATGTAGGATTTTATACATCTGTAAAAAATTAAATTATGAAATATTCAGGAAAATTGGAAAAACATATTGAATGAGGTAATCCAGGCCCAGATAGACAAATGCTGCATGTTCTCCCTCATGTGCAGAGCCTAGCTTCAAAGTTTCAGACTAGTATTTTGGTGGCTTGAATGAAAATGGCTCCAATAGGCTCAACTTGGTCCTTAGTTGGAACTATTTGGGAAGGATTAGGAGGTGTGGCCTTGTTGGAATGGGCATGACCTTGTTGGAGGTGGTGAGTCACTGTGTGTAGGTTCAGAGGTTTTAAAAGCCCAAGGTAGTTCCAGTGGCTCTCTCTGTCTCATGCTTGTGGATCAGGGTGTAAGCTCTTAGCTATTATTCCAGTACCAGCCTGTCTGCCTGCTGCCATTCACCCTGACATGATGATCATAGACTCTAACTCTCTGAAACCATGAGCCCCAATTCATCCTTTAAAAGAAAGTTGCTTTGGTGTCTTTTCATAGCAATAAAAAAGAAACTAAGTGTGTTTAACTTGAAGTGCCTGTCGAGGCCAGGAACCTAGAGAGGGGCCATTAGAGGGAGAAGAGGAAAAAGGCTTTAAAGGAGGGGGAGAAATTGAACACATGGGCGTATACAGGAGGTAGAAAGGTTTAAGTAGAGATAGGAGAAGGGGGTGGGAAAGAGGAGGAAGGAAAGGGTTAACTAGAACTAAGGGTGTATGAAAAATCCTTGGTCACCTAATATTTTGTAAGTCTATTAAAAGACATAATTTAAAAAAAAAAAGTTTGGCCAGGCAGTGGTGGCGCACGCCTTTAATCCTAGCACTTGGGAGGCAGAGACAGGCGGATTTCTGAGTTCGAGGCCAGCCTGGTCTACAGAGTGAGTTCCAGGACAGCCAGGACTACACAGAGAAACACTGTCTCGAAAAACAAAAACAAAAACAAACAAACAAAAAGAAAGAAAGAAAGAAAGAAAGAAAGAAAGAAAGAAAAAAGAAAAAGAAGTTTGAATTGCATTGGGTTCTGTGGCTTATCTATTAGGTTAACTGTCAGATCATTTGGTTGGGTTCTGTCATTAACTCCCAGATCATATGGTACAAACATTTTCACACACAGAGAGAAAAGGACTTTTTTCATTTGTAGATTGTTTATCTGTTTTACTTTGAAGAACACCTGCTTACCTGGCAATGTCATAGGAACCTGTAAGTCATGCTTTGGATGGGTGCTTAGGCTCAACTGTCGTCAGTGGTGTCCACACATTGCCTTTAATCTATCACTTGGGAGGCAGAGGCAGGTGAATTTCTGTGAATTATTCGAGGCTAGCCTGGTCAATATACTGTATTCGAGGCTAGCCAGGGTTGCATAGTGAGTCCTAGGTTGTGCCAGAGCAGAGCATCATCTGCCCTGAGTTTGATTCTTCAGAACTATAAAAAGAATACTGATGACACTTATCATTTAAAATAAGTATTCAGACACCCTATAATTCCACCACTTGGAAAGTAGAGGCAGGAGTATCTGGAGTTTGAGCCAAGTGAGACAGCTGTCTCAAAAAACAACCACACAAAAAAATCACACACACACCCCAATCAGAAGCATAAGGCCATGAACACACATCAGAATAAACATTGTAGGAAATATGTAATGTCTTTTTAAAGTAAACATGAAACATTCCTGAAAAATTTAACAGTAGTCTTAACCAAAGGGAAGCCACTTGGATAGGTTACTTCAACACCATCTGTGGGTTAGCTCTCTGAAGGACAACTGAGGTTAGCTCTCTGAGGTCAACTGAGCAGCTCTCTTGTTCAGTTAATGTTCTCTCAAGTCAAGAATAGTGTTCTTTTCATGTTTCCCCCCCTCTGGTTGTAGACAAATTGATACTAAAGATTATTTGGAAAAACAAGCCTAAGGCTCTTAAACACTAAAGAGGGTTTGGGAAGAGGGTTAAACTTTAACACACGTCAAATTATACTATTTAGTTTGTACAATGAAAAGATAAAATAGGGCTGGCGTGAAGGCTCAGTAGGAAGGGTGCTTGCCGCCATGCCTGAGGATCGAAGAAATTCAGATGGGAAATAAGAGTGAAATTGCCCCCACCTCTTTTTTTTTTTTTTTTTTGGCTCACGGCTATTGTTAGGGCTAACCAGGGAGTAGTAAGTTAATTAATGTTGGGTGATGGACTAGCATCTTTCCTGTCTGGTGATTACTGGGGTCCTTAGGGTGCAGAGGGAGGGAATCTGAGAAACAAGTCATTCCGTTCTAGAAACCATATAACCTTAGTTCTGGGCACTGTAACAGTTTAACCAAAATGGAGTTACTGTGCAAAAAAACAATCAGGCCCTGCCTGACACAGGGCAGGGACAGCCTGTCCTCCCACCAAGCTATGACCAGCAGACAGCCTCCTGCATCTGCTCTGCTTCTTTCTCCATGATTCATTGACTCACCAAGTCCACACATGTGAAAAGGGTACATCTGTTGTGCTTCCTTCACTTGGCAATGCCTTGGCTCCATGTCTGGGTTCCATTTCCTTGAATTGCAGTTTGAAAAGTGTCCCCAGGCCAGCCTGCCTGCCTACCTTGTAGCTGCCTGCGGCCACAAGTCAACTGGGTTCACCTGAAAGGGGGCTGGGAATGAAAGGGGACGGAGGGCCAGAAGAGATGAAGCCAAGACAAAGTTCTCTGATCAAGGCTCAAAGCTTTAATGTTCATCTCTCAATTTAAAGGGGAAGGCCCAACCCACAACCCCTCCTGGTTTCTGCTGAAGATGGGTGGGATAATCCATAATCCGTTCTAGGTCACCATTGGAGATGTCTCAAGGCAAGCCCAGGGGCAGTTCTGCTTCTGTGTTCTGTGCAGCCAAGGTGGGTAACTCCACCTAGATCCTATCACTTGGTCTGTTGTGGAAAACAAGGTCTCTCAGGCCTGCTCAAGGCTGGGGGGGGGGGGGGGAGGGAAGGGCACACTGTCTCCCTCCCTCTTTCCCTCCCTCCCTTCTCCCTCCCTTCCTTCTTCCCTCTCTCTCCCTAATCTCTTCCTCTCCTCCCCCTCCCTTCTTCCTTCTTTTTTTTCTTCCTTCCTTCTTTAACTCAAAGGTCTCATGTAGCCCAGACTAACCTTGAGTTTGCTAAGAAGCTGGTAATGAACATGGACTTCTGACCCTTCTGCTTCTGTTTTCTATCTTCTGAGAATTACAGGCATGACCCACTACTCCTGGTTTATGAGGTGATGAAGCTGAGATCTAGGACTTTGCCTAGCATGCACAAACTAAACCATATCCTCAGTCCTTCTGGGTATCTCTTAAGACTGAATATGGAACTCACAACTGTTACTTGTTCTTTTTTTTTTCTTTTAAAACATTTTTTATTATTGTTATTGTAGTAGGGTATCCACAGAGAAGACTGCTTGGATTTAAGCCAATAGAAAGTGTTTACTAGCCAACCAGCAACTATACTAGATCCCAGCCTTTCTTAGGATGAGCTCTTAAATAAATTAAAAAAAAAAAAAAAAAAAAAAAATATATTCCTGGTTGATATACTTCAGTTAGCAAGAACAGTTAGCCAGAAGGATAACTACAGAAGCCAAAAGGCAACATTAGTACATTTAGTGACTTGCCTAGAACTATGGCCTTTGATGGATTAGATCTTTGTTTTCATTTTGGATAGTGGTTCTGTGTGTTGAGTTTTATGACCTGAATGGTAGGTACTTCCATCATGAAGTCAGTTGTGCTAAGGTTTGGGACCCTGTTATAATTATTATTTCATGTGTATATAACGCATTGTGTGTGTGGTCACAGAGTATCTATGGAGTTCAGAGGACAACTTTGTGGAATCTTGACATGCTTTTTTTCCTCCCTCTCTTTCTTTACTTAAAATATACATCCGAATTTCAAATTGAACTTTCCCATGATTCTAGAGTATAAAACACAACTCTTTTTGTCTGGAGTTAAAAAGCCTCCAGACGTATCAGAGCATTAGTGGCAGAGAATGTACCTACATTTCAAAAACATAAATCCAATTTGTGTTGTTTTGTTTGACTCTCACTTGGGCAAAACTCATTAACACATTTTCTTTTCAAGATTAAACTACATACAAGGCAAAATGCATACAGGATGAAAGAAAGGTTTAGCACATGGCACATAGTTACATCTGACTGAAGGGTCCTGTAACCGTGGAAGACAAGATTCACAAGCCAAGAGATTTAGAGACCTCGGGATTTAAACACCTCAATGCCAGGGTCTCCCAGCAATTGTATTAATTAATTAATTAATTAATTAATTAATATTATTATTATTTTTGTTTTGTTTTGTTTTTCGAGACAGGGTTTCTCTGTGTAGCCCTGGCTGTCCGGGAATTCACTCTGTAGACCAGGCTGGCCTTGAACTCAGAAATCTACCTGCCTCTGCCTCCCAAGTGCTGGGATTAAAGGCGCATGCCACGACCGCCTGGCCATATTATTTTATTTTAGAGACAGGGTCTTACTGTATAGCCCCTCCTGGCCTAGAACTTGCTATGTAGACCAGGCCAGCCTCAAACATAAAGAGATCTTCCTGTTTCTTCCTCTGAGTTCTACACCGCCACATAAAACACACATGGTCTAAATGTGAAGACACAGATATGCTAGACAACAACAATATGGAAGATAGTTCATTTAACAGCAAGCCTAGGAAGACTGTATTTTAGTTTCAAGTTACATAAGCTTCAAGAAAATGGGAGCAACAAAGGGAGAGACACAATGGTAAAACTGTCAATTCATTGAAAAGTAACTACTGTAAATGAATATTCAAATCATCTGTGAAAGCTTTAAAGCAAAATCCATGAGAACAAAAGGGGAAAGTTTGGCAATGACTGTATTGGTTATTTTAACACCATTTTCTCTGTAACTAGTGAAACAGGAAAAAAAATCAGTAAGAACATAGGTCTAATTAGTCAGTGTGACTTAGCTGATTTTATAAGACGTTATACTGCAAATGTTTGTTTAGATAAAATCTTACTTTGTAGCTCTATCTGAAGTCATTTAGACCAAGTTGGCCTCCAACTTGAAGAAATCCTGTTTCAGCCTCCCAGGATTGCAGGAGTGGCTTACCCTCTGGGCAGCACACATGTTGGCATGTTCTTCTAGACTCTGCCCAACAGTTACCTAGCAAGAGCCAGGTAGGAGCCTGTCTTGTTATAAAAGGACTATTTGCACACCACCCTCTCTCCTCCCCTTCCTCTTCCTCTCTCTTCCCCCTTACCCCTCCCTTTCTCCCTCTCTCCCTCCCTTCCTCCCTCTCTTTCTCTCTCCCAGTCCCTTCTCTCTTACTCCACGTGATCCAGCTTGCCTCTTTCCTTCTTTCTTTCTCCTCTCTCTATCTGTCCTTCTCCATTTTCTTTCTCTGTCTCACCTTCCTTCCCTACACCCTGCTTCCCATGTCCCAAATAAACTTCATTTTATACTAGACCTGTTATATGCCTGATACCCCGGGGGTGGGGTGGGGTGAGAGATGCCAATATACAGGATTGCTAAGGCATCCCCTCCTACCGCTTCATGCCGATATTATTACAAAACTTATTAATATATATTCTTTTTTTTATCTGGGCAGTGGTGGTGCATGCCTTTAATCCCAGCACTTGGGAGGCAGAGACAGGAAGATTTCTGAGTTCGAGGCCAGCCTGGTCTACAAAGTGAGTTCCAGGACAGCCAGGACTACACAGAGAAACGCTAAACCAAAAAAAAAAAACCAAAACCAAATAGTTTTAGTTATGTGTGATATCTATAGGCAGATATGAGCAGGTGCTTAAGGAATACAGAGAATGTTAGATCCTTCGAACTGGACTTAACATTCAGTTGTGAGTGGCCCCACTTGGGTGCTGGGAGTCAAACTCAGGTCCTCTACAAGAAAGTGGGTATAACTGCTGAGTTATCTCTCTAGTCCAGTATATGCATTCTTTTAAGTACATGTAAGAGGTTTCCTAGGTTAGTTTATATACTTGTCTATAAAACTATTTAAACTAATAATAAATACAATAAAATATAATAATAAAATAATAAATAAATATATAAATAAATCAAAATAAATAAAAATATAATAATAAAAATAATAAAAACTATTATTTTTATTATTTTGAAGGTAGAGAAAATTTTGGGAAAGGATGTTTATGTGCTTGATAATTGTTTTGTAAGTGCATATTTATCTCTAGACTGATAGAAAGCATATAGTGTTGGGGTCATGGGACACAAATAATGAGGAAAGGACCACCAAAGTCAGAAATAAACTAAAAGCAACTTTATTCACCTCTGGGTGGTGGGAGTAGGGGGTGGGGGTTGGGGGGTGGGATGCTTCTAACTGGTTAGGGTCCTGGTCAGGCTCCAGGCTGACAGCAACTACCTTGAAAAGGCAGAGCAGTCTCTCAGGGGATAATAAAGAAGGAATTTATAAATTGAGGGTTAGTTAGAGCCCTGGGTGAGGTGGATAGCCGGATACAGGCACAGGCTCAAGGCTATTCTAAGGCAGCCATCTTATCTCAACCTTTATGGAGCACACTCAGGTCAGGTGATTTTTTTACTGCAGCTGAGAAGAATGTAGGCCTTGAGGCCATGAAGTAAGAAGCTGGCAGCAGACCAATGCCTGGATTACTCTGGGGTCTTAGTAGTAAATACAGCTTTTCACATGTCAATCAAAGATCAATAAAGTGGTTTCAAAACTGCTTTTTAGGGGTTGGGGAGATAGCCCTGCTGGTGATGGATATGTTCTCTTAATTAATCAATCAATTAATTAATTTCCCCTCTTTACAAAAATAAACCCTACTTAGTATTTTATAGACTTACTGGGAAATATAAGAAGCAATCAAATACACAAAACCAAATAAGCTGAAACAAGGCCACAGGTTTGCAATACTTCCTTTTGATTAAATGTAAAATTCTGTGTAAAAAAAAAAATCATTGTCTTTAATGAAAAAGCTAAATGGGACTGTAGCGACCTTATGGCAAACTGTGGACTTTGAATTTGCTCAACACAAACAGGATATGCTTCATGCATGCGTAGTCAGGGAAGACCTTGAGTCATGCCTGTTAAGCAAGGCTGCTAAATAAGCCTCATTGTTCCTTTAACACATGAATTGCTTACTCTTCTCCAGGTTGTAACTACAATACCCAAGAAGATGCAACTTAAAGAGGGGAGGGTTTGTTCTGGTTTATAGTTTGAGGAATATAGCCCATTAGGGTGGGGAAGCCATAGCGGCCAAACCACGGGACAGCTGTTAATTAATCGGTTTCCACAGCTGGGAGCAAAGAGTGAATAGGAACTTGGGGAATGGGCTACAAAGCCTCTAGGTCACCTCCAGTGACCCACTTCCACTGGCAAGACTCTACTTCCTAAAGGTTCCACAACTTCCCCAAAACAGTGCCATCTTTTGGGACCAAGTGATCAAACATAAGCCTTTGGAGGACAATTCATATTCAAACCACAACAATGGGTGACAGATTTTCCTGCTTATTTTATATTGAAATTATTCATATGTGTGTGTGTGTGTTTCCTTTGAAGATAGGTCTTCTTGCTAGGTAGCCTGCATTGGCTTGGAACTTAAACATTTATGTAGACCAATCTGGCCTTGAGCTTGCTTCAGTTCTCTCATTCCAGCCTCTCCAGTGCTGGCATGACAGGTGTGAGGCACCACACCCAGCTTGGACTAGGTTTGTGTCATTTGTCTATGATGTGTCAAATGCTTTGTAAGTGAGCTCTTCCTTGTGTGTGCTGCAATTGCCCCTGTGGCCTAACCTTGGCATCTGTCTCCAGGCACGAGTTTAAATTTTTGTATAATCAGATGTATCCAGATATATCAGTCTTCATGTGTGTGTGCATGTGTGCACATGCATGCATGCATGAGTTCAAGTGTGTATGTGTGTGTGGTATGTGTGAGTGTATATGTGTATATTTGTATGTGGTATGTGTAAGGGAGGGGTGTACATAAGGAGGCCAGAGGGCAATATTAGGTACCATTCCTCAGAAGCCATCTACTTTGTTTTTGAGATTGTGTCTCTCACTGGGACTGGGGTTCACAGATTAGGCTCGGCTGGCCAGCTAGCAAGCACCAGGGATCTTCTTGTTTCTCTCTCCCTAACACTGGGCAGTTAAGCTCTGTGCAACCACACCTGGCTTTTTACATGGGTTCTAAGACTCAAACTCAGGTCCTCATGCCTGCGTGCAAGCACTTTACTGACTGAGGTGTTCCCCAGCCCATGACTGTTTAAAGTTGTCTTCTCCTGGGTTTAGCAGCTATTTTGTTGGAAAAAAGTCTTTTCGTTCAGAGCTCATAAAGTTGATTCTGACATTCCCCCCTTTCCCCCTCCCCCCGTTTTGTGTAGGCACAGCCTTTAAAATAATCTATCAGTTTAATTAATGTCCTTTTAATCTTTGGGATAAAGAATAACAGCTGTTTTGAAGGTTTTGTTTGTTCAGCTGAGTATCTAGATCTACTTGGCATCATTGTTTGACTAGGGGTTTTTGGTTCAGGTCTTTATTTGTGTGGGAAGTTGTATATGTTTGTACTGAGCTTGGATCACACTTTGAAAGTCTTATTTTTTAAAAAAGATTTATTTACTTTATGTATATGAGTTTACTGTTGCTGTCTTCAGACACACCAGATGAGGGTATCAGATCCCATTACAGATGGTTGTGAGCCACCATGTGGCTGCTGGGAATTGAACTCAGGACCTCTGGGAAGAGCAGTCAGTGCTCTTAACTGCTGAGTCATCTCTCCTGCCCAAGTCTTATCATTTTTTGTTGCTAAGAGCTATACATTTAGGCAATATATTATAGTGCCTCTGTATTCTTATTTTCTTTAGCTGCTTGCTCAAACCTAAACTGTATAATATGTTGTTGTACAGATGTGCAATTCCTAACACCTATGCCTTATTCATTTATTTGTTTTTGATTTTAATTTTTTGTATTGAAATGGGGAATCTAATTCGTAGCCCAAGCTGATCTGAACTCACTTATGTAGTTTGGACTAACATCAAACTCTCATTTTTAAAATTTAACTTATTAGTGTGTGTGTGCGCCTGCGTGCACATGTGCAGGTACATTTGAGTTATGGAGAATCTCTCTCTCTCTCTCTCTCTCTCTCTCTCTCTCTCTCTCCAGATTTTTCTATGTAGCCCTGGTTGTCTTGGAACTCACTCTGTAGACCAGGCTGGCCTCAAACTCAGAGATCTGCCTGCCTCTGCCTCCCAAGTGCTGGGATTTCCCCCTCCCATTCTTATTTTTAGTTGTTAGCATAGCTTCACACGCCACATACATACCACACACATATATGCAAACATCCAGATACATTCCTCAACCATATACTATATATACTACACACACACACACATACACACAAGCACACACACACTACACACATAACATACACACATGCCACATATATACCTCTTATGCATACATCCATATACACACATATTACATATACTCCACATACATACCACACACAATTATATACATCACAAACACCACATACATACACACGACACATACATACCATACACACATATGCATACACCTAGACACATCCCCCCACTAGACACATCCCCCACCATATACTATACATGCTATACACACACATACACAGACATAGACACATCCCTCCACCATATACTATATATACTACACACACACACATACACACACACACACACACACACACACACACACACCTACCTTGCTGGAGGCAGGCTACAATACTCATGTTTGTAACTAGCTCCTTCCTGGGCTCTCTCAAATGTGCTGTCAGCCTTCACTCTGGGTTTTTTTTCACCCTGGGCTTTTGATGGTATATCTTTAGAGTCCCCAGAGGGTATATTTTTTCACCAATAAGTTACAATGTGATTTATGTGTCTTTGTTCAAGATAAACACAGCCAGACAGCACGCAGTAAAAACAGATTTTAATCAGTAATTGCTGGCAGTAAAGAAAAGAGCTGAGCTAAGAGTGAGACCTGTCTAAAAACCAAAAATATCACATCCTCCACACACATGATACCCCCTAAAACATACACCACACACACACACACACACACACACTACACATATACACACCATATCACAGCACATACACATACCAAAAACGTACATTCACAGATACCATACACTCACATACACATATATACAGTACATACACCACACATACCACACATATTACATATAACATACACACAGACACACATACTACATATACCACATATACTACACACACATATACACATTATACAACACCACACATGCATGTGCACCTCTTACACACACACACACATTCCACACACAAACCATACACATACACACCACACATACATGTACACTTCCACATACACACCATAAACACATACACATACCATATCACACCACATATGTACATTCACAGATACCACACATTCACATACACATATACATAGTACATATACCACACACACCACACATATTACATATAACACACAGAGACACACCCACACAGACACACACTATATATACCACATATACCACACCCACATATACACACATTATACAATACCACACACACACCACACATACCTGTGCACCTCTTACACACACACACACATAATCCACATACATCCCATACACATACACACACATACCACACATACTGTACACCCCTACATACACACCACACACATACACATACCATATCACACCACATACATACACTTTCAGACATCACACATTCATATACACATACACACACTACATACACCACACACACATGCATACACGCACTACACACACCACACACCACACACACACACACACACACACACACACACACACACACACACTTGGCGATGTTTCTTGCTTGCCCTTTACCCCCTTCCCTGGCTTGGTGGCCAGTCCTATTGAAGCTTTTGTACTTCTAACAAAGCATGATCTAAACAAGAGTTAGTGCTTCTTTAAAAATTATATTTATATAAACACGGTTGAATTAAAAACATTAGCTGCGCCGGGCGGTGGTGGCACACGCCTTTAATCCCAGCACTTGGGAGGCAGAGGCAGGCAGATTTTTGAGTTCGAGGCCAGCCTGGTCTACAGAGTGAGTTCCAGGACAGCCAGGGCTACACAGAGAAACCCTGTCTCGAAAAACAAAAAAAAAAAAAAAAAAAAAAAAAAAAATTAGCTGGATACTTCCCGTTGGGTATTCCTGCCTGCTTCTGGAGTCTTCCACCAGCGCCACCTCCCTCCCAGGGGCTCCGCCTCTGGGGCACGTGGACACACCCTTTACTTTCGTAGCCCTGTCCCTCTCAGCCCCACGCACCAGCGTTTCTTGTCACGTGGCGCTATGGCCCGATTTGAAGAGTTAGATCACGTTAGAGTGACTGCCGAAGGCAGCGGAAAGGTGCTGCCTAGAGGGGACGTAGATTCCCGACTGAGCTCAGCACCGGTCTTTCCGGTCACGTGCTTTATGGAGCAGCTGCTGGACGCGTTATTGCTAGGCAACGCTTGCAAGCTCTGTCCTAAGCTGGATCTCTGTGGTGTAGGATCTGGGCGCCGCGGGCCGACATGGATCAGTATTGCATCCTCGGTCGCATCGGGGAGGGCGCCCATGGAATCGTCTTCAAAGCCAAGCACGTAGAGGTAAGACCGCGCCGCACGTGCAGTCCTGTGGGTGTCTGCTGCGCTCTCTCTGCGGTCTTCCGGTGTTGAGATCTGCTAGCGCGCAGGCCTCGGGGCTCTAGGATACTTGGCCGGGTCCCATCTGTGGCGATCCCGCTTCCAGCGATCGGACTGCGGGAGCGCGTCCCCTAGCGGACGGTTCAGATCTTCCCTATTTAGGGGCGGATCTCTGTGGGTGTCTCGCCCTGGGTGTTCTCTCCCTACCCCTACCTTGCCAAAGGTCTTCTGGCAGTGTCTGTACTCTTTCCTGCACAGACTGGCGAGATCGTTGCCCTCAAGAAGGTGGCCCTGCGGCGGCTGGAGGATGGTATTCCTAACCAGGCCCTCAGGGAAATCAAAGCTCTGCAGGAGATCGAGGACAGTCAATACGTGAGTAGGGCTGGGCTTAGGTGGGCAGGCGGGGCTCTCGGGTGGACTAGACGGGCAGCAGGTTCCAAGACAGCAGTTTCTTGACCACTTTCATTCATTTCCATCCCATATACACTTTAAAGGAGTCCCTTCTAATCCCCACTCTGTTCCTGCCTGCTTACTCCTTATTTATGCTCCCAGGACCACACCTGAGTACCTCACCGTCCCATTCTCTCGCTCATTTACACACCTGTTGCTCATACACTCCTGCATTTCCCCCCTTTAACGATTCTGTGATTTTTTTTCTCCTTTCCGTTTTGTACATGCTCTACTACCTTCCTACTTTTCCTTCCTTCCTTACGTTAGGCAGGTGCTGGGCCTTTGTATTATGCCCCCACCCGTATTGGTTTCTCAGCAGTGTGTACCCGTTGGCCCCTACTTTGTTCTGAAGGGTGTCTTAAAGACTTCATGCCTGGTCACCCTGAGTTCACCCTGCTTTTCTTTGTTTTCAGGGTCTTTGTTAAGCAAGGGCCATATTTGGTTTTTATCATCAGTTCATGGGTCTTCAGCTGGGTGACACCGGCAGAATGCCCCTGGGGCCTCCTAAATATTCTGGCCTGTGCACAGCACCAGGGACACTGAGGAATTGGTCTCATTCTGATGCCTGAGAACTTATGTGAGGTGGAATCAGTAGGAGGTGACGTGTATACACGTGTATCTGTGTGCTACTGTAATGTGAAGTGTAGTGGTGTATGTCTCAGAATTTACTGTAGATAAGTTTTCATTTCTTACCCCTTTATAATATGTGTACTATCTGAATGTAACAGGTGTGTATTTTGATTTGTTCAGTGATTATTTACTACTAAAAAAAAACTCAATAAGGTGGTACTTTTTTATTTTTTTTTGTTGTTGGAAATAAAAGGGCTTTCCAGGCATCTTGTAGGTGGGACAGGTGGTTTGAGATCCATAAGGATGCTGATGATTGCCAGCCATCCTGAAGTCGCCATTTTAACTGGTTAATTAATTTATACTTAACTTTATGTGTATAAGCATTTTGCATGCGTGTGTGTGTGTGTGTGTGTGTGTGTGTGTGTGTGTACTATGTGTGTGCCTCATGCTCATCGAGGCCAGAAGAGGGCATCAAATTCTCTGGAACTGGAGTTACGGATGGTTGTGAGCCACTATATGTGAATGCTGGGAACCAAACCTAGGTCCTCTCCAGGAGCAACAAGTACTCTTAACCACTGAACTGTGTCTCTAGTCCTAAGTTTTCATTTAAAAATACACTAGGGGATGGCAAAATGGCTCCGTGGGCAATGTTAATCCAGGTGAATGCCAGGTGGGTGTGATACCCCACCTGTGAGCCCAGTGCTTATAAGGTACTGGACAGGAGATCCCTGGAGCAAGCTGGCTAGTCAGATCAGTGTATTGATAAAGCTCTGAATTCAATAGGGACACATTGTCTCACTACATAATGTAGACAGCAATTAAAGAGAAGACTCCTGTCTTCAGCCAGGGGTCTCCACATGCGCATGCACACATACATGTACACACATGTGGACATACATCCAAACACACAGATGCATGTAAAAAAATGGAGTAGATTTTCCCCCAGGCTTTATATCTTTTTAACTAATTACCACTTCTTAGGCATCTCTTCAGGGACTGGCATCCATACAGGTTGCAGGGGCACAGGACAGAACCGAGATATGTTCATCCCCTAAAGGATGTAATACTGTTCAGCTGGACTTTGTGGCTTACACCTGTAACCTGGCACTTAGAGAGTGGAGGCAGGAGGATGCAGAGTATTAGATCATCTTCTACATAGTGAGTTCAAGTCCTTTCTTCCCCACCGCTTCCAAAAAGACACTCATTTCTTGTCCCTCTAGCTATCTCTGCCAGCCTTTGGGCCTTGTGCTTTCTGCTTTCCCTGCTCAGACCTCCTCCCTAGGCCTACCCCTGACCAAACCCCTTCTAAATAAAGTATACATGCTTCCTTTGCTCTCTCACAGTCCCACCACACTCTAGTCCTGTACCTTGCAGAACCTAAACATATTCCCTGTGTTGGGCATTTGTTCCCTGTTTTCTAAGCTCCTCAGAGTCCTTGCATCCTAGCTCACTGCTCTGTGTAGCCTGGGCCTTAAGACATCGGTAGCTACTGTGTGTGATGTGCCTTCATTGTTCCAGCACCAGGGCAGATGTGATTTTTGGTTCTGTCCCCAGGTTGCTAGGATTTCCTGTTCCTAGAGGTAATGGGTAACAGTTGGTACTTGAGTGTGCCTCTCAAGGCCATGTGACCTTCGAGAGGGTAGGATGGGTTGAGCAAAGGGGTGCTTGCTGCTGCCCACCAAGTCACCTGATCTTTTTCCTTATTATCAGGAGAATAAGGACCTTCTTATCTCTGGATAGCAGAGCACTATGAGCCCTGAGCTCCCTGGCTGTTTCTGCCTGGCCTGGTCTTCTGTCAGGGCCTGGGCTATTGGTGCTGCTGGAAGTCTGGAGGTGAGTCTAAACTCTAGAGGCTTATGGGATGTCTGCCCTCAGGTGGTGCAGCTGAAGGCCGTGTTCCCACACGGTGCAGGCTTTGTGCTGGCTTTCGAGTTTATGCTGTCGGACCTGGCAGAGGTGGTGCGTCATGCCCAGAGGCCACTGGCCCCAGCACAGGTCAAGAGCTACCTGCAGATGCTGCTCAAAGGTGTTGCATTCTGCCATGCCAACAACATTGTGCATCGGGTTAGTACCAATATGGGCTTTGTTGGGCTGGGGTGAGATAGTCCTTGAAGAGGATGCAGTCAGAGGGTCCTAAGGTAAGCAGCCAGAGGTATGGCTCTAAAAGGGATGAGGGCCTGGCTGCCTATCCACCTGTCCCGAGCCCTGTCTAGGTACAGGGGACTGATGCTTCTTTTTGTATGCACAGGATCTGAAGCCTGCCAACCTGCTCATCAGTGCCTCAGGCCAGCTCAAGATAGCTGACTTTGGCCTGGCCCGGGTCTTCTCTCCAGATGGTGGTCGCCTCTACACACATCAGGTGGCCACCAGGTAGAGGGTCTATATCCCTGCCTGTCCTCTCACCGGGGAAGAGATCCTTCTGCACCTTCTGTCTGGGCATGGGCTGCAAAGTTGGGACAAACTTGTATAGCTTCTTATCAGACTAGCAATCCCACTGTGATCTCAAACCCTTTCCCCCCCACAGGTGGTACCGAGCTCCTGAGCTCCTGTACGGTGCTCGGCAGTATGACCAGGGCGTTGACCTATGGTGAGATACCTGGGGCAGATGAGGGTAATGTGGGCTGTGGCAATGTTTTCTCTGGTTAGAGGAGTCTGAGCAGCTTGGGATCTGTGTTCTTCACTTGTTTTTTGAGTTGGTGTGGGGAAGGTTAGGAGAGTAGTCTCAGGTGAGAGGCTTCTGGGAATGGGGTAAGGTAGTCTGAGATACAAGGCATGTAGTATGCTTTGGCATCTGACTTGAGGATGAGATAGTTGTGAGCTAAAGTGAAGCTTGGGTCCCTAGGTATGAAGGTTCAACATTTTTGGGGACTGGGGAGATAGATAGTTTATGGTATCCAGAGGTCTGAGATTTGGGTTATTTTTGCATTTATGCTCTAACCCCAAATTGAGGAGGAGCTGGGTATCCCAGACATGAGGCTCTAAGGGTCTTGGAGCTATAGGGGATACTCTGTTCTAGATGTCTGTGGAGGAATGATACATGGTTGCGCTGGAAACCTCTGGACCCTGACCCTGATGTGAGGTGTTATAGCTTGTGTGGGTAGCTTGATCACCCACATGTGACATCTCCAGTCACTTAGATCTGTATCCACAGGGCTGTGGGCTGCATTATGGGAGAGCTGTTGAATGGGTCCCCCCTGTTCCCGGGAGAAAACGATATTGAACAACTGTGCTGTGTGCTTCGCATCCTGGGAACCCCGAGTCCTCGAGTCTGGCCGGTCAGTAACAGCCATTGCTGGGGAGGGGCCAGGTTTGCTCCATTCCCGAGTAGGAAGTGACTTCTCCCCATGTAGGTGACTTGGGCTACATTCTCCCTTGACCAGTGAAGATCAATGTCTTGGCCCTGCAGGAGGGACAGGTTTTATCTGGGTATCATCTCAGTAAGCTGGGCAAGGAGCAGGCCTTAGAGAGCAGGAGGAGCTGGAGGAGAGCATGCGTGGGTGGTGATGGACTCTGGGCTGAGTGAGGAACTGAATACCTGATCAGGTGGGAGAGCCTGATGAGGGGTGATGGGCGGGGCTGCTCTCATTGCCTCTTTTTCTCCTCTGGGCTCAGGAGATCACAGAGCTGCCTGACTACAACAAGATCTCCTTCAAGGAGCAGGCACCAGTGCCCCTGGAGGAGGTTCTGCCTGATGCCTCTCCCCAGGCCTTGGACCTGCTGGGCCAGTTCCTCCTCTACCCTCCACGACAGCGAATTGCAGCCTCCCAGGTAGGGTTAAAGGTTATTGTTTCTGATACTCTGTGCTCCGTAGCCATGGGGTCCTGCCAAGTCAGCGACTCTTAGAACCCGTGTAGGGTAGAATCCTTGTAGATGGGGTTTTGATGGGGTGTTCTCCAGGAGGCTCCAGGAGACTTCAGGAGAGGAATCAGTGACCCTTGCCCTCTGTCCAGCCCCTCTCCCTTGTCAGTGGTTCTTTCCTGCAGTGCAGGTGTGTGTTGTCTCTTTCTCACCCTGACTGCTCTTGGTTCCTATCCCTGTTTGCTCTTCTCAAGTCCTAGGCTTTCCTTTGGGCTTGTGTTCCTGTGTCCCAGCTCTTGAAAGCCTGTAGCAACTCTCTAGTCTTCCTCAGCCTTTTGCCCCAGTTTTATTATATGGATTGTCCTGGGAGACATGAATATAGGACATTGATAGCAAATCTGACCTGAGTCGAGCTTTAGTTTCAGGTGCTTCTGGGACTTGTGAGTTTCCAAGGAGCCTCCTGTCCAGAGGGAATGCTTCAATTGGGAGGAAATAGCTATAGAACAAACCCTCTCTATTGCTGGGGATATACTGTGCATTTTGCCCCTTTCTCTGGTTTATGTCCCTCACCCCTTCCTCTGATGGCAAGACTTTTTTGGCTCACTGCCAAAAGTTCATGTTCTCAGCAGTTGGGACAGTGCTCCAGGCATAAGCACATAGCAAGGTTTGCTGAGTCAATTGAATGATCCTGGGGACAGGTAGTGACTGGATTTCTTGCTACCCTCAGGCCCTTCTGCATCAGTATTTCTTCACAGCTCCTCTGCCTGCCCATCCATCTGAGCTGCCAATCCCTCAGCGCCCAGGGGGACCTGCACCCAAGGCTCACCCAGGGCCTCCCCATGTCCACGACTTCCATGTGGATCGGCCACTTGAGGAGTCACTGTTGAACCCAGAACTGATTCGGCCCTTCATCCCAGAGGGGTGAGAGGCTGGTTCAGTCTTTCCTGCTTGCCCTAGGAGCACCTCTTCCTGATTTGCCTCCGTGGCCTCCCCATGGCTATATATATATACCATACCTGGTCCTGCTCTTTAGCGTGCTTGAGGGCTGGGCTCTGGGAGGCAGAACCATGAAGATGTTCATTGCAGCAGAGAAAGAGACTCACAGCTTCCAGACACAGCCTCCGGGAACTGCTAGCTGTGTCCTTCTCCAGGGCCACCCCTCAGTGGTGCCACCCAGAGATGAGTCTCAGGCTCTGTCTCAAGGACATTGTTACTACAGCACCACCTGGTGGAAGCACAGAGTATAAGCTGTCTTCATATTGAGGACACAGCTGGGAAGTCAGACATGCTTTAGTTTTAGTCTCATTGGATCAGGATTTGAGATTCATGTAAAAGCCCTGGGTGTTTCTGCCTGTATTTGCACCTTGTCTGTTGCTTTTAGGGAAAGGACAAGGGTGGGCCTTAATTCGTAGGGGTCAGGTAGCCAGAGGGTGCCTCCAGGATGGGCCGTTTAGATCCTGAGGCTTCCTGTGCTATTCACGGGACTGGAGTGCTCATTTGGGAGGGAGGGGCCAGAAGCTGAAGCCCGGGGATGGACAGTCCAGCTCCCAAAGCACACTTTCCACGTGCTGGGTGGTTAATCAGGGAGCCTGAGGCTGCTGCGCAGATGTCAAACAGGCATTCCTGGAATTCATTCAGTAAATACATTCCAGTGTGGCTCAGCCAGCCTATTTTTTATTTCGTAGGGAAATATCAAGATGAGTCTAAAACAGTGGTTCTCTACTTCCCAGTGCTGCAACCCTTTAGTTCTCCATGTTGTGGTGCCCCCCACCTCAACTATAAAATTATTTTTGTCATACTTTATAACTGTAATTTTGCTACTGTTTTGAATCATAATGTAAATATCTCATATGTGATTCCCAAGGGGGTCAAGACTCACAGGATGAGAACCACTGATCTAGATCCCAAGATGTCAAGGAGCAAGAGGGGGGAGCAGAGAGATGATGGAAGAACTTGTGTATTGGCTATTCAGATTTACTGGAAGATTATATAACAACTAAGACAGGATATTGTTTCAGAGATGGATTAGATAGGCTCTTAAGTATCTATTATTCAGATGCGAGACAAAAATCTGCAGGTGGTTATGGCATACACCTGTAACCCTGGCACTCAGGTCAGACTCAGGGGAGGGCTCCTAAGAGTAGAAGTCCACGCTAGGCCACAGTGTAAGATCCTTTCTCAAAAGAAAAACCCAAAACATATATGTGTATATATGCATATATGCATATATATGTGTATATATATGCATGTATATAATATATACACATAGGAGATACATTACATTTTTAAAATGTTTGTTGTAGGCCTAGAGTCAGCTAGTGTTCCCTCGCTTCCTCTCTCTCTTTCTCCCTCTCCCCTTTCCCTCCCTGCTCAGACCCTTGTTAATACTGCAACCCACTCCACTGTAAAAAGTTCCTGCCATTCATAAACACATAAAGTCATGGTGCTTTCTTTCTCTTTTCGGTTTTATTGTCCTCTGTATAAGTCTAATACCCCTGAAGCCATCGGGCTTTGCTGTCACAGAAGGGCAGCCACTCTTCCAGGCCCTCCATTCCCTTCAAACCCAACAGAAAGATGCTGTCTCTCTCAAGTTCCATTCAGAGAAATATTCCTCTGAAGAGTTTCCTCAATCCCCAGCAGAGTCCTCTGACCACCTTCTGCTGAGGATGGGCTGAGATTCTCTCAAGAGTCTCGGATGGGACCAGATGTACCTGATGAGTGATGGAGGTGGGGCTCAGGCTTCTAGAAAGAAACAATTCGAAAATGAAAGGGGTGTGGTGGCCAGGACTGTGTGGGAGACAGCAGGTAGCTTTGGAATCTTCATCCAAAGTGCCTAGGTTAGTAATGAAGAGAGAACAGGAAGCAGGTCACAGGCAAATCTTTTACCTAGATGAAGCCTTCTGGTAAAATAGAGACGTGCACATTTTGTTTCTAGTTACAGACTTCCCAGTGCTGGGCAAGGACTTAGGGGTGTAATTTCTGCAAATTGCTCAAATTCAGCTATTTGGCTCCCTTCTGGAGACAAAAAGTAGCCTGTGAGATACTGTAACTCAATACAATGGCATCACTACAAACAAATGTCATTAAGTCCCATTTTATTAAATCCACCAAGTATTTTGGCACTGCAATAAAATGCAGCCGTCCATCAGTGTCCACAGGGAACTCTCCCAGAACCCTGCAGAATGTCTCTGGATTCTCAGATTCCTCGTGTAAATGAAGTATCTACATAAGCCCCACACAAAGGGCTGGCAAAATGACTCTACTGGTAAAGGTAACTTGTCACCCAGCCTGATGACCTGAACTCAATCCATGAGACCCATCTGACAGGAGAAAACCAACTCTTGACCTTTGCACATGTGCCAAGGCACACATGTATCTGCACGCACATACACATACCAATCTTTTCTTATGTCTTATCTGCCATTAATTCTATCGTGCATACATGCCTTTTTGACAAGAGTCTCACTATATAGTCCTAGTTAGCCTGGATCTTACTATGTAGACCAGGCTGGCCTTGAACTCACAGAGATCTGCCTGCCTCTGCATCTCAAGGGTTGGGATTAAAACTGTGTGCTACCACCTGCAGCCATACCATGCCCAGCTTTAAACCTCGAAACTGGATTTGTCTATTCTTAGCTCTCTTACTACTCACATCTATCATAAAATCTGAAGTTGGCTATAGTAGCATCCACCTGTAAACCTAGCTATACTAAAGGTTGAGAAACATGAGTTCCAGGAAACATGGGCTAGACGTCGAGACTAGTCTCAGAAAAGAGGGTGGGAACATAGCCCTTGCAGAGTGCCTGTCCAGCATGCACAATCCCAGCACTGCAGATTCCAGAATCAATAGCTCACATCTACAATCTCAGCACGTGATGGGGAGCAGGAGAAGGAGTTCAAGGTCATCCTGAGCTATATAGTGTGTTTAAGGCTAGCCTCAGCTACACAAAACTCAGTGTCAAAAGGAGGGGATCTGTATTGTATGCATATATGTGTAGAAACTTTTGCCAAATCATTAGAGTTTGTTTATTATCCCCAGAAATTGTCTTCATCTGCTTTGATATCAAACTATACATTTTTTATCCTGTTCTTGGAAAAGTTTGGTATTTATAATTCCACTCTTGAAAATACCTGTTTCACTTCCTTGTTAATACAAATAATCACCTTTGTTCCAGCTAGAACATTTACTCCTAACATCTAAATCACTACTACAAGCTGAGGGTGGTGATACAGGCTTGAGATCTATCATTTGAAAGATGGAGACAAGATATCAAGGTCACCTCAGCCACAAAGGGAGTTCAAAGCCAGCCTTATCTTCTCATCTTGAAAAGAACAAGCCAAAACCAGGGCAAGGGGAAGTAAAACCATCCTACTGTATGCTGTAGATTTGTGGTTTGTTTTATGTATTACATGGTTTTCAGCAGTGCCTACTCTATTCTACTTTACTACTTTACAAAGTACCGAGTGTGGTAGCTGCACTGTCTCTGGTGAGTCCACCATCTGGAAACCCACAGATGTTTTCTGTTCCTTTCACTGTTTCCTGTGTACCCGGTTATCACAGAGTTTAAAAAGAAAAGAAAAGAAAAGAAGAGAAAAGAAAAGAAGGAAAAAGGGTTTGCAGAGATCACTGAAGGCATTGGTTTATAAATCACCAAATGGGCTACTTTTTTATCAGCCTGTACCTTTAACTATTTCCAAACAGAGTCCAGACACAAGCTACTACCTGTGTGTACATAAGAGCTACAAGAAACTAATGGAGCTCAACTATGCTTAGAGTCTGCAAATATGTGACCAGAGAAATAAAGAGGTCAGATTATGAAGACATCATAATCCTGAAAACAGCATCTGTGCTTTCTTGTAAGCAGTTAGGCCAGGAGCCAGGCCTGTTTATGAATGGCAGGAACCTTTTACAGTGGAGTGGGTTGCAGTATTAACAAGGGTCTGAGCAGGGAGGGAAGAGGGAGAGGGAGAAAGAGAGAGAGGAAGCGAGGGAACGCTAGCTGACTCTAGGCTTTTCTAGCTGACCTCTGGGTTTTTCCTCTGGTTGCTTAGAAATAGTGACTGCCTGATCTTCCCTTCCTTCTCTGGAGCAGAGAGGCTTTATACAGGTGACAGATTCACCTCTGACCCCTGGCCTCCACCACTGTTGTGTGACACTATTTTGGGGGATATAAGAACACATATCTACTTACCACAGATAGGGAATCAACAACAGACCAAGGTACAAATATCACCAATGTCCAACTTGGCAAAACAGCTTTATTGGGGTTACTTATAGAAGCAGAAGTAACTCAGCACACAAAGCTGGAAACCTGGAGAACACTCAGCTGGTGTGAGATTCTAGGCAGCTCAGCTTACCCTATAATGACCCTTAGCAGTCCTTATAGTTGATATATGCTTGGGGACGGGGACTCCTAGTGAATCTTGTGGGTTTTAGGGACTTCCTGAAGCCTTTGAGTTGTTTACTTCTTGAGCTTAATCGGTTCCTTGCAGGATGGAATGCTTTATCTCCTCCTGGATCATCTTGTTTCTTTTTTTTTCTTTTTTCTTTTTTTTTGGTTTTTCGAGACAGGGTTTCTCTGTGTAGCCCTGGCTGTCCTGGAACTCACTCTGTAGACCAGGCTGGCCTCGAACTCAGAAATCTGCCTGCCTCTGCCTCCCAAGTGCTGGGATTAAAGGCGTGCGCCACCACCGCCCGGCGATCATCTTGTTTCTTGGTTAGGAATGCTGGCTGTTCTTCCAGAGGACCCACATGGCTGCTTACTGTGACTCCATTGCCAGAGGAACGGATGCCCCTCTCTGACCTCTCCTGGCACCAGACACACATGAGCTGCACAGGCATGCATGTGGGCAAATTACTCATGCACATAAAAATAAAAAGGTGTTAATTTTAAAAAATAATAATAAAATAGGCTGGGAAGATAGCTCAGTGGTTAAGAGCACTGGCTGTTCTTCCAGAGGTACTGAGTTCAATTCCCAGCAACCACATGGTGGCTCACAACCATCTGTAATGGGATCTGATGCCCTCTTCTAGTGTGTCTGAAGAGAGTGACAGTGTACTCACATACCTAAAATAAATAATTCTGCCAGGCAGTGATGGCACACATCACTTTACATTTCTTTACAAGCCTCTCTTCAAGATGGAGTCAGAAAATGTGGGCAGTAGGTGGCACTCTTGGCTTGTGTATGATCCACATTGCATGCTCTAGAGGACAGAGTCATACCTTGGGAGGAAGAAAAAGGAGGAAAGGAAAGCAGGAATTTCCTAAATTTTCTGAATCCTCAAAGGTCCAGGGGGCAGGCAGTCATTCTTAGTACACAAAATCATGTGACTCTCACAGGTACAGCTCCAGCAGGACAGTTTCCACCCCAGGCTGCCATTTCTTCAGAGACAGGGACCTCAAATCATCACTTCTGGAATAGGTTAGAGGGTTGTCCCTGTGATGAGGGACCTTGTCAGAACCTGGTCAGCCCAGAACAATAGAGCTGACTGTTGCAAGGGGTGGGGGTGGGGGACAGTAGGGTGAAACAGGTGGGGAAAGTTTGTGGAAAATGACCTCAGTGCTGATATTTATTCTGCTTTCTCCATCTTGAGGTAAAAATATGAGCAAATTATCACTGTGGCTCATTTATGAGATAGGGACTTTCAAAAGAACATAAGAGCCACCTACATGGTCACAGGAGGTGAGATTTCTTGAGGGGCAGAACAGCTTTACCCACTCCTATCAGATACTCACTAGGAAGTTTGGCTTTATTTTCCTTTCAAAGATTTATTTTGTGTGTATGACTGTTTTACCTTTGTGTATGTATGTGCACCATGTGTGTACCTGTGTGGGACCATGAAAGGATAGCTTGGTTTTTGGTTGAGCACTGGCTAGAGATGACTGGAGACCCAACAGGTATCCCTGCCAGGGACAGCATGCATGTCGCCATGCTCCCAGACTCCAGGCTCCTGACAGGAGGCCGAAGATCTCCATTGATCAGCACCTTTCAGTCACATAGGGCAACACCCCTACCAGTCCCTCCACAGGTAGAGGGCATGACTACAGGCTGCAGAGCCTCAAGAGATCTCCATATTAATGAGGTACCTAAAGGCCAGAGGACATAGCTGATTAAGCATTCTTTCCCAGACCCCCCCTCCTTACAAAATGTGTTTAACCAAAGGCCTGCCCTGAGGACACGGGGTACAGCTATATCTACTTTCTGCTGTGACAATAAACCTTTTAAAACCATGAATTTCCTTGTGTCTTTGGGGCCTGCTGTGGAGCACCATGGAGAGGGCCTTCGAATACCCAGCCGCCATCTAATCCTCTCCGTGTTCCAGCCATGGAGGCCTGCCAACTCAAGCAAGCTAGCTAGACATGACCCAGTATCCACCCAGCACAGTGTGGAGTTAACTCAGTCAAATTCCAGCTTCTGCTCCCTGAGCCACGGTTCCAGCTGCCTGGGGCGACAGACGTTCGTAGAACCACAACTCAGCCCAATAGGACCCACGCCCACGTGTGAGCTACAGCCCCACATACTTGGTGCCTTTGGAGTCGAGGAGAGGGTGTCTGGTCATCTGAACTAGAGTTACCAATGGTCATTAGTCACCATGTGGGAGCTGAGAACTGAAACTAGGTCTTCTGTAAGAGCAGCAACTAACCCTTGAGCTCTCTCTCCCTGAGCTCTCTCTCCAGCCCCTTGTTTTGTTTGTTTTTCTTTGTTTTTTTGAGACAGGGTCTTGCTCTGTAGTCCACACTGGCCTCAAACTTGTGATCCTGCTTTTCAGCCTAACCAATGCTGACATTTTAGGAATGCAACACCACTCTAAGCAGTATCAGGAAGTTTTGATCTACTGGGCAATGAGGAGGCAGTAGTGACATAAACAGACACAAACCTGTTCCCTGGAGCTTACAGTCTAAAAGGTGAGATAGACCTTTCCAAGATAGATCCAAATTTGAGTGAACCAGATATAAACCAATGTCAGCAGGCATCGCAGACAGTGTCCATCAGTGGGACACAGCCCTAGTGAATGCTGATGAATACGGATGTCAGGCTTCCGACCTTCACGATATGTTTCCACTGAAATATCTCATTTATACTATGGTTAGAGGAAAGAGCTAAAAATAATTGTCATGCAAAAAGTTTGAAAAGCAGAGGCTCTTATCAGCTGGAAACAGTAGCACTTTGGACGCTTTTTACAGCCAGCTTAAATTTAATGGCCCCATGGATGATCCCATTTCAGCTGACAATGACAAAGGCCTTATGAACTTCCCAGGTTACACAGCAGGCAATTATCACCCTCACTGGATGTCTAGTGTGTCTGGAAAGCAATTTAACTTGCTTTTTATTTTTCCTTTATGTGGAATTGGGGATCAAACCCAGGGCCTTTCAGGCATTAAGCAAGTACTCTACCACTGAGCTACATCAGAAGCTTGGAAAAAAATTTTTTTTTTAAAGCCAAGCAAATGTCTGTCAAGCCACGGTGCTACAAAAGTGTCAACTCAGGATTTTTTAATTTAGCATCAATAGAAAACTGTTGTAGGCATATATTTTTTTCATCACAAAATATAGTTTCAAATTTTAGTTTGAACTTTGACCCTGAGAATTATGTTACTGAACTTACTTATCCATCTATAAATTTATTTTTATTTTTAAAGAAATGCTTAGGAGTAATTTGAGTAGCCAATTTTAAATGCCCTTTCACTTGGGACCTTTATCTTCAACTGCTCATATGGATTTCTCCATTTAACCTAATTCCTTCCCAATGCATACCAAAAAACAAAACAAAACAAAACAAAACAAAACAAAACATCCACTCAGTATTTTCATAGTTTTAGAGACTGAGGTGATAAACTTAGAACAAAACAAAATACCACAGCATGTCCTTGGTGTAAAGATTCTTCTTCAGCAAGCATGGTGGTGTGAATGTTATCCTAGTACACAGGAGGCCGAGTTGGGAGAGTTGCCAGCCTGCTCTGCATAGTTCTTAGTCAGTCAAGGCTACACAGTGAGACCTTATCCCAAAGCAAACAACCCCCTCTGCACCCAAAATTTAGAATTATAATGATTGTAACAAAAAGTGATACCAATAGTGACCTCACTGACAAATCAGGAAAACTGTCTCTTTTATGACCCCCTTGAACCTACGTGGAGGATTTGAAAGATATCTACAATGAAACTTTAAATCACTGAAGAAAGAGATGGAGGAAGACAAGATGGAAAAGACTTCCCATGGTCATGAATCGAGAAAATCAATTTTATGATGTTCATACTACTTAAAGTGCTCTATAGATCCAATATAAACCCCATCAAAACACCAATGCTGTTCCTCACAGAAACGGAAGACAGTCCTAGGCTGGCAAGATGGCTCAGTGGTAGGAGGTGCTTCACAATAAGCCTGATGACCTGGGTCTGATCCCCAGAACCCACATGTTGGAGCGAGACAGTTTCCTACAAATTGTTCCCCATCCTCTTTCTAATTAACATAAAAAGAACTTAAGAGAAAATCATGATATTCATATGGATACACAAAAGAACCCAGATAAAGCAATTTTGAGCCATAAAGAAGCATGAAACTTGATTTTTTTTTTTTTTTTTTTTTTTTTTTTTTTTTTTTTTTTTTTTTTTGAGGAAGGGTTTCTTTACATAGTCCTGGCTGTCCTGGAACTTGTTGTGTAGACCAGACTGGGCTTGAGCTCACAGAGATCTTCTGCCTCTGCCTCCTGAGTGCTGGGATTAAAGGTGTGTGACACTACACCTGGCCACAAAACCTGATTTTAAGATGTGCTACAGAGAAATAGGCAACACAGATAGAATTGAAAAGCTAAGTGTGGTGCCTTATACCTGTCACTGAAGCACTTGGGAGGCTGAAGCAGGTTCCCTAAGAATTTGAGGCTAGCTTAAGCTACATAGTAAGTTCTAGGCCAGTGTGAGCTGTAGAATGAAACCCTATTTCAGAGGGATAGACAGACAACCCCCCAACACAATGCTTCATAATATGAATACAGAACAGCTCACACCATTAGAAAGTCAAACTGAAATGGACCAAAGACGTTAAGACCCCAGATTCTAAAACTATTAGGAGAAAATATGAAAAAGCAATTCCAGCTTTTAAGGGTGATGATTTCCCCCAGATCACAGTGGACAACATGGGGGTTGATAAGTGGTGTCACATTCAATTAAAGGTTTTTATATAGCAAAGGAAGTAACAAACAGTAGAGCGAGAGAGCATACAGATAAGGGGGATATCTGCCAGTTACCCCACACAGGATTAATATCCAAAATAGATAATGAACTCAAAGACTAAGCAGCCTAATAAAAATTGAGCAAATGGGGGCCTGTAGAGATGGCTCAGTGGTTAAGAGCATGGACTGGCCTTCCTGTCTGGGCCCAAGCACTGAGCATGGACGGCAGCTCTGCCCCCAATCTCACAGAACCCCAGAGGAAGCAGGCCTTAGTAGCTTAGGTAAGGAAAAAAGCAACACCAGCCCCAACAGAGAGTAACTGGGACCCACTAGGACCCAGGAAGTCACTCCTGGCCTGGAGCATTAAATCCTTCCTGTCTGCACCTGAGCACTGAAGCAGATCTTGGGCACCAGCTCTAACCCCAGTAGTAACACCCACCCCACACAGTTCTGGTACAACCAAAATAATAGGAAAGACAGGCTCCAGTCAGAGACAGGGCAGGTAGCACTAAGGAGATCCAGATGGCAAAAGGCAAGCACAAGAATATAAGTATCAGCAACCTAGAGTAATGGCATCATTAGAACCTAGTTCTCCCACACAAGAAAGTCCTGAATTCCCCATATCACTAGGAAAGCAAGATTCAGATTTAAAATCACGTCTAATGATGATGATAGAGGACTTTAAGAAGGTCATAAACAACACTCTCAAAGAATTTGAGAAGAACACAGGCAAACAGGTAGCAGCCCTTAAAGAGGAAACACAAAAATCCCCTAAAGAATTACAAGAGAACACAACCAAACAGGTGA
Organism: Arvicanthis niloticus; assembly: GCF_011762505.2. Lineage (NCBI taxonomy): Eukaryota > Metazoa > Chordata > Mammalia > Rodentia > Muridae > Arvicanthis > Arvicanthis niloticus. The sequence goes on along the minus strand of NC_047665.1, from coordinate 787,662 downwards.
AGGAATTGAACAAAACCATCCAGGACATAAAAATGGAAGTAGAAACAATAAAGAAATCACAAAGGGAAACTACCCTGGAGATAGAAAACCTAGGAAAGAAATTAGGAGTCATAGATGCAAGCATCACCAACAGAATATAAGAGATAGAAGAGAGAATCTCAGGTGCAGAAGATACCATAGAAAATATTGACACAACTGTCAAAGAAAACGCAAAATGCAAAAAGTTCTTAACACAAAACATCCAGGAAATCCAGGACACAATGAGAAGACCAAACCTAAGGATAATAGGTATAGATGAGAGTGAAGATTCCTAACTTAAAGGGACAATAAATATCTTCAACAAAATTATAGAAGAAAACTTCCCTAATCTAAAGAATGAGATGCCCATAAACATACAAGAAGCCTATTGAACACCAAATAGACCAGACCAGAAAAGAAATACCTCCTGTCACATAATAATCAAAACACCAAGTGCACAAAACAAAGAAAGAATATTAAATGCAGTAAGGGAAAAAGGCCAAGTAACATATAAAGGAAGACCTATCAGAATTACACCAGACTTCTCACCAGATACTATAAAAGCTAGAAGATGCTGGACAGATGTCATACAGACCCTAAGAGATCACAAATGCCAGCCCAGGCTACTATACCCAGCAAAACTCTCAATTACCATAGATGGTGAAAACAAGATATTCCATGACAAAACCAAATTTACACAATATCTTTCCACAAACCCAGCATTACAAAGGATAATAGCAGGAAAGCTCCAATACAAGGAGGGAAATTATACCCTAGAAAGAGCAAGAAAGTAATCCTCTTTCAACAAATCCAAAAGAAGGTAGCCACACAAAGATAACTTCACCTCTAATAACAAAAATAACAGGAAGCAACAATCACTGTTCCTTATTATCTCTTAACATCAATGGACTCAATTCCCCAATTAAAAGATATAGGCTAATGGACTGGATACGTAAGCAGGACCCAGCATTTTGCTGCATACAGGAAACCCACCTCAGTGACAAAGACAGACTTTATCTTAGAGTAAAAGACTGGAAAACAAATTTTCAAGCAAATGGTCCTAAGAAACAAGCTGGAGTAGCCATTCTAAAATCTCCAGCCTGAGAACACAGAGGGACTCATGGCTCCATCTATATAGGTAGTTGAGGGTGGTCTTGCCAGGCATCAGTGGAAGTGGATGGCCTTGGTGCCTGAAAGTTTGGATTCCCTAGTGTTGGGGAATTTCAAGAGCAGGGAGGCAGGAATGGGAGGATGGTGGGAGCACACCGTCATAGAAACTCCCAGAATTATATGGATTAGACATGATAGAGGCAGGCTGCTAGAAGACTAGATTTCAGAATTCAAACAAAAACTTATCTTGATACTAAAATTTGTTTTGAGAATTGTATATTGCAGAATACACAGCCTTGGTGTATCTACTCATCAAGCAAGCTGAGCAGACCTGCTCGAACCTCTGATGTCCTGGAATTTCAGCTGAATGCAGTGAAGATGCAGACATCAGAGGCTTATTAATTTACTCTTCCCCCACCCCCTCTTCTAATATCTCAATGCCCATAATCAGCTTGAAGAAGTTAATGAAGAGTTGGTGCCCCTATTTCCTGGACTTGGGGACCAAAGTGATTAATATTGGGTTGTCTTTCTAGGGAAAAGTAGTGGTTTTGTTGGAACAGGGAGGATTAGCTAGGATTTATTGCATAGCCATAACCTATTGGTAGAAATAATAATAATTGTTATTAAGATGAAGTTATAATTTCTTAAATGGTACAAAATTTACTTTCATTTCAAATTTAAGGTTTTCATTGGTACGAGCTTCTTATCGATATAAAAGTGAGATGAATATTGATACTCTCATAGGCATTGTGCCTGTATAACACATTTAGGAATACAAGGCCTAGACCCAGTCCCTTTTTAACTTTTCTAACTGAGTTGAGATGGTTAGCCTGTGAGTTAAGGGCCTATAGCAAATTCATGGTTCTGAGTTTATTGTTAGAGTGTTTTCTATATTTTATTTAGAAATAGCTGAGAGGACTTAACAGACAACAGTTCAGATTGCCTTATGGATAGTTGGTTTTCAAAACATCAGAAGTCCACAGAATTGATGTTACAAACATTTCTGTATTAATGTTCATTTTGATTAGAGACCTGTCTGCTCCTGACAGCTTCCTGTCTTGGATTCTAAGAAGAAAGAAATTGAGCATCTTTGGAGTTACTCCAGTTGTGGTGAGACAGCCACTAGGCAAGAATTGCCTCTTTTCATCTACAGACAAATCACTGTCCAGAAAAGGACACACTTGTGGAATAGTTGACTGATTATATCTGCCAAGACAGAGTAATAATTAATAATTCTCCATCATTAGGTCTGTCAGATGACCCTGAACCAGAAGGCTGAAGATCAGATGCTCCAAAGTTTTGTAGTATAGGGAGTGTCCAGGTGTTCAGCGGTCTCTATAAATTGGCTAAGTTTTAGAAGCTATGCTTTGTGCTTCCCATAATTTCAGTTAACTTAGTCATTTTGGATTTCTGATGGGGTTGGAAACTTATAGTCTTATAGCCAATCCTGGCTAATTACTTTGAGAGAAAAGATTTGAGAGGATGGTTTTTAGCTGACATTCATTCTAAAGCCAAGAAAAAAAAAGCCAGGTTCAGAACTAAGTCTTTTAGTTAGTCTTTTAAGTTATGTCTTTTAGTTTAGAGGGATGACAGAGGTTCTGGTTAGTCAACAAAATGATGGACTGGGTATTAGGTTTATCTTGTACCTTACTGACACAAATTGGTATAGTTATGCTCTAATTGTGTTTTAAGAGAAAAGTTTTATTTTAACAGGAAGGGTGATATGTAGGAGGAGCTAAGGTGGGAAGAGTAAGGAGAGGAAGAGGAGGAGTAAGGAAAGGAGGAGAGGAGGAGCTAGGTGACAAGAGAGGGGGGGGACATGGAGGCAGGTGTTCGAGTGTCTCTGCCAGTCAAAGATAGTTGATATACCTAGGTTGGGTATTGGGTTACACTTCTGATTGTATGGGCATCTTGTTATTGAGCATTATCAAACTTATAAAGCCTTTGATTAACATTAAAAAAATAGTATAAAAGCAAAAAGGAGAAGGGGGATGGAATAAGGGTTTTCTAGGGAGGGGAAATGGGGAAAGGGGATGGCATCTGAAATGTAAATAAAATATCCAATAAAAAATAATAATAAAAAAAGAGCATGGATTGCTCTTCTAGATGTCCTGAGTTCAATTCCCAGCAACCACAACCATCTGTTGTGGCTCACAACCAACTGTAATGGGATCTGATGCCCTCTTTTGGTGTCTGAAGACAGCTACACTGACTCATATACATTAACTAGCTAGCTAACTAACTAACTAACTAACTAACTCTTTAAAAAAAATTGAGCGCTCTTTCCCGTCTTGCAAGATGGCGGGTGAAAACGTGGAGAAGCCCGATAAAAAGGATAAGAAACCTATGGCCAAGAAAGCTGCTGTCTCTGGTCCTCGTGCCACCGGTGCAGCTAAAAAGGGTAAACCTAAGGGTAAAAAACTCAAGAAGGCGAAGCTCCATTGCAGCCGGAACCCTGTCCTGGTTAGAGGAATTGGCAGGTACTCCCGATCAGCTATGTATTCCAGAAAGGCCTTGTACAAAAGGAAATATTCAGCTGCCAAGACCAAGGTTGAAAAGAAGAAGAAAAAGGAGAAGCTTCTTGCTTCTGTCACAAAAACAGTTGGTGGGGACAAGAATGGTGGTACCCGGGTGGTGAAGCTTCGGAAAATGCCTAGGTATTATCCTACGGAAGACGTCCCTCGGAAGCTGCTGAGCCACCGCAAAAAGCCCTTCAGCCAGCACGTGAGGAGGCTGCGTTCCAGCATCACCCCCGGGGCTGTCCTGATCATCCTCACCAGGCGCTACAGAGGCAAGAGAGTGGTTTTCTTGAAGCAGCTGGGCAGTGGCTTGCTTCTTGTAACTGGACCTCTGGCTATCAACAGAGTTCCTCTGCGCAGAACGCACCAGAAGTTTGTCATTGCCACCTCTACAAAAGTTGATATCAGCGAGGTTAAAATCCCCAAACACCTGACTGACATTTACTTCAAGAAGAAGCAGCTGCGCAAGCCCAGGCATCAGGAGGGCGAGATCTCCGACACAGAGAAGGAGAAATACGAGATTACAGAGCAGCGAAAGGCTGATCAGAAAGTTGTGGACTCGCAGATTTTGCCAAAGATTAAAGCTGTTCCTCAGCTCCAGGGCTACCTGCGATCTCAGTTCTCCCTGACAAACAGGATGTATCCTCACAAACTGGTGTTCTAAATTGCTTACAACCTAATTAAACAGATTCATATGTTTTTAAAAAAATTGAGCAAATGATCTGAGTAGACACTTCTCCAGAAAAGAACTCGAATCTGATAATATACACTGTTCAACATGTCTGGAAATGCAGACCAAAACTACAAGGGAGTGCAAAATATTTCATGATTGGGTTAAGAGAGGATTCATGGCCAACCTCACTGGAGTGGCTGTTGGCTGGTGACACCTTTCCTTGCCCTGTGGGTCTCTCCTCACAATAATTTGTTTGATTCCTTCAGAGTGGGGTCACAGGAAGAATGGGCAAAGAGAACAGTTTGTTCTTGCTGTATTCTAGTCACTAGGGGGCAACCTCCTACAGTGTGGACAATGATCTGAGGGTCAGAGGGAATGTTGCCGGGAGTCTAGACCTGGAATGAGCAGACAGTAGTTCCTACTGGGTGATCTTCAGGTGTTGGTGGACACAGAACACGGATATATTTAGGGATGATGATGACATGAGACAAATGAGCTATTGCTGAACAAAATTCCTAGAGCTGAGTATTCTCCTCCTCCTCCTCTTCATCATCCTCTTCATCCTTCTCTTCCTCCTCCTCCTCTTCTTCCTCCTCCTCCTCTTCCTCCTCCTCCTCTTCTTCCTCCTCCTCCTCCTCCTCTTCCTCCTCCTTTTCCTAGTCTTTTTAAAAAAAGAACTGTCTCATAGCTAACATCTAACTCCCCAAGTTTTTGAGAATGACCTTGAACTTCTGATCCACTTGCCTCTACTTCTTGAGGGCTGGGATTACAAGTAAGCCCCACCATATCTTGTTTATGCAGTGTTGGTAATTGAACATGAGGTTTTGCTATCAACTGAGCTGCACCCCTATCCCAAGAATTAGTTTCCAAGCAGCTCTCAGCATTTGCTCTGACAGTTATGATTCTGTGGCTGGGGGGCCTGACAGGTTAAGTCAGTGTGTTCTGTACGCACACACACACACACACACACACACACACACACACACACACACAGAGGTTCATGAGGGTGCAGTAAATGGAGACAGTTCACTCTTGTACCTTGAGGTCTGGCACTTAGCAGGTCAGGTACCTTTGCTGATTAGGGGTGACCTTTAGTGAGCCACACCCTACCCATCTTCCCTGCAGACTTGCCCTCCTTCCTGAACATGCTCCTCATGAGCCTCTCTGTGGCATATGAGACCCAGGCTCTTTGCATGATTAGAATTGAGGAAGTATTTGTGCTAGCTCATGAGTGATATCTTGAACTATCCATGACACTGGAAGTCATTGCAAGCTGGAAGCTGTCATTGCAAGACTGACTCTTAGTTGATACATGACATATTCTGCAGTTCTTATGACCAAAAGAAAACCCACAGCAATTCACAGGCCACCGAGATGGCGAACCCCTCACCCTTGAGCACCGTGAGAACACAAGCCAAACTGAGCATCATCATAGAGAAATGGGACCATGTCCACATGCTGTGTGGACAGCTGTATAAATCAAGCCCTTGCTGCAAGCAAGAAGCATTTCAATATGCTTCATACCAAATTACTTTTGATTACAAAGCTTATCCAGGAGCTAAATGCAGATTACATCTAGGCTTGCTTCCTTCAGCCAGCTGTTGAGGGTTTTAAAGTGCAAGGGTCCAGCGTTTGTACAACTTATTTTGGGCAAACTCAGTGATGCACTGTATTTAAGCAGGCATTTTGAGTGTGCTTTCTGGAGTTTGCAGTTTTCAGCAGCACAGCCGGGTGTTTAGGAGAGTGAAGACCGTAATGAGGCTGAAGTAGTTTGATGTGTTTTATGAAGGCGGTTGTATGGATAGTCGATACTCCAGGAAGACACATGCTGATTGTCTCAGTATGATTAACACTGGCAACAAACAGGCTACTCTTCAAGAAGCAGCGCCTGTGGAGGAGTAAGATGCTGTCTGAAAACATGCAGGTAAATCATGCAGGATCTCACTGTTACAGAGAGAATTAGAGCATAGGGAGGGGTGAATCAGACTGGGGAGATTGCCGTACAAACTCCATAACCTGAGTTCAGATCTGTAGTGCCCTAATGCAAAAAGAGCTGAACACTATGGCACTGCCTGTAATCCCAGAGCTGGGAAAGCAAATGCAGGTAGATTCTCAGAGCTGCTGTATGCACAAATTCCAGATTCCGTGAGAGAACTGGTCTCAAAAAGTAAGATGGAGAGATGGAGAAAGAAACCCCATTGCTTGTTTTTCTGAAGTTAGCTTTTCATGTCTATATCATAAAATTTGAAGCTGTGGATTGCCACTCGTGTTAGAAATCAAGGGGGTGGGTCAGGTTCATTAAATGTTTATTATCAAGTTCAAAAAAATTGAAGCTGCAAAGGAAAAGAGGCATTTGAGTATATGAAAAATCATAAAACCTTTTATGTGGCAATGGGCCGCAGGCAGATAAGATATGCCATCATGGAAGTTCTGTGTGTTTTCACACGTCTTTGAGAAGCAGCAAGTGATATAAGTTCATATATGACTGTTGAACTACTGGTTAGCACATGAATTAATGAAATATGGTCACAGAGGTGACAAACCACCATGCTCAGTGTTTCACTTTAAATTCAATTTTGTTGAAGTGCACAATCGTCACAGTGACTACATTTAAGAACCAGTGTAATAAATAACATCTGCTGCTTTTCTCAACATAACTTGGCAGTAAAGTGCTCACATTTATTTGTTATTTTAAGGAGCTCTTAATTCATAGTTGGCCATTATCTCCTGTATCTGGCATCTCTGTCAAGCTCTTCATTACTGTGAAAATGAAAGCCAGAGACAAGATCTATGGTCACGTAAGACCTGCACACACAGATTAAAACTCGGCTGCTGTATTTGAACCTTTCTGTGTTTAACCCTTAAGCTCCTTTACTTGCACCTAATACATTACTGATCATTACTGGCACATGCTGCTCTCTTCTATTTGTTTCCCACTGCCTCCATTTCTTTTCGTGGCTTCATAAAAACCTGTGCACATCACTGGAATGAAAATATGTATAGATTAATGTAGTAAGACTCTTTTAAAGCCTGTCCTAATTTTGAGAAATGCGTTTCTTGTGGTATTTTATAATGCTTTAGATGTAATTTGATTTTATTTAACCCCGTCACTGTCTTTTCCCTGGACTCTTCTTGTTCTTCTGATATCCCCTTCCTACTTTAATTTCCATTAACATTTTTTTTAGATATCTATTTTTTTCTTTTCTTCATGTATGTGGGTGTTAGAGGACAATTTGTGGGACTCAGTTCTATACTTCCACTATGTGGCTCCCAAGGATAGAACTCAGGCATCATGCTTGCTGATTGAGCATTCAGAAACCTTTTGTACGTTTTACGTTTTAATGAAGACATTCCATTTGTGTTTATGAATCTGTGTAATTCTGCTTAAGGTGAGGCTCTTGTTAGGAAACAAAACACTATTAGCGATTACAAAGGTAAGTAAGAGAATTGAAAAACAGATACATTAGATTTAATTTCCAAATAATCAACAGTTCATTATACATTAAAGAAGTAGGGGGTAGTGTACATGTTGGTAATCACACACACACACACACACACACACACACACACACACACATATACATATATGTTGGGCTGGAGAGATGGCTCAATGGTTAAGAGGATTGACTGCTCTTCTAGAGGTTCTGAGTTCAATTCCCAGCAACCACATGATGGTGGCTTACAACCATCTGTAATGGAATGTGACGCCCTCTTCTGGTGTATCTGGCTATAGCAATAGTGTACTCATGCATAAAATAAATAACTCTTTAAAAATATACATACACGCATTTTTTTTTTCTTGAGACAGGGTCTCACTATGTAGGTCTGGTTGTCCTGCTTTTCTCAACATAATTTGGCAGTAAAATACTCATATTTATTTATTATTTTAAACTTTTAGACCAAGCTGGCTTTAAACTCACAGAAATCTGCCTACTCTGTGCTACCTCTGTGTTGGAATTAAAAGTGTGTACTACAATGCCTGACTATAATATATATATTATATAATTATATAATATATATATACACACATACATATGTAAAGTTAAAACTTATCCATATCGAATCAATAAGACCAGATTTTACTGTGATAGGAAGGCATTATATTGTTCTAATGCAGTGAGATTAGATCAATAAATGTATCATAACATTGCTGAAATCTTATAAGGCTGTTTTCATATAAATACATGAATTATATGTTACTAATAAATACTTAAGTTGCTTAATAAGACACACTTGCTGGACTAACTGCCTGCATGCCACCATGCTTCCTGCCATGATGATGGTAGACTAAACCTCTGAAACTATAAGCAAGCCCACCAATTAAATGCTTTCTATTATAAAAGTTGCCTTAGCTATGATGTATCTTCACAGCAAGAGACAGAAATTGGCACTGGAAGGTGGAGTCATTGAGAGGTGGAACAACGTTGGGTCACTAGAGAGTGTGCACTGGGAGGAGATACTGAGTCTGTAGCCTCTTCCTCTCTCTTTCACTTCCTGGTTTCTACAAGCAGTTCCTCCCCTCACATGCTCCCGTCCTGATGAACTGCCCAAGCACAGGCTCAAATACAGTGGAATCCAGCAACCCGTGGAGCGAAACTGCTGGAACAAAGAGCCAAGACTCAGATATTTTCGAAGGTTAGCAGGGAGTGGACTGAAAGAGTCGGTGTGCATGATGCCCCATTCATTGTTTTCTTTCTAGTTCCTTCTAAAACTCCCAGTCGCCTTGTGAACTGTCATTCCAGGATGATTTCAAACATAGCTTTCACTTGTTTTCTGGGAAAAGGACATTTATAAAGATCTTGCCACTTGGCCATGATCCTATGATTCCTTGTCCCACAAGAAACTAGTCGGTGAGCTGTCACAAGTGGAACTCTTACGAAGCAGGCACAACACAACAACACAACACAACACAACACAACACAACACAACACAACACCCACTACTTTCGAGCTTAACTATCCTGCCATTCTATACCCAGGATCCCTTCCCACGGTTCCTGGTGCTTTGTGGTAAAAGTATAGGAGCTACTGAGGACAGGACCATTCCTTGAATGCTTAGTGTTTTAAAAATCAAGGTGGAGAAGGATGCCTGTTATCAGCAGTGTGTAGGAATAATCACACAGGAGAGATTGGTGGTCTGCTTTCTTGCTGGGAAGTGCTGCCTTTTAGGAACTGTGAGGACCCATCTGAGACAGAGTAGCCTACCTTATCAGTTTGAACTACCCAGGCACAGGAGCTCCTCATGGGAGAGGGCCCTCTGACAAACCTGCTGGTTTGTCTGTTAGTTGAGAATTTAAAATTCTATCGGAGGAGATTACAAACTAGTGACAAATTTTCTGAAGGCAGGGATACTTTAATCACTATTCCTGAGATTGGTGTTTAGAGCAATTAAGGAAATCTACGAAATAAGAATGTTAATCATGGGATGAATATTTGGCACTCAGAATGCACTGTTATTAGTGATTGGGGCATGCGAGCAGAGGATGTTAGAAGCAGTCTTATTACATGGAATTAAGAACGTAGAAACATCAGAAATTTACACTGAAATGGATTTTTCTCATTTAAGGTATCTCTGACTTAACTGTTATCAAATTGTGGATGATTAAGAGTTGGAGATAAACAGCACCAAATCCCTTTTGCCCAGGAACCCCAAATGGTAGTGAAAGGGAATGAGAAGAATGTCACAGCAGTATTCAATGTTTCAAAAAGGCAAGATTGTTTCTTGTTTTTTTTTTCCCCTCCAAGGACATATTAAAATGTTAGTGGGATATTTTCCCATGCTAGCCTAAACATTTTATTTATTTATTTATTTATTTATTTATTTATAGATTTATAGATTTATGTATTTTTATTTTACATGCATGAGTATTTTGCCTGCATGTGTACCTGTGCAGCACACATTCATGCAGTTCCCAAGGAGGCCAGAAGAGGGCACCAGATCCCCTGGAATGAGGTTGCAGATGTTTGTGAGCTACCCTGTGGGTACTGGAAACCAAATCCAAGTCCCCTGGAAGAATAGCTAGTGCTCTTGACCACTGAGCTATCTCACCAGGCCCATTTAGCCACTTTATTATCCAACCCAATCTGGTTCCTTTACTATATTTTATCACCTAATAAAAAAATTTCAGCTTTTAACTTCTTTGTGTGCATTTTTTTGATACAAGTTCTGAGTCCATTATTTGATAAAATACTTACTCTTACTTCCTTTTTTATTTTATAGGGCATTGCCATAAGTGTCTAGTGATGGTATTTGGCTGTATCAAGGCCCTCTAGATTCAGGAAGTGGGATCTGAGTTCCCAAGCTACCAATTCTGTTTGTTTTTCTTTGTTTTATTTTCTTCTTTATTTTTTAAAAAAATTGATTAATTTATTTACTTATTTATTTATGTGCATCAGTGTTTTGCCTGGATGTATGTCTGTATGAGGGTCCTGGAACTGGAGTTACAGACAGTTGTGAGTGGCCACATGTGCCATGTTGGTACTGGGAATTGAAACCAGGTCCTCTGGAAGAGTAGCCAGTGCTCCTAACCACTGAGCAATCACTGTGGCCCTTTCTCCTTCAGCTTTATTTTTTTTGTATTGTTCTATATTTTTTTATTTTTTATTTTTGAGGATGGGAGTGGGGTGGTCTACAGTCCAGGTTGGCCTGAAGCTCACTGTGGAGCCCAGTCTGGCTTCAAACTGGAAGAATCCCCCTGCTTTAACCTCCTATGTCTTCAACATGCAATTCTGACTGATGTAGGTCTCACTCACAGCAGAAGGGCAAGATTCTGACAATGTTATTCCAAAGGACTAGAAGGGAATATAAGAAAAATGTGAACCAGGGCTTTGAAAAATGTCACAAATATTGTGTGAATGGAAATTGTTTAACAAAAGTGTGGCCCCACCGCCAAAGAGAGTGCTTGGGAAGGATGTCCATACTGGAAGATGTCTGATGTGCATACAGACTGAATCATGTGGAGAAACTAGATAGTCCAGGAAATAGCCTGACAGAAAATGGTCACCAGAACTTTTATTTAATTTAATTTTTTTGTTTGTTTTTGAGTAAGGATCTCATGTACCCCAGGCTGGCCTTGAACACACCATGTAGCCAAGGTTGGTATTTCAATCCTGATTTTTCTCTTCTCTCTACCTCCTGAGTTCTGGGATTATAGGCACTGGCTGCCAGGATGGATTCTGTTGGGGGTGAAACCCAGGACTGTATGCACCCTAACAAACACCCTCAGCTGAGCAAAATCCTTGCTTAGCATTTTTGAGATCCCCTCTAGTGGGGACCTGTTCTTCTCATTTGTTCTCTTGATCATTTAGCAAGGTCAGGCATTCTTGGTAGTAAGGAAATGGTTGACTTTCACTCACAGTGTAAACTGTTTTGAAATTCAAATACCTAATTGGGATACTTTAAATTTTATTTCTTTTCTTTGCCTTTCTTTCCTTCCTTTCTTCCTTCCTTCTTTCCTTTCTTTCTTTCTTCCTTCCTTCCTTCCTTCCTTCCTTCCTTCCTTTCTTTCTTTTTCCTCCCTCCCTTCCTTCCTTCCTTTCTTTTTTAATTTTTTTTTTTTTTTTTTTTTTTTGGTTTCAGTGTAATTGAAGTGTTGGAGAAGCTCATTGGGGTTTTCTCTCAAGGAGACCCCAGGAACTGAAGAAGATGGAAGGTACCTGTGGTTTGACAAATACAGTTGTGGGTCCTGTTTGGAACAATCACTCTTGGCAATCAATTTTCATGATCTTGTGTAAGCTAATCAGTGCTTTGGCAACATACAGTAATAATAAAAACTGAGTAAGATGTTCTTCTGGAGCATTTGGAACCCTAGGGTTGAAGGCATTCTGGCTGTGTGGCCTTTTGTCCTTGTGTACATAGCAAATGAGGCTGGTATTAATGGCCCTGGAAAGCTGCCCTTTGCATTTCACACTGAGTTCATCTGGTGCAAATAGAAAACCTTGAGGAGCCCTTCTTCCCAGAGGCACCATCCATTATGCAAACACAGAAAGCCCTTTCCTGGCTCTGTCTGGCTCTGGAGGTCACAGCTATGTTGCTACATGGGTTAGCCCATATCCAACTGAGCTAACCAGGCAGTCTGTGGCTATCAGAAAGATCCGATGTCACTTTTGAAACTCCAAGATGTCTTCAGATGGTCCATCTGCCCAGAATCTACTCCTCTCCCACATTTAGCCATTTTTTGCTGATTCTGCTCCTTCTTCTATGTATCCTATGGGTTAGTGGGCCATCAGTGGTCACCACAACCATGTATATCTCTTCTGTGCAATGATCCCTGCAGGCTGTCTTCTATCTAAGGAGCTTCCCAGTCAGCAATTCAACCTACTACCTCTGTGAGAATAATATCCCTCATGGCTGCATCTACGGTGTCCTTGTGTACATTTACCATTTGAAGAGCAAGGAGGGGCTGAGAGTATAGCTCCGTGGGTAGAATGCTTGCCAAGTTGCACAAAACCCTGGGTTTTATTCCCAGTATCACATAAACCAGGGCAAGGTGAAGGTGGAACTTCAAGGTCATTCTTGGCTACCTAGTGAGTTTGAGGCCAGCCTGGGCTACAATGAGACTCCACAAAAAAATAAACCAAAGGATAGGACACCAACACAACTACACTCAGGAGCAACTAGTAACCAGCCATTGGATTATTTTTTTCTAATATTAAATGCATATGAAGTTGAGTCTTATATGTGGTAATGGAAACCATGAAAGAAGAGATGGACTCTTGTTATTAAGTTCTTGTTGATTATTAGGTTCAGGGGTTTACTCTTTGCCAAATGGTGAAATTATTCCCTTTTCAGATTTATCCTTCTCTTAATCCTAGAGAATTACTATTTTTTTTAGCATTTTATTTTAAATTTTGTATTACTTTAAATGATATTTTGATTTTAATTACATTAGTATTTTTTTTTTTTACTGATATACTAGTCAGGTCATGTTATATATTTACTTAGAGACAACACGATTCTCAAATTTCTCTGCATTTGCTCAACAATCCCTCAGGCATCTTTAAATATTTTTTATTAATCCTTTAAGATTTCCCTATAATGTACTTCAATCATATTCATTCTGACTCCTTCCAGTTCCACCCTCAATGTCGTACACACCCCCAACTTCATGCTCTCTTTTATAAAAGTATTGTTTGATAACTCCTCAAGTCCCGTTGTGCTTTCTGTACACTTTTGGCTGTGGAGCTGTTCGCTGGAGCTTGGTTGAAAACACGGACTCTCCCTTCCCCAAAAGCCTTGCACTGTCCTTAGCATCTCTGTTAGGGGTGGGGCTCACAACCCTTTCCCACCCTGTGCAGCCGGATGCTTCCTCTGTTGGTCTTTCACAGGCCTTGTGCTGACAATCACAGCTGCGTTGAATTCACATATGTAGTAGCTCTTTCCAGAAGCACTGGACTATGGAGCAGAATTCTCAAAATGTCCTGGGGTGGGAGGAAGAAAAAACTACATGTGGTCGTTCAGTCAAACTGATAAGGGTGTTGCGACTAAAAGCTGGCAACCTCAGAGCAGCTACTTCAATGTACTCAGAAGAACACAGAAAGGTTACAGGAAGCTGGGCATGTGCTATGAGCTCAGAGTTCTGGAGGCCAAGGTAGAAGACTTTGAAGCCAGCTTGGGCTGAAAAAAAAGTTGTATTCAATGTGAACACATCTGCAGTGACTAAGGAAAAAATGAAATTGTTTAAAATCCTCAGGGCAAGGAGGGGAAGTTAGGGGAAGTATTGGGGGAGGGGGCAGCGAGCGGAATGTAAAATGAATAAGTAAAAAACAGAAAAGCTGTAGTGCAATTACTGACATCATGATAACTGGGAAGGTGCCATGGTCTTCCAGCTCCTTCAGTCCCAGCTCCTAAACCAAGTGACCTTGGGAAAGTTTCTGAATGTTCCTGAGCTTCAACAACCTCAATGTTTGGTCAACATGTGAACCTCTTAGGGCTTCCATGAAGAGCAACTGTGTTAATGGGCTCAAGGGTACTTTGTCAGTGATATTTAAATGTCCTTATCCCAACATTTGTCACTTTTAGACACTGAGGACATGGCTTAGTTAGTAGTGTCTGCCTAGCATGCACAAAGCCCTGGGTTAGATTCCCAGCACTGCATAAATAAGGTATGGTGGGGAACATTTATAACCCCAGCACTCAGGAGATGATGGCAGGAGGTCACCAGCCTCACAGAAAATTTGAGACCAGCTTGGGCTACAGGAGATGCTATCTCAAGAGCAAACAAAATGCATGCACACACACACATACACACACACACACACACACACACACATATGTATACACACCACACACACATTCACTACATGTACACACATGTATACAATACAGTTATATAAATACACACCTCATACACATACACACATATCACATGCACACACATCACACATGTAAAACATACAAACACATACACTTCCACTCATGTCCACGCATATACAATACAACATTTGCATACACTGCACATATATCTACACAGATGCTATATTACATGAAGACATGCTGTATTACATGTATTTCATATGCATATACAACACAAATGTACTTATATAAGTTCATACACACCATACACACATATATACACATATACACCATACCACACACGTACACCACACCATTTACATTACACACACATACATACCACACACTTATACCATACCACATCCACACTACACACACATATATATACCACACCATATACACACTACACCACACACGTATTCCATACCACACACACATGCCATATGCGTACACATACCACACACACCACACATACACCACATACATGTATACGATACGAACATACAACACAAACGCACATACAGAAAAGTATACATCAGACACATACATACACATATATACCACACCGCACACACATCACATACACACTATACATACACACCACACATGCCACACACACATATGCAGAAATAAAATACTACACACACCACACATATACACACACAAAGTATACATATACTATATCATACACACACCACAATACACACACACACACCACATCACACAATACACACACACACCAGCAAACCACTGGACACATCTCTGCTGCTTGGTCTTTTTACTCTTGCATTTGGAAACTACATGATGATTCCCTGTCAATTACTTCCTGGTTTATGCTTTTGAAGCACTGAGGAGTTAGATGTACACTCATGTCCCCAGTGTCACAGCTGCCTCCTCTTCGGGCCACCAGAGTTCACAGACATCTTCAGGACTGAGGTTGGAGCCGGATGATCAGAAATAGCAAAGTGCACGGTCCTCTGCTGTCTCAGTACTTGGTGCACTCAGAGAGACTTAATCCCCAGCAGATGCCAGCCAGCTTCGCTTTCAGACTGGCTTGGAGAAAGCTGCTGGGACGCTTCCAGCTCAGTGTGCTGCTTTTCCTCGATGATGTCTGCTCACCCTTTCCATTTGCTCCATAATCTCAGGAGTGAAGTGAGCCCTTCAAATGCATGGCTTCAATGGCAAAATGATCTAAAATGGAAGTATTGGGGATAAATAAGGCTTTGGGGGGAAAGATGGGGCATCCTTAAGACTTTTGTTCCAAAACAAAACAACCCAAACCCTATCCAAAACCCACTAGTTTTCTTTTGAGGGTATCCATATTCCCTGAAAAGATAGGCAAAACAGAAGGGTCTCGAAAAACCGAAAAAAAAAAAAAAAAAAAAAAAAGGAGTGGACAAGTGGCCCCATGCCTCTTTGAAGGGTGTGATCTCACCACAGTGTGTGTGTGTGTGTGTGTGTGTGTGTGTGTCTGTGTGTAGGGTGTTGGGCATCCTCTTCTATTGCTCTCTGTCTTGTTTCCTGTAAGCTTGTGTTTTAGCTAGGCTGAGAGAAGCCCCGGTGATGCTGTCTTGGCTTCTAACAGCACCAGTGTCACAGGCATCTGAGAAACCACACCTGGCTTGTCACATGGGTGCCAGCATCCAAACTCAGCAAGTGCTCTCAGTCACTGAGCATCTCTTCAGCACCCACAGTATGTTCCTGACATTGTCACACACAGTGTCCCCATGTGAAGCCATTATGATAAAACCACACTCTAACGGGGAAAAGCGAGTGAGTAAGGTACGAACACAAGTGGTAACCATTCTTAAGCTGACAAAGATCTGGCAACAAATCCATTAATTTAATTGAATCCAAAATCAGAAGCTTTTATGTAGGGAGGCATACTTTTAAAGTAAAGATCAGAGTAGAAATTAATGTGAGATAATAAATGTAATAATTTTTAAAATTTTATTCAGTTCTTTGTTTTGTTTTCAGTATTCTTTTTAAAAATGTTTCTTCCTTTTATCTTATTTAATTCTTTTTGTTTCGTTGCTGCTGTTGTTGTTTTCTGAGCTAGAGTTTCTCTGTGTAGCCCTGGCTGTCCTGGAACTCGATCTGTAGATCAGGCTGACCTTGAACTCAGAGATCCACCTGCTTCTGCCTCCGGAGGGCTGGGACTAAAGGTGTGCACCACCATGCCTGGCTCATAGAACATAAAATCCCACCTCTTGAACAGTGTTAAACGATACATAATCTGAGACACTAGGTCAATTTAAAGAACAACGTCTCACTTGCCAATCTGCCCTACTCCCACATTTCTTCCTTCCTTTCTGACAGTTTCACATAGCCTAGGCTGTTCTTGAACTCACAGTGTAGCTGAGAATGTACTCTCAGTTTCAAATCCTCCTTCATCTATTTTCCCCAGTGCTGGGATTTCGGGTGTACTCCACCGTGCCTGAGTTTAGGCAGTGCTTGAGAGTAAGCCCCAGGTTAGCGCGTGTTAAGCAAGCACTCTGTCAAATGAACTATACACCACCAGTGCTTCCAGTAAGATTTTTTTTTTTTTTTTTTTTTTTAAAGACATTTTATCCACAAGGAAGTGGCTCCCAAGGTTTAGGGTGGAATGTGTGAATAAAGCTGAGTTCTGTTTTCTGCTCCACCAGGAGTTTATATAGTGGACATGGAAATGAATAAGCTATGTTGGAGGAAAGAGGAGGTGAGGGTCACAGGCTAGCAGTGTGCGAGGAAAACTGCGGCAGAGGAGATGAAAGGCAGATCTGAAAATACAAAACAGGGAATCCAGCGGAGAGACAGGAACACGGGACTGTGGGATGACCTGGTCACTGGAGCCCTTGGCTCAGTGGGGAAGTGGCTGGACACTTTGATGGTGAAGGACAGGTGGGCAGAGGTTTCGACGGTGACCTCATAGCAGGCGCCTCTGTGTCTTTCGTCACTTCCTGGGCAAAGAGGCGAGGAGTTATCTCAGCACGCGCTGATCCCGCAGCGGGAGCCTTTTGCACTTCATTCTGTTCCTACCTTTGATCCCGGAGATTAGTGTGTTCTTCATCACATTCTCTGTGAGAAGGGTGGGGACAGACGGGATTTGGAAGAGTCCTGGGGGATCTGTCAGAGGCTATACTTGGAGGCAGAGGGCATCCAACACTAGCTCTCCCCGTGATAATCAGGAGAAACTCCGTAGAAAGCGAGGGCAGGTTAACATTTGGAGATGGGACCTACACCAGACACTTGGCCTTGTTTGCGTGGCTCACAGTGCATTTTTTGTGTCGCCAGGCTCTCTTGGTCTTCATGGGAGGCCACTTCTCAGATAGCTACAAAGTTAACATATAGCTAAAGTGATCAAACGTCAAGTCCGCCTGGATCTTGTAACCACAGGCTGTGAGTCTTCCCACTTCTATGGTTTTGTACATGGTGCAAAATGAACCAAGGAGGTCTTTGTTTATATCTTGTCCATGGTACCATCATGAGAGAGGTTGCCTTTGAAACTGCACAGGTGGATTTTGCACTTGATAAAGTAGAACAGAGGTTTTGGCACTGTGCCAGCGACTCTCTTTGATAACCTGAGCAAATGTCTGATAAAAACAACCAGAGGAAAGGTGGAACAGGAACATGAAGCAACTGGTCCGGTTTTATCCATAGCCAGGAAGCAGAGAGATGAATGCTGGTGCTCTGCTCACTTTCTTCGAATTCAGTCTTGCTCCTCAGTCTATGGAACGGTGCCACCCACAGGTAGGGTGGGCATTTCTACCTTCATGGATCCAGTCTAGAGACTCAATCACATAAATGTTCAGAGGCCTGTCTCCAGGGTGTCTCTAGATCCTATCAAGTTGACAGTTAAGATGAACCATGAGTACCAAGAATAGATGCTAAATCTGGCCTGGTCCTGACTGGCCCCATTGACCGCTTGGTCAATGTTTTATTTCCTCTTCATCTGGAGAACTGGGGTGCTGTTGCTGCTGATGTTAATCTTTGGTGTTATGAGTGGTGCCTCACGGTTAAAAGGTCAGGTAAATATCAGCTTTCATGTTAAATCAGGGTTGGAGTGTGTACTAGTTACTTTTTCTGTTGCTGGAATAAAACACTATATCCATGGCAACTTATAAAGGATGGGTTTGTTTTGGGCTTATGGCTCCAGAAAGGAGTCTGTTACCATTATGACAGGGAGGTATGGCAGTGAGTAGCAGACATGGTGGCTGGAGACAAAGCTGAGGGTTCATATCTCAGAATGAATGCAGGGAGCTGACAGTATGCTCAAAAGAGTGTTCTCAGAGCTCACCTACAGTGACATACTTCTTCCATGAAGGCCACCATCTACTAAGCCTTCCCAAACAGCATCAGCAACTGCAGACTGATTATTCAAATGCCTAAAGATATGAGGGACATTTCATTCAGATCACCTCAGACTCTAGGTTTTTGAGTCAGTCCTGTCTGGCCTTAAAGCTAGGGCATTCTGGAGTCAGGTGTGACTGAGTATCCTCTGTGGCAGACTCAGATACACTCCGTTTCTAGGGAAATCCATCTTGAGACTCCACCGTTAGCTCCAGGCAGGGGCCCTCCCTGCCGATGTGGTAGGGTCAGGCAGACCAACATGTGCAAAAGAAGTTCCACTTTACATTAGTTTTCAGACAGAACAAAATGCTTGAGCAGTTTGTTCTTAGCTTCAGTAGATCGAAACCTTAGAAGAGTTAACTCAAAGGGCAATGTATGATTTATAGTTGAATAGGTAATTTGCTTTTGGTGAGAGGTTAAGTAAAAATTAACACTTATGGGAAAATTGCTTTTGTACTCGAGAAAACAGGGAAAAATAAAAAAGAGAAAAAAAGAGACACTTCACTATTGGCTTTAGTTTTCCTAAGGTGAAGGGCAGGGATTCAAGCCAACATAGAATCAAGTGATTTCCTGTAGGTGGACTTCAGGCAGAGCTCCATTTTTTTATTCATTTTTTCCATCTAATTCCTTATGGAATGAGGGTGTACAGGGATTCCACTATGTGTCCCACATTCCTTTAGGCCAGCAGTTCTCAACCCAGGGGGTCACAACCACTTTGAGGGGTCATATATCATACATGTTGCAATCAGATATTTACATTACGATTAATAACAGTAGCAAAATTACAGTTACAGAGTAGCATTGAAATAATTTTAGCACGACACAAAGAACTGTATTAAAGGGTCAAAGCATCAGGAAGGCTGAGAACCACTGCTCTCATCTCTGGCTGCCGCCTTTGTGGAGCTCACTGTCCAAGTGAGAGTGACCGATGTGACACTCGTGGGACAGCCACATCACATGCTAACATCAGGCATGACAGAGTGCTAGGTCCCGGACTTGGAAGGGTTCTCAGGATGAACTTTGGAGGTAAAGGGTGCACCAGTTTGTCAGCAAAAGAGGGTACATGTGTTGGAACAGTTTGTACTAAAATTAGAGCAATATGAGGAAGACTTGAATGTCTCCTGGCAAGAATATTGGGTCAGTGAATGATATGTCCTGCATTTCAGTACAATAAATTCTGTATCGTGTCTTAAATGATGAATGTCATATGATACCAATTTTGAAAAAGATTCATTTTTATTTTTAATTATATGTCTGTGTGTATGGCAGGTATGTGCAGGTGTTCATGAAGGCCAGAAGAGGTTGAGAGCCACCCCAATACAAGTGCTGGGAATGGAACTCTGGTCCTCTAGAAGAACAGCTGGGACTCTTAGCCACAGAGCCATCTCTCCAGCCACCTTAAACTACAATTTTAAAAAACAGTCATTGGGGATTGTGAAGGTCCCTTTGCAAGAAGAGGGGACAGGAGGCACAGTGTTAGCAGACAAAGAACCATCAGGAAAGTACAACAATGCTATCTACCTCATACAACAGGTGGTCCCCTCTGATGAGCAGTTGACACAATTTCTTCTTCTGAGTGGATGGTCTCCAAGCTTTATTGGTTCTGTGACTGAACCTTGGCTGAGCCATTCATGAGGTATGTGGTAAAGAAATTGAATTGGGGGCTGTGGGAGATGGTTCAATTGGTAAAATGCTTGCTTGTGTAAGCATGAAGACCTGAATTTAGATCCATAGATCCCACATTAAAAAATATCTAGACAGAGAGGTGCACATCTATAACCCCAGTGCAGGGAAGATAGAGACAGGAGGATTTGAGGAACCTGCTAGCCAGCCAGTCTAGCTGAATCTAGGCTCAGTGAAACGAGTCAGTAAGTAAGATGAAGAGTGATTGAGAAAGATGCCAGACATCAATCTCTGGCATCCTCAACACATCATAAACATAGATGAATGAGCATGTAATATACACACACACACACATAGAGACATACATAGAGAGATGCACACAGACACAGATAGACACACAAACACACAGACACATACACATAGGCACACACAGAGACATATACACACACAGCACACACACACACAGACACACATAGACACACACCCAGACACATACCCAGACACAGACACTCACACAGACTGTTGGGCCCCATTTCAGCCCTGGTTTGGGTCTTGTGGACAAACCTGAGCCTAGCTCTAGTTTCTGAGGCCTTGTGGGAGAGCCTAAGTCTGGCTTGAATTTGAGACCTGTCTTAGTCACTTTCATACTGAACTGGCTCAACAGGATCTGTTTAGCCCTGCCTCTGCTCAGCTGTTGCTAATGTAGAGCTTTCCCATTGGCCCTGTCAGTCACCCCATACCCCCTGTCACCCTTCCCTGTCCCCTACGTCATCTCACCCCACCAAAACTCCTCATCCTCATTCTCCAAGTTTATATAAACAAGAGGTTGTTACATTAAAGTTGAGTTCCTGCCTCAACAAGACTCCCAGCTGGGTGTGTTTCTTTGGGTTGACACTCACCATCCTGCTCAGCCCCGGAGAGACCCGGCTGGACCAGGATCTCTCTCCTTTTGCCTGGACCTGCTGGAGGCAAGGAGCCAATATACACACAAACACATATACAAACATACATACATACATACATACATACATACATACATACAGACACGTAGACACCCAGACACACACACAGACACATATCCAGACAAAGACACACACATAGGCATACACACAAACATAAGATATATACACACAGATACACAGTCAGACAGACAGACATACACATAGACACATAGACACACACAGATATACACATACACACACACAGACACACAGAGAGACACAGACACACACAGATATATACATAGACACACACAGACACACACAGAGAGACACAGACACACACAGACGCACACAGAGACACATACATAGACATACACAGATACACACAGGCACATGCACACAGACATATACACACACAGACACACAGACATATACACACACACACATAGACATAGCCACACACACACACACACACACACACACACACACACACAACCACAAAAATCAAAAGCTCCCCCACAGTGGGCTTAGATGTGTACAGCCACCTGGGTGTTCAGATCTGATCCTTTAGACTCGGGGCAGGGGGTGGTTGTTTTGAGCCTCTAAAATGTCAGCATAGTTGGCAGACACCGCGTGCTGAATGATGGAGGCTCACTTGGTGAAGCTTGAGTCTCTGGGACTGCTGCCCTTTCATTTAACGATCTTGGAAAATCACAACATACATGACTGAGATCCACCCAAGGCACAACAGTATTGTATTTGTGGGTATCCAACCCTCCCTTCCTCTAACTCACCGGCCATCTTAACCCTCCTCTGGACTAAACTCACTCTATGCATGCCCCACTGATGAAAGACATGCAAATACTTCCACTGAACAATCAAATGTCAAGAGAACAAAACACAGGACCTGCCACACAGGCAGGGAGGCGTGTCACAAACACCTGCCATTAATCACAAGGCCTTAAGAAATAAACATTTGCCAGATTGAATGGCAACCTGTTTTATGACAGTGGATGGAATTTTCTCATGGCTTACAGATTGAATGGCAGCCTGTTTTATGACAGTGGATGGAATTTTCTCATAGCTTACAAAAGTGTGGAGACTAAATTTGGGGGCATCTCTCTGGAGGCGGCTGGTCACACTCAATTTTAAAGTGGATCAGAATGAGTGAATGAGATAGTGTTAACACCGATGACTAACCCGAAGATCTGAGGTGACTGTTTGCTGAGGAAAATGTATTCTTCCACAAAGGTCAACCACAGCAACCTTGGCGTGCCTCCAAGAAAGCAACAGGATATAAATGAAGCTACCTGTAGATAAGTATGGTAATCATGTCTAAGGAAAACATTCTGTTTTGATATTGGGAGATGGCAAAATACCAGGAGTGTGGGAGAAGGGCCTGGAGGGAGGTTATGTAGTGTGGGCTATGCTGAATTTACACTCACTAAGTACCATTTGCTTCTTCTAAACCTGGCTCTGCATGTGCCCGTGCTGGGGGTGGAAGAAGGTGTCTGATAGCCTATGTGTTGATTCCAAGCCATCCAGTTCAAACATCCCTATTGCAAATTGCTACCTTGAAATTCAGATTCAAATGAACTTGTTCATGTTAGTGCTAGTTGGTTTTGTAGTCTCTGAATTGCTTGGCCCTTTCTCATGATCTCCCAGTCTGTGGGGAATCAGGAGACTTTAGACTTACCTACAAACAGTATTTTAGTTGACACAAACCATTCTAAATCTGAGCTTTTGTTTGTTTAAAGTTCTACTTCATATCAGGTGAACATGCTGTCTTCCATGTTGCTCAGAGCACACCTGGGATACCTTCTTCCTCACTGCAAGTATACCTTTTGTGTACTGTAGAACTGCTGTTGATGTTAAGATTATCTGATGTCATTTTCTCAGGGGTGGGATGATGGTAGCAGTATCTGTCCTAGACATTGCTGTCGTTGGATTCTTACCATAAATAAATGTATAAATCTTGTTGTTCTTGGAATCTGAAGTGGCTGACTGCAAGTAGGGACAATGATTGGAGATCTTTACCATTTAGCTGTGTGAAACAGGACATTGCAGACACAGAGAGTAAGATGCTTAAAGAAGAGGAATACAAGGTAGAAGGCCTGGGTTTTTATTCCATTTGTAGCTACCTTGTAGGACTAAGTGATAAATCAATGCAAAATCAGTTTTTAAGTATATAGGGCCAAGAGGTAGTGTGGGGTTCTTCAAGGCAGAGTTGCACTTGAGTCTTAATAATAGTATATGGGCTGGAAGATGGCTCAGTGTGTAAAAGAGCTTATCCTGTAAGCATGAGGACATGAGTCCAGATCCCCACAACCCATGTAAAGGATAGACACTTAGCTTGAACTTCTGTAATCCTAGCATTCCTAAGTGGAGATAGGAGGTAGAGACAGGAGAATCCCTGGCAAGTTTCAGGTCATCTCTCTTGGCATGCACATCAGTGAACAACAGAGACACTTTTTTTTATTGGATATTTTATTTACATTTCAAATGTTATCTCTTTCCCCAGTTTCCCCTCTGCAAATCCCCATCCCATCCCTACTTACCCTGCTTCTATAAGGATGCTCCCCCACCCACCCACCCACCTACTACCCCCCACCCACTCCCCCCTCATCCACCCACTCCCCCCTCACCACCCTAGCATTCCTCTACACTGGTGCATTGAGCCTTCACAGGACCAAGGGCCTCCCCTCCCATTGATGACAGATAAGGCCCCTTCAGCTCCTTCAGTTCTCCCCTAACTCCTCCACTGGGGTCTCTGTGCTCAGTCCAATGGTTGGTCGTGAGTATCCCCATCTGTGTTAATCAGGATCTGGCAGAGACTCTCAGGAGACAGCTCTATCAGGCTCCTCTCAGCAAGCACTTCTTGGCATCCTCAATAGTGTCTGGGTTTGGTGTCTGCACGTGGGATGGATCCCCAGGTGGGGCAGTCTCTGGATGGCCTTTCCTTCAGTCTCTGCTCCACTCTTTGTCCCTGTATTTCCATTAGACAGGAGCAATTCCGGGTCAAAATTTGGAGATGGATGGGTGGTCCCATCCCTCAACAGGGGGGCCCTGCCTAACCTCTGGATATGGCAGAGACACCGTTTTAAACAAGTGGAAAGAGCGGATATATGTCTACGGTTGTCCTCTGACCTCCACGTGCCATGGTATGCATGTGCCCAAATGTAGGAGGAGCTAAGGTGGGAGGAGTAAGGAGAGGAAGAGGAGGAGTAAGGAGAGAGAGACCAGAAAGAGGGGAACATGGAATCGGATGTGTGCATGTCTCTAGCAGTCAAAGGTAGTTGGTATATCTAGGTTTGGTATTGGGTTACACCTCTAATTGTATGAGCATATTGTTATTGAACATTACTAAACATATAAAGCCTTTGATTAATGTTTAAGCATTAGAGTCTCATTTTCCTACTGGGCTTGCATGGATGGCGGGATGGTCTGGGCAATGCGCAACCTTGTGGAGACAGTGCCTGAGCAGATGGCCTGAGCTGAGCATCGTCGGTGGTACAGCTGCCACAACTCCTGGCCACAGGCCTAGGCTAGTTGGGAACATGGCGGCTGATTAAGAACAAGCAAGACTGGGAGCTGCCATTTTAAAAATATTACCGTAACACCCAAATATGTATGTATGTATGTATGTATGCATGCATGTATGTATGTCATATATAAATTTTGGGGGTTTTGAAGTTTCATTGTTCAAAGAATATAACATATATCCAAATTTAAGGGATTAAATATAGATAGTTGGGTGTGGTGGTACAAACCTTTAATCCCAACCAAGTTAGGAGGATCACTTTGAGATGACAGTTTTGCCTACATACATGAGTTCCAGGACAGCCAGGGCTCCATAAGAGAGAGACTTTATCACAAAACAAAACAAAACAAAACCAAAAGAGATTACATATAAATTGTTTCAATATATTTATCATTTTAAAGCAGAGTTGGAGTTTGTTAAGAGATTTTAAGTGCTATAATAAAGAGAGGTTTAAGAAGGAAAGAAATCACACTGGAAAATGGGGGTGTGGGCTTCTGGGCAGAGAGTCACCTCAGTGTAAATGGGGCATGGCCGTCTCAGAAGACAGTCACTTGATGTAGTTTTTAAAAATACTTATTTAATAAAATGTATGTTTAAAATAAATAGAAGATTTTATTTTGTGTGGTGAGTGTTCGCCTGCATGTATGTCTGTACCATGTGGGTGCAGTGCCCATGGAGGCCTGAAGAGGACACCAGATTCCACAGAACTGGAGCCAGCAGATGCCTGTGAGTCACTATGAAGGTGCTGACAATTGAACCCCAATCCTCAGCAACAGCAGTCAGTGCTCTTAACTGCTGAGCCATTTCCCCAGCCCCAATATCTGAGATAATTATGAAAATAAAAGTTTTATTTTTTTTCTCAGTTTGCGGAGTTTTTTATTTTGGTCACTTTGCTTCATGGATTTAGTCTCTGGAGAGGCACACATTGCTGAGAGAACATGTGACAAAGTAAAATGATGTACATCAAAAGCAGAGGTGGGGTGAGGCTGGTTTACTAGAGGGTTCGTTTGAGAAAGATGCATGCCTGGTAAGCCTGGAGAACCCTAGTTTGATTCTCAGAACCCACATAAAGATGGAAGGGGAGCACTGACTCCACAAAGTTTTCCTCTGGCCTCTAAATCTGCTCTATGACCCCTCCATACTAATAATAAAATAAATAAACAATAAAACCCCAGGGAGCAAAAAGAGAAAGAGGAAAGGGCAGGGTCTTACAGGTTTCCTTATGACCTCAGGACCTTCAACTAGGCTCCACCTCTTAGAGACTACACCACCACCACACAGCACCAGACTGGGGATCAAGTCTTTAACACATGGTTCTTTGGGGGTGGGGTGACATTCATTATCCAAGCCAGAGCAATGAGGAAACTGATGCTGACAGAGGTTAACTAACTTGCCTGTTCTGTGGCAGCACTGAGATTAGCTCCCAGAGTTGCCTGACTCCAAAGCCATGGTATTTAATCCCCAGGCTCTCCAAATAACAACTGGTTATTTGTGTTGGAGTCTAGGTCACAGTCCAGCAGCAAGCAGCACTTAGAAGCCAGATTTGTAGATTTCTCTTCATTTGCTAATACTCTCCCAGTTTGCTGCTCCACCCCGAGACACACATTAACTGTTGGCTGTTGATTGCTCAATATTTACTTTAAAATACTGTAAATTTAATTTTCTAAAAACTTGATTTGGTCACACTTTGTATGAAGTGAGCTCTTATCAATCTTTTATATTTATTATCACTACCACTACTATTCTTATTTTTGGACAGAGTCACATATCGACCAAGGTGTTCTCAAGCTTCCTCTGTAGCCAAGGATGACCTTGAACTTCTATTCTGCCTCCAACTCCTGAGTGCTGAGATTGCAGGCAAGTGCCACCATGCCTGGTTCTGTGGTGTTGAGGCTCCTTCCCAGAGCTTCCTACATGGCAGACAAGCAATATACTAACTGAGCTATGTTCTTGTTTCTCTTGTATTTATTTTAAAATCAAGTTTTTATACCCAAACTCAATCTCTTGGCATTGTCCTCCCTATTACAAGACTTCACAGGGAGGCGGAGCATAAAATTTAGGTAACATCTCTGAGTTCCCACTCAAGAGATGTTTACAGCCACCCAAGGGAAGATCAGAGCCCCAGCCTAGAGTGTATCTAAGATACTTAGCTTCCTGAACTAACCAGCTAAGATTGCCTGAGAGATGGCTCATAACCAGATGATCCAAGAATGTTAGGTCTTCAGGAAAGGAGGAATGAGAAATTGAGAGAGCTGTTGATTTAAATCAGTCTTCATGCAAAGGGTTTGTTAATACCAGCAGGCAAAAAGTCAACACAGTATACAGGAGTCTAAAGTCTAAAACCTTAGTTGATAGTTAAAAGAGACAAAGCAATGTTGGACTCAGGGCATTTGACTCTTGTCTATAGCACAGCACAGTGGCATACAGAGGAGCAGCTGTAGTGGTCTGATTGAGAAGCATCCCCCAAAGGCTCATGTATACTGAATGGACCGCCATCTTTACTGTGGGCAGATTCAGAAGACAGACGTCTCTCTTTTCTCCTTTCTTATGGCTCCAGCCCAAGCCCAGACCCTGACTTTTCCTTGTTAGAGCACACAGGTCCTTTGGGGCCTAAGCAGAGAAGGTTTGTTAACATAGCAAAATCATATTCATACCACCTTGCTTCATACCAGGACATGGGGTAAGGGGAGAGACTGACAACTCTAATGTCTTCTAGGTCACATATTGGCCAAGAACCTTGCTGAAAGAAAAGGTATCCTTTATCACAAAGTCTAAGCTGTGCAGGCCATCATTCCTTACCTCTGTCATGCAGCATAGGTTGTATATGAACTAAGTCTGCTTGGGAAGACGCCTCACTTTGTCTGGCTTTTTACTTAAGCCTTTTACTTTAGACTACTGTATACTGTGTTGCCTCTTTGCCTGCCAGTATTAATACATGCTTTGCATGAAGAGTGATTTAACTAAAAAATTTGCTCTCAAATTCTCATTCTTTCTTTCTTATAGATCTAACATTCTTAGGCTCATCTGGTTGTGGGCCATCTCTTAGCCAGTCTCAGGCACTGAGAACCTCTGTGCCTCCTACGGAGAGGACGCGGTACTTCTTTGACTGGCCAGGATTACATCATTTGCCTAGAAATGGGGTGATCCCTGCTTTCATGGAAGATGATTGGAAGCCAGGAAATCCCCTCCTTGCTTCCCATCACATTTCTGTGATGGGGGAACGGTAGGGCTGGATACAGGGCAGACCAAGCCAATAACTTTCTCAGTGAGGAAGATTATTACTCTAGCCAGGAGTTGGCTGTTCTTAGACTTCATCTTCAGCAGGTAATTGGACAAGCATGTAAAAAACATGTGTAATGATGTTTACTGGAGTGCTACTCAAAATGGAGAAAAACTGGAGTGTCTGTTGGGGACTCATTTAAATGAAATATGATATGTTCTTGTGTGGTGGTGGTGCATGCAACCCTCTCTAATGAGTGACATGTTTGCAATTACAGAATCCATTAAAAGAATTGTTTGTAAATTTTATTATAGTGAAACATGCTTAAGAAATTTATATGTTATATCTCTTTTATTAAATTTTAATTTTTATTTGAAAGGAAGAAGGGCTTGGGAGATGGCTCAGTTTGTAAAGTGCTTAACTCATGATACGAGGAGCTGAGTTTAGATCTCCAAAACCCACATACAAAACTGGGCTTGATGGTGCCCACTGTAATCATAGTAATGGTGAGATGAGAGGCAGAGACAGGAGGATCGCCATAACTGGCTGGCCAGTTAGCCTTGCCTACTTATTGAAGCTCCAGGCCAATGAGAGGCCTTATCTCAAACAAAAAGAATGTATCTGAAGAAACCTGAGACAGTCCTCCTTCCCAAATCCACATCTGTACGAAAACCAGATACTATGGTCTGGAGCTCAGTTAGAAGAGTGTCTAGCATGCTCAAAGCCCTGGGTTCTACCACAGGCTTTTTGTAAACTGGACATGGTGGTCTACATCTCTAATGCTATCGTGTGGGAGGGCAGAATTCCACTTGAACCCAAGAGTTCAGAACTAGTCTGTACTTGAAAGGGAAAGGAAAGGGAGAGAAAAGCCAAAAGACAAGAAGAAACAAGAAAGAAGAGAGACAGTTGTAGTTGCTTATAATCCTAGCGCTGGGAGCCAGAGGCAGGAGGATCAAGAGTTCTGAGTCAGCTACAGAGACAGTCCCAAAATAAATAAATAAATAAATAAATAAATAAATAAATAAATAAAGGAATAGCAATCAGATAACCCACATCTATATGCATTTTACTCAGTGAAAAGCAGATCTGATTCCTTCGATTCTAATATGGCCACAACAAATTAAAACAGAATAGGCTATAAAAATGGACATAATCTCTCAGGTTTTGAAAAATTACTTGCCTATCTTTTTGAGTATGCATGATGAATGTTAGGCAATCTTTATAATGTCGGCCACAGGCAGCCTGTAGGACATTCAAATACTTTTCCCTTTCCTGATTTTTAATTTTTTTTTTTTTGCTACAAACATGCAAGTAATTTATTATTTTAGGAGAAAGCTCATTATAGCAAAGCTGTTGCAAGAGTCTCATGTTATGATACAATCCCACCTTCTTCTTTACAGTCTATATATTCAAAGAGAGTGTTGTGTAAGTCATAGCTAATGGAATCGACTTGGGCTTCTTCCTAAAGTACTCCCTCCTGTCCTTGTCTTGTTTGGAGGCCTGGCCCTGTGCCTAGTCTTCACTTTATCATGGTGTTTAGGGTGTGTGTGGGGGTTGCCCAGTGTTGTATTATAAATGATCCTCTGGTTTACCCAGCTGACTGGGTACCGGCCCATCTCCTCTGTCAGCTCAGGACAGTAAATCTTTCCTAACCAGTGTCTCCCACAGACAGTGATGCCTCAAGTCATGGAGCAGCCGTGAGTGCTATTGTATCTCCTTGATCTTGATCTTGTATCTGGGTACAAGAATTTCAGCCCCCAAATATACCTGGGGGCTTGTAAACTGCTCTGAAATCTTGCAGCTAAATTACTTTGTGGAAAGGGACACTTGCTGCTTTCAGTTCTTCTGTCGATAACATGGAGTGATGTTTTTCAGCTGTCCCAAATGAAAAAGAACCTTTCAGCTTACTTTCCTCAGTATCAACAATGGTAGGTGTAAAAATAACTTTTTTTTTTTTTTTTTGAGGGGTGGCATCTGATCTCACCTCTAAATTGGTATAATGTAAAGTCTTAGTAAAAGGAAAGTGGTAATTAATTTTGCAAGGAAACCTGCAAGTTTGAAGCTGTTTACCAGAAATAAGTGGCCACTCTGGGATCCTTGCCTCTTGTTACTTAGATCCTTTGTCTGTACTTCCACTTGCCTTGGCCAGAGTTCAGGATCACTGAAGTCTTTATTTTCCAAATAAAGCTGTTTGGATAATCACAGTTTTAGCAAAGACAATCCCTCATTCTGTAGAGTGTATTCTCAACCCTGCTGCCAACATCTCCTCACTAGGTTACTAAGACAAGCTCTTAGCAGGTTACCAGCCTGCTTAGAAACCTTTGATGAGCCTCCATTGCTTGCGTGACGAAGCCCAAACTCCTTACTGTAGCATTTTAAGGACCTTCCCTTATTTAACCCTGCCTATGCTTTGTTTTCCCTTCCTCCAGTCCCGTCCTGACAGGCAGACATCATTTCTTGCCTTTGCTAGCTGATCTTCCAGGGCTGACCTCATGTACTCTGGGAGTTGACCAGCCCTTCCCTGGGCTGTACTGGCAGAGAGCATAATGTATATTTCTCTTAGGTCTGACTAACAGACTGTTTCACTCCCCCTCATTATCTCCTCTGCCTTCTAGGGAACTAGGTTCCAAGTCTAGCTGAGTATCAGGATCTACCATGTATTTCGATGTAAACACAGTTCCTGAAATCAGCAAAATTAGTCTTTGAGAGTAGGGCCCAGGAGATCTGTGAATTCAAAACAGTTTTCTGAACAATTGGGCCTGGTAGGTATGCTTGACATCACTGCTCTAGAGTGAACCCGGAATTTTCCATGGGCCTAGACGGGTGACAGTCAGAAGATAGGACGAGATGAAAGTCCAGTTACATCAAGGCTTTCCTCTGTACCAGGTCCTGTGCTAGGAAACATTACACCCAATAATCTATCCCGCCATCTGGAAAGGCACAGTGGTAGGGTAGATTGCTACACCAGGAACCCAAAGCCCAGGAGAATAGGCACCACACACAGAGTCCTCACTGGTTAGTAAATTTGGCTGTTAATAGAACCAGCTCAGCAGCTTTCAGCTTTCATATTCTCCATATTTAGTCCATGTTAAATAAGTGTTGGTTAAGATAAATGAACATCTATATTTTTAGATGTTTCATGTCTCATTACGTCTAACCAATCTGCAAGACCCATGCATTCTATTTCTTATATTCTTTATCACTGTGACCACAGACGTGAACTCCTAATTCATCTCCAGACCATCTCCTGTCATCTCTCAAATCCATTTTCCAAGCTGCAGCCAAATGATCATTTAAACTTGAAAAGCTGCCAAAGCTACTCTGCCCATGTTCCATTTTACCACATAAAAGATTTTCACTTTCATATAGACAAAGATTTTTTTTTAACCCTTTATAGCTTCAAGCTTTTTAGGCTTGATAATGAGTATTTAATGAACCTGACCTGAACTTCCCTTTAGATTTCTAATAAGAATACCAATTTGGGGCTTTGTCTTTTTCCAGTGCCTAACTAGTTTGTATATACTTTAACATGAAAGGCTTACTGTAGGAAAATGGGTAATGGGTGGGACGAGACGTATAGAGACAGCTCAGTTGGAAGAGTGCTTACCTAACATATAGTATATAAGTGCCTAACTATAAGTTGCAATGGCTATATTATCGTGAGGATAAGCCTGTGTTCTTAAGCCTCTCTCTATAGCCCCTGCCCCTACTTCCTCTCTCCTATAGAGGAAGCCCCTCCTCATTCTGTTACACACGTTTCCCTATAGCTTCCTATCTTCCACAGCTCCCCTGTTTTGTTTCCTTTCTCATAGTATGTGATGTGTAGGTGTGTACATACATAGTGAAATGATTTTTTGCAGGTTAGATCTCCCTTTAAGTGTTACATTTTGAGAAGACTTCTCCTGACTTATATGTGGTCAGGTATCTTGATGTTTATTCCCATGGTTCTGGGTCCTCACCAAAGTCCCTTTTCATGATCATCCTCTTTTGAAATTCGCTCAGCATTTCCAAGAATGAGTTTACAGTCTTTATGTTGAATGTGAGTTGATTAAGAGCCCACAGTAGAGGCCTGAGCACAGCCTTTCGAATCTCACTGTTGGTGATGGTGGAAGTCTTTCTAGCTCTCCTACCGTGCACAGCTTTCTTGGCCATAATGAGGGTTGTTAGTTTTCCAGAAGAAGCAGAAAGAAGCAGGCTAGACAACATGTCTTTCCCAGGACTGTCTCAGAGCATCTTGAACTCAGCTTTTTATTTCCTCTGGCCACCTATGTGGCTTGGCTGCCTGGAGTCCTACATCCTTTGCTCCTGTCCTGCCTCAAGCAACCTGAGGCAAGGCAATCCCCACGCTTGCTACTGTAAATGCCATCTGTCTAGTAAGCTTCTTTAGGTCCAGGCAGGAAGCTAAGTGAAGACGACTCAAAATTCCAGAATGTGTCTGAGGACTCTGGGGCCAATACTTGCTGTACCAGCAGAGAACTGACTAAGACAAATGTGAAAGGTCTTAGCAGTTTTGAGGTGAGCAAGGATAAGGGTGAGACAGACATGACTATTTAGCAGGGTTATACTTTATATTTACTTATTTAGGCATGTGCCTAAATAAAACATAATCATCAAAAAGCCCAAGTTTATAGGAAGAGAAAAATGAATTCAGTTTATTTTCAGATAATATCATTAAAATTTCAATATTCACACTAGTTTTATTTCTGTCAGCATCTCTGTTTGCACATACACACACACACACACACACACACACACACACACACACACACACACACACCAGAGAAAGGAGACAAAGATTTTGTGACCAATTTCTGGAGTTGTAGGGAGCTAGATTTTATTAATGTCATTTCCTCAAGCAAGCTCAGAGAAAGCATTTAGATTTCAAGACGAGGGGAGAATACAGAACCAGCTTATACTACATGAATCTTAGAAACCTGGGGAGGGGTGCTAATTCAAAGAATATATATATATATATATATATATATATATATATATATATATATATATATATATATATATCAACCTAAGCCTAAGAATCCTACCCATGCAGTCACCCTGTCCTCTCTGTGAAGAGCAATAAGCTGGATAACAGTTCCCACTAGTACACGGTGGGGTTTGCATGTGAATCCTTTCTCGAACGGGAGAGAAAATGGGGGAAGTTCTGTCAGCTTAACTCAGACAGAAGTCTTTTTCCTCTCAGAAAAAAGGTGCCCTTGATGGTTTGCCAGAAGCACTCAGTTCTCAGGGTTAGCCTGCTTTTCCTTGTCATCAGGATTATCCAGCATTCTCAGCCTCTTCTCCAGCCTCTCCTTCCATTCTTCTCTAAGCCTGAGGGGGAGACACCATACATGCAGTTGGTTAGTGCATTTGACTCTGTATCTCCTCGTCCACTTATGTTTTCCATTTGCCTCTCATAAATTCTGCCCCAAGAAGCCCATGACTCCTGCCAATGAGTAAAGAGCAGAAATAGAATAGAAAAACTGTAAAAAATAAGTTAAGTCTACAAATAGGTAGTCTTTCATCAGATTTCATTTAGCCTTCCCAAATTAATACTGGACTCAGTGAAATCCCAGCCAAAAGTCCAGTTAAAGTGTTTTGTAGTTATCATCAAGCTGGAAGAGCAGGCATCTGTGGGCTCAGCTGCTTGGAGGACTGAACCAAGAGGATTACTTGAGTCTAAGAGATTGAAGCCAGCCTGGGTAAACGTAGTAAGGCGTCATTAAAAAACAATCAATTTCATGTGGAGAAGCAAGAAAAGAAGTAGATTAGCCAAAAGAATTTTGAAGAAGAGTGAGGTTGGAGGACTTAGAGGACCTGATTTTAAGTCTTATATGATACAGAGTCACCATCGTTAACATGCCCTGAAAAAAAGGAACAGGCAGACAGATCAATAGAAAATGCAAACTAAAACACAAACTAATTTGTGGTCTCTGATCAATCAAAGGATGAGAAAGGGGCTGGAGAGATGATTAGCAGGGTTAACATGTGACAGAAGCACTTGCTGCTTTGTAGAGGGTCTGGGTTGGGTTCCAGCACCCACATCAGCTCATAACCCCCTGTGATTCCAGTTCCAGAGGACTCCATTCCTTCCTCTGGTCTCTTCAGATACTAGGTCCACGTGTGGCACCTATACATTCATGGAGGCAAACATCCAGACACATAAAATGAAAACAAATAAATCTTTAAGCAAAATAATCTGGAAGAATCTGGAGGTACTGGAGGTGAGGCAATATGTATAGCAAAATGAAAATATATAAAGAAGAAGAAAGGAAAAATGTATTCACATTGTCTCTCTTATGAACAGTCTCAAAATGAACATATTGTTTTCTGTTTTTGCCGTATCCTCATCTATTGTACTTTCCTGAGAAATTCCCAAATGTGAAATGGTACATTCAATCAACTCAATAAAAATATTCTGAGGGCTCTAGGCATTAAACTAGCTCCAGGGCAACTTCACCTTCTTTTAAAAATTTATTTTAAAATTAACCACTACCACTACTTCATATTATTATTATTACTTTTATTATTGGGGGTGTGTGTGTGTGTGTGCTCATGCACATGTGGAAGTCACAGGATAACTTTCAGTGTTGGTTCCCCTCTTCCCCTCTTCTCCTCTTCTTCCCCTTTTCCTTAGGCTTGAGAGGTAAGGTGCTTTAACCTGCTGAGCTGTCTCACTGTCTCAAGCTTCTTATTTAAAACATCTTAGTTGTTAGCCCAGGCAAGCATGGGAAGAATCTGAAGGATTAGCCTTGTGTTTGCCAATGATTGTGCCTGTAGCATGTTAATAACCAAGGTCTGAAAGTTGAAAGGTGTACAGAAAAGCAACACACATGGGAGAATAGCATCAGGACACTGGATTTCTGTCTCAACTTTAAATAAAAGCGGGAGGTGTAAGAGTGGCTTGCCTGCTTGAAAAGAGAGGTGAAGTGTGGAACCACTGCACACATGTCATCCAGCTGTTTTTCTCAGGGACCCTTTGATACAGCATCTGCCAGAAGACAGCTAAGAAATGATTATTTGTTGAGATTCTGTGACCTCCAATTTTGACATTCATCTATTGACAATTTTCCATTTCTTCTGTGTTACCTGTGTTTCTGTTTCTTCTGTGTTATGAGGTTGTTACCTGGTCATCTGCATTCTGTCTCTCTCTGTCTGTCTATCTATCTATCTATCTATCTATCTATCTATCTATCTATCTATCTATCTATCTATCTATCATCTGTCTGTTTTTCCAAACAGGCTTTCAATACATATACCCTTGGCTGGCCTGGAACTTCTTTTGTAGATTATGCTGTCTCTGACCTCAAAGAGATTAGCCTGCCTCTGCTTCCAGAGAGCTGGTATTAAAGACCTTCAACACCATGTCTAGCTTCATCTGCATTTTAATTGTTACCAAACTGTCTGATCTGGGGGTCCTATGGCTCACAGGCCCTCCTTGTCACTCATTTTTGAAAGGCTCTGTACTGAAATCTTCTCCTCTCCAACTACACTCAGGGTTTTCTCAGGCTTTCTGATAAGGCTGGCTGCCTGGGTGATAACATCAAGCTTGATGGATTGCTTTGAACAGTCTGTATTAACATAAGAAGTATATCTTAAAGGTATCATATTATGAATAACAAAAAATTTGAAGAAATATTTGTTCAGAACTAAATAGTATCACAATCAATGATAGGACTTTTTGACTGAGGCAGATAACAAACCAGCACTGATTTTTTAACTTGATTTTGTCAAATCTTGATTTAATTGTAACTATTCGTTGGCCATAGGCACAAGAGGTCAGAAAAACCCATTAAAATCATACTGTGAGAATCAGCTTGCTGTGCTGAATTTATAATGAAGAGCATTATAAATTTTATTGCCTGTGAGTTGTGTATGGCATAGCTTTCCTGTCGATGAGATTTATGGTAAACATACACATGTATGTGCATAGGTGAACCAGGTGTGAAACATTTGTCACCACACCATAATTTCTTTCCCATTTTTTCTCCCATAGATGTTTTCCTGATAAATCTCCAGCAC
The DNA here is from genome assembly GCF_011762505.2 of Arvicanthis niloticus. Lineage (NCBI taxonomy): Eukaryota > Metazoa > Chordata > Mammalia > Rodentia > Muridae > Arvicanthis > Arvicanthis niloticus. The sequence continues at coordinate 751,376 of NC_047665.1, read as the reverse complement.
ATGTAATCCGATCCTCTTAGAGGACCCAGATCAACACATACAGGATAATCATCTATTATGGGGAGATGGTGTCAGAATCTGGGATTCACATTTGTTCACTTTCATAGCGGCCCTACCACTACTGCTAACCAGTGAAGGCCTGAGTACCCTGTCCACCCAAACGACCTTTCAGTGTGGTTTAGATGTTCAGATTATTCAGGTAGATTGCTGCTCCTTTTTGGTCACTCTCTTGAATCACTGTGCTGCTTCCTTTCAGCTTTGGGTTCTCAGTAAACCGGTGACTATAAATGCATAGGTGGTTGGTGTGAGGAGGACTGTGTAAAAAAGGAGTGTGGAGGGCCTGGAGAGATGGCTCAGCAGTGAGGGGCACTTGCTGCTCTTGTAAAGGATCTGCATTTGGTTCCTGGTATTCATATGAGGAGACTCACAATTGCCTGTAACTCCAGCTTCAGGGCATCTGGTATCTTCTTCTGACCACCATAGGTACTGCACTCTTGTGCACATATACACACAGAGACTCACACATATACATAAGCAAAAATAAAGTGATCTTTAAAAATGATATCTGAACACATGAGAAGAGCAGTATAGCTGGTGTTAAAGTCTTTGTCTTTAGCCTAAAAATACTGGTTTCACTTTTCTAATGAAGTCCAAGTCATGTTTATTTATTTATTTATTGTTCTAGATTCTTTTGATTTATTGGGGTAGGTGGTGGCAGTTAATATCTGTTTACTCTGATTCTCCTTGATAAGTAGAATTAACTAGACTTAGCTAGAAAGCAGGGTGGTAGATTCTCAAGCCCTAACATGTACTCACTGCGAGGCAGTGAGGATCTGAGCCCAGGGTTGTTGTTTTTCTGTCACAGGCCTAGCATTATGCATCTCAGTTGGGAGTCTTTCCAGAAGCAGATTTAGGGAAGGAACTGTGAAAACAGAGGGAGAAGGAACTGCAATGGTCAGAGAGAGCCTTCAGACTTCCATGCTAGTTTGGCACAAGGAAGGAATACAGGAATAAGGGTATCAGGGGGGCTAGCTGCTTTCCAGACATCACATCTGATGGAGGCTTATCTAGGTCTGTTTCCTCTAAGTAGGATCAAGGGGTGATAACTTTTCTGGTGACACTCTTAGGGATGTGGATGGAAGAGAGGCAGAGTTCTTCTTTAGAAATGGAGGGGGGCTCTTCTTTGGAGCTTAAACTTTTAGGAGTTTAGATGATGTTGAAAGTTGAATGTGGTGGCTCATGCCTGGGGATATGGGGGCAGAAGGATCAGGAATTCGAGGTATGTAGCCAGTTTGAGGCCATTCTGGACTACATGAGCTACTGTCCCATTGGTGAGTCCATGTCTCAGTGGGACTGTTCCTACTTTAGGAGCAAAGAACCTATACAGACTCTGAGGAGTTGAATTCTTCCTGCTGCTCTGAGGAACTGACCTGTGAGGGCAAGAGAGGGTCTTACATCAGACCCACGATACTCATAGAATGCATGCTTTTATGTAAATAAATGATCTCCTTTCAATATACTCCCAACTAAAACAAGAAATTCATTTGTTAATGAGAGAAAGAGTACATTACCTTCCCTCTAAAATTCTTTATATGTGTCCTTTCAGGAAGATTTTCATAAAATAGTTTCTCATACAGACACATCTGTCAAGCTAACCCTGAAGCTTAGTTTGGCCTTGTCTGCTGGGGTTACAATTGTAAAGAACTGAAGAAGATATTTTACTTTATTTTTACTTTTATTCATTTATTTTTGAAGCAGGTTCTATGTAGCTCAGGCTGGCCTTGAATTCTCTAGGTAGCTGAGGATGGTCTTGAGTTTCTGATTCTTTTACCTCCATACCCTAAGTACTAGGATTACAGCTTGTATCATCACACCCAGCTCTTGAGTAAACAATTTCAGAAAACAGAACCTTATTTATTTAAATTATTTACTATTATTAATTATTATTGTGTGCATGTTGTGTATATGTGGGGGCATGTGCCATGACAAATACATGAAATTCAGAGGAAAACTTTGTGGAGTTTTCCACAACAAAAAGTTGACTTTTGTTTATGTTGAAGAAATTATTGTTGATATCTGTAAGCTACTGGTTCTCAGTAGGGACCATTTTGCCCTCCAGGAACCTTTGCCTCTATGGGGAATGGAAATTCTGCTGACAGTCAATGTTTTGAGGCCAGAAATGCTACTGAACATGTTACAAAGGGCAAGAGAGCCCTCCATCCACCTGCAGATAGTTCTCTGGCTGTAAAATATTAGCAGTGCTGACAGCTAAGAGAAGCAGGCTATAGATGCATTAAAGAAAGCCTGTAAAGACAGTGCCAATATTGAATGAGTGGCTCTATTAACCTTGATTTCTGACTTTCTGTATTTTATGTTCTAACTTCTTTTTTAAAAGTCATGGCTGGGGAGAGACTGCCTCTCCCAGGACTAATTCCTCACTCTCTTTTATAAGCCAGAGTCTCATGTAATGTAGGTGGATGATTTTGAACTTCTGAACCTTCTGCTTCTACCTGTCCAGTGCTGGGATTATAGGTGTTTGGATCACATTTTATTTGGCGCTGGTATCTGACCCAGGACTTTGTACATTTTAGGTAATCTCTCTAACAACTAAGCTACATTCTTAGTCTCAGCAAAAGGCTCAGTCAGCCTCCAAACCATCTACACACAAGTCTGTAGCTTCAACTTTTCCATATTCAACTTCCTTCTACTTCTACTGTGCTCCCCTTTGGAAAGCATTCTAGAGCCACCACTGGAGGCTAGCCCACTGGGGTTGTTCAAACTAGCCAACCTTGAACTGCCCACTCTTTCCTGTTTTGCTTTGGAAATCCCCAAAGGGTATGGCTTACACTTTCTTCTTGGCTCCTATGTTCTGATTAAAACATGCTCCTTCTTTGATGTGTTTGAGCAATGTATGGAGACGCCTCTCTGGGATTTGTGAGTTGAATACACACTTCTTTCCCTCGATATCTTGCTCTTTCCTCCCTCTATAGTATAGCATCCAGCATCCACCTGCTCTTATCAGTGAGTGATGAAAAGAATTGAGCGGCCCTCCACATCTGTTGTATTCCCAAGGAAACCTAAGACAGAAAAGCAATCTCCATACTTTCTCAGAGCACTTTTCCCCTGGCGATCTTCTTCCAGTTCTCGGTAACAAGTCTGTTTGTGAATCTCCTTTTCCCAGAAGCTTTTGAGCTCATCGCAGGTCTCGCAGCAGAAGACTTCTCTGCGCATGTACTGGCTGTTCATCCCTGCAAGGTGAAAGACAAAGCATAGCCCAGTACTGCAAGTAGAGAGGCATTTGGATTTGGGATATGCTTGAATCCAGCTGAGTTTAAGCTGACACTTCTCTCATCATACGCTCAATGGGATGACTCTGCTTTTGCACTGCAAATGAGAATAATAATCATGTAAACAGTATTCTGAAAACAGTAACAACCACAGAAAAGTCATCTGTGGCTCTTGAAGGTAAACTGACTCTCTCTCTCTCTCTCTCTCTCTCTCTCTCTCTCTCTCTCTCTCTTTCTTTGGTTTTTCGAGACAGGGTTTCTCTGTGTAGCCTTGGCTGTCCTGGAACTCACTCTGTAGACCAGGCTGGCCTCGAACTCAGAAATCCACCTGCCTCTGACTCCCAAGTGCTGGGATTAAAGGCATGCACCACCACTGCCCGGCGTAAACTGACTCTTAAGCAGCTGCCTTTTTTGTTATCTTTTAGCCGTTTTACTGTACTGTAAGTTACTGAAAAATCATAATGCAAATGATTCTAAAACAGAAATTAAAATAACTTTTGTTCAAATGATATACCTGGTGTCAATCAAATTTTAATCTACTATGAATTCATTGATTTTTTTTTAAATCTTTTAATCACTTGTGTGTGTGTGTGTGTGTGTGTGTGTGTACAATTGCCTGTGTGTTCTCATGTGGAGACCAGAGATCAACATTTGAGACAGGGGCTTTCACTGAATTGGGAGCTTTTTGATTTGGCTAGACTGGCTGGCCAGTATGCTCCTGGAATCTCTCTGTCTCTGCATCCTCCCAGTGTGGGGATACCATTATACATGGCTTTTACATGGGTATTGGTGATTCAAAATCAGCTTCTTATGCTTGCACGGGAAGTGTATTGCCTGGTAAATCTCTTCTCAGCTCTTCACGCTAAGTCTCTTTCTAGTGTTCCCATTATATGTAAAATAAATTCTTTGCCACATTTTGATTTTATGCTTGAAAATCATTTTAATTGTAGTTAAAAACACTCTGACTTATTTTAGTTTGTGAGTATAGGAATAAAATGAGTAATTAAAAAACCCCTCTAAATCTAGTGCAGAGCCCAAGGTGCTTAGCTGATGTCTTACTTCCCTGTCCCTCCTCAGAATGACAATGACTTCTGCTCTTCTCTGAACAAGATGTGTGAGAGGCATCTTCTACTCACTATGCTGTTGCTCCTGGGAACTGTTCTGTGAGGAGAGGGGGAGGTTCTACACTCATTGTCCAGATGAGTATGCTGGGGAATAGAGCTAGCCTTCCTAGTGACTAAAACAGAGCTGGGTTTAACCCAAGGTCTCTCACCCTCATAGAGGACTCTATATTATGGATGGCTAATGTGAGCTAATTAACTTCCCATTTTGCATACGAGGAAACTGATGCTCAGAAACCTTAGTTAACTTTGTTCAGGGTACACAGATTCAGAGTTCGCTCCCCACTCCTGACCTTTCAAAAAGGCAAAGTGACTGAGTTCTCTCTCTGTTGAGGATCTAAAGCTCTCCCATGACTGACAGGTACCTCAGTGTTTGGATGTTTGTGACTTAGTGGGGTTTAGTTTTCTAAAGAATTTGGTCTTGGTATTTTGGGTGTCTTGAAGCATTTAATAGGTATTCAGTTGTTCTTAACTAATTTAGTGATTTTTTTTTTCCAAAATGACTGTTTTTTTTTTTTTTTTTTTTTTTTTTAAATTAAAAGAACCTGCTGGGAAACAAAAAATGTCTCTTAAGATATCCTAGGACCTAGTCAATGAGAGAAGGTCAGAGAGGGGATTTCTTTTGCTCTTTCTGTGTAAGAGAAGTGTTCAATTCTGGTGACTTACTGAGATCTCTCCAGGCAGAGACAGTTCTCTCTCTCTCTCTCTCTCTCTCTCTCTCTCTCTCTCTCTCTCTCTCTTTCTGTGTGTGTGTGTGTGTGCGCGCATGTGTGAACCCTGGGTGCTCTTGCCACTGGATCACAGCAGTCTCCTGTCTCCAAGGGCATACATAACTTCATTTACTTTTATTTCCATGCCAATGGATTCAGTGTGAAGAATTCCAAGAAATTTCTAGTCATTGGGCATTGGAAGAGAAAACAATAAGAAAAATAGATTAGATTTTACATTTCTATTCATAGAACTAAGGGGATGGTTGCCCTTTCATGCACTTGGATTTTGTGTGGGTTTAGTTGGACCTACAGGAGACTATGAGGTATTTCATTTTCCTGGGGGTATACGTGTGGGATAAAAAATATTACTTGGATTAAAAAGGTGGATCAGTGAGGAAAAAGTGCTAGCTGCATAAGGCTGATGACCTAAATTTAATTCTTGGAACACGTGTAAAAAGCCAGATGCTGTGACTCACATTTGTGGTTCAAACATTCCTAAGGGAAGTGGAGAAAGGAAAATCACCAGGAAACCTGTGGGACCAGATAGCTTCAGTCTGCTATGCAGCAGACATCTCGTCTGAACAAGATAGAAGGAGAGAACTGATTCTTAAGGATTGTCCCCTGATTCCCACATACATGAATGAATGTCTGTTCACAAGAGCACACACACACACACACACACACACACACACACACACACACACACCCATCCATCCAACAAAGACAAATACGATGCTGAGCTAGAAGCAAAGGTTTATACTCACAACTTGTAGTTTATGTGGATATAAAGTAATAACTCCTTAGGTGTATAGTTTAGTTATAAACTCCTTTATTGCAAACACCTTTTTGGAGACAGAGTCTCATATAGCTCAGGGTAGCCTCAGATTTATTCTGCTATGTTTATCTTCTTGTTCTGCTTCTCAAGGATTACAGGTGAGCACAGCACACTAGATTTATGCAATGCTGAAGATGGAATCTAGGGCTTTGCACATGTTAGGCCAGTATCCCATTAACTGTGCTATAGCCCCAAACCCTTCTCCTAAAACTTGGAAAATCCAAATCACATATCTGATACTCATAGAAAGGATAGTTTGGTCAAATAAGTATGTATAGAAATGTTTTCTTTTATCAAAATTTAGAGTGAACATTTTAAGCTAAAGAGAGCATCATGGAGAAGAGAGGAGAGCACCAGCTGGACACGACATGAAGTCTGACATCTCTCCATTTGACTGGAAGGTGAGTTGGGTATGGAGGACACTTATCCTAGCAGACAAGGCATTAGTGGATCCAGGATCCAGGGAAATTAAATCAGCTGAAAGAAGCGAAGTTTATACTCCTAAGGGCAAACTGAGTATGTCCAAGGCAAATTGGATAAAAGACTATTAGGGATTTGCAGCATGCTGGCCATTTTGGGTCAGAAAAGACTTAGGAGTTCTGTTTCCATGGAGGAGCTTCGTCTTAGGAAGGGTTCATGAACTACATGACAAGGAAGGCAGTGGTGGGCACCCTGTGGTCCTGAGTGGTATCTGCACTGTTTGCGTTCACAACACAATATGTTCAAAGCAGAGTACAGCCTCATCTTGGCCATAGAAAAGATGGCTTTTGCTGGGTGTAGTCTGAGGCCTGCCTGTTGCTCCTCAGGGTTTGGGGGGTGCATTTCCTATTCATAGTGTTAGCCTTGAACTTCCTCCTTTAGTGCTGCAGTTTGGTCACATTTGAACACTTGGCAGGCACTGTTCTGATAGGGTGTGGGACCTAGGAGGTAGAGCCTTGGTGGAAGAAATGGGTCACTCGGGACTGTGGACCTTGAGATTCTATAGCTTGACCTACTTCCTGTCTGCTATCTGCTACTTGCATACAGATGTGATGTGGGCAAGTGTCTAACACTCCTGCTACCATGCCTTCTTAACACTGTGTCCTGAAACCTCTTGCACTCCAAACCTAAATAAATCCTGACTTTTTCAAGTTGCATCTTGTCATATACGTTTCCATAGCAAAAGAACATTTACAAAATTCTTAGCTTGCCCCCCAAACGTTTCCTTTTGCCCCCCACTTTTCTACTGAGTTCTTCTGCAGAGCTCTCTTTCTTATACCACCCCTGAGCATGCAAATGCTATTTGAATTGGCCAAACAGACACCACTACTTGTCATTCCAGTAATAGCTGGGACTAAAGGGCTTTTTTTTTTTTTTTTTTTTTTTTTAAATCACATTCACCTCATCCATAAGGGGGCATGTGGGCATACTTCTCCTTACAACTCCTGTATCCTGACTCATGTACCAGCTCTGCAGGCTGTGTTTTGTCAGTCAGATGTATGAGGGAACCAAGAATGAGGGCCTTGGGCTGGCTATTACCATGAAGTTGAGCCAGCAGGAGCTTTTTGTGCTTAGAGTGTCAGTTTTATTACCCATGAGACAGACTAATTGTTGTGACCCAGCTCACGGTAGTTCATTCATAGGCTGCTTTTCCATTCTTCAAACATGATGTCAAATGCATGTTTGCAGGATGCCCGTAGTCTATTTCTCACCCATAGCAAGCATGGAAAATGTTAACTACCTTGAACTACCACTTTTGTACACTCTCACCAACTTAGGTTCATACATAATATCAAATGCTTCATTTCTCACTGACTCAGCTCACACTTAAGGTTTATTTGTTTCTGTTGCTGGGTTGTTAGGATTAGAAAACCTGAGATGATAGAATAAGAGGCTCCCCTTTTGTCCAAGGCCCAGTGTTAGAGCTTGGACAGATGCCTTTAGCAAAGCTTCTGGGACCATTTAGAATGTTACATTTGTGTCCTCTCTGTGGTCAGGCTGAGTAAACACACTCACTGTGTGATGCCAAGCATGCTGAAGAAGTGACCAGTCTACTAAAAATGAGAGTTGTCATCACTTGCAACTGCCCTCAACCCTCACAGGTTATTCACAGATGCTTGTTTTGGTGGGAGATCAAAGCTCAGCTTTTAGTAATATGACAACTTCTTTACCATAAAGTGAATTTTGATTTAGGCCAGATCCTCTCTCTAGTTTCTTTAGCTCTTAATCTGTTTTATACTTATTGCTTCTACTGACTGTGCTAGTTGTGAGTGGCACAATAGTGGCTGGTACTGGCAGCTTGAGTCCTCAAGAGACAGAATTGTGGACTGGGAATGTAGCTACATTGATAAAGTATACATGAACTTAGCACACATGAACCTCCATGTTCAATCCCCAGTACCAAATGAACCACCTGGAATTCTAGCCCTTGTGAAGCATATGCTAGGGGGTCTAAAGTTTAAGTTTATCCTTCAGGACAGAACATGTTTGAAGCCAGCATGCGGTACTTGATTTCATATCGAAAAGGAAAAAGAAGAAAAAGAATTGATAGCAATTTCAGGAAAATAAAAACCCAAGGCAGGAAACAGGTCTTAAATGGGTCCATTTTGATTTCCATGGGGAAGTGATGAGCACCCTCAGCTGTGACCTGCTGTCTGTGCATCTCCTCTGGTACAGACAGAAAACCATCAATCATATACATACACCTGCAAAAGCACTGCACGATCCACCTGCTTCCTCTGGGGGTTGGGAAGATGGGAAAGCTTCTGCGATCTCAGTGGAAGGACCAGCAATATTTTAATAGCTTGGAAATAAGAAACACAAAGCCCTGTGTAGATGTGCAAACCTTTGGAGGTGGTCTCTCCCGAGCTACTGAACTAATATTAAGCTCTGATGTTTTACAAGAGGAATTTTCACCTCAGGGGTCTCTGCTCTTCTCTTAGGCAACTGTCTTAAAAAATATCCAACTTTAGGTCTTTTACCTCTCCACCTAAGAGTTTCAGCTTGTTGATTTCGTCCTCCGGTGTGTGTAGTTGGAAAGGAGTGTCCTCTTAGGGAAGCCTGTGGGTGTATGTCAAGTCTCCTTGGTTTCCTTCAGTCCTCAGGTTCTCTAAGAATAGAAGACAGCTTCTTTGTTTTGACACTCAGCTTAACTATTCTGATATTTACCCTAACAGCTTAAAATCAAGAGTAGCCAATTTAAGTAAGTCTAGAGGCCAGAAGGTCACATAAATGACGTTCTGGTTTAAAACAAATTATTGTTGTTGTTATTGTTGTTGAATGGGCTGGTCACGTGTGTCACAGTATACCTGTGGAAGTCAGAGGACAACTTTATGGAGTTGGTTTTCTCCTTTACCTTTTGGTGGGCTCCAGGAATTGAATTAACACTTTTATCTACTGAGCCATGCTGCTGGCCCTGTTCTGGGTATTTTTGTATATGATTCTCATGCTCACTTACAACTCTATCAGGTTCAATGTGTTTAATTTTTTGTTTCCTCGAAAAGAAAATCATGGCTATACAGAGTAAATTTCTCTCCTTTAAGATGACAGTGGGTTAGGCAGGCATGCAATCATTGTATTTGGGAGGTGGAGGCAAGAAGATTAGGACTTTGAGACTAACCTGCTCTACATGAGAAAGACTCCATGTTAACCCCCAGGATTGCCTAATTTTTTTCAATTAACATTGGAGCTGAGTATTAGAGAATGTCTCTGTCCTTAGAAAGAGCATACTGAAGTGTGTAGGGGTTAAAGGTCATGATGATGACACCCTTATTCGAAAATGGGTAAGAAAAATATAGAAAGAGATAAGGTAGGCATGATGATAGATGTATCTTGGCTTCTGGTCGAGGGAGTTCTTTGACTTTCTTTCTCTCTCTCTCTCTCTCTCTCTCTCTCTCTCTCTCTCTCTCTTTTTCTTTCTTTCTTTTTTCTTTCTCTTTTTCTTCAGTGCTCAGAAGGAAATCCATGGCCACAAACATGTTATGGAAGCACTTTACTGTTTATCCATGTCTTCAGCCCCGAGGGACCCTTATAATGTTTTTGTAATCTTGAGATGCATGTGAAACGTTAAAGAAACGTTTCTTCTGGGGCCTTCCATATGGACTAACTGGTAAAGATGACCACCTCTAAGCCTGGTAAACTGGGTTCAATCTCTAGGACCCACAGGCTGAAGGAGAAAACCAGCTCCCATAGTTTTTCCCTGACTTCCAAACACATTTTATGGAGCATGTATGTGTGCTCACACACACTAAAAATGTTTATAAAAAATAAAAATTTACTTTTATGTCCTTAAAAGAGAAAAAACATATTCCCCATTTTCTTTCCCATTTAGTCCCAGCCTCTTATGTAGAACCCAACATCTGTAAATAAACTGTAGATACAGTTTCGACTTTAAAACCCTTTGTACTGAACATTTTATAGAGCCAAAAACATAACATGGATAACTTAAAAAAAAAAAAAAAAAGAAAACAACCAGGTTTAAGGAACTTTGAAAGGGCAAAAGTAGATTTTAGTATCAATAACCAAAATTAGAATTTGAGCAACAAAACAACATATTACACTTCAGATTGATAGACACCATTATGGTGAGTAAGTGAAAGGTGATTCCTAGTGAATGTGTGTAGAAGAGAAGAGGTTGGAAAACCAAGAGAGCAGTCCATCTGAGGCACACTGAGCTTGACAAAAGACCACCAAATGAACTGGAAGGAGGAATATAGTAATGGCTTAACCCCGTGAACATGTCTTCAAGTTGACTCTTCTCAGTGGAGCCTTTAGAAAGGGAATTCCTGTTCTTTTATACAAGCTCCCACTTTGCTGGTTCTTATTGAGTATGGGGGCATGTGATGGCTGAGGGGGAAATAGTAACTTCACAGAGCAGAAACAAGGAACACCTTATCCAATAAGTAAGGGTCACGTCAAAAGTGGCAGTTGTTGATTTCACACAACACTGCCTTAGGTTGCATTGTCTCTTCAGTATGTTTTCACAGGAAAGTTACACTTGGTTACATTGTTTCCACTCAAGCAAATGACTCCTAACCCATGTTCCTCCAGACTGCCCTAATTAAATGCAGCAGGTCACACATATACATTAAATTGAAAAGAACATGAAAATAGGCAGAGAACTTGGCAAGAATCAAGGATTTGGTGGAAGGGGGAAGGGATAGGAGATAAATGATGTCAGAAGAGACTTTGATCAAAGAACATAAATTATGGATAACACTGTAAAAAATAAACAAATAAATAGACAAATAAGAAAATTTCAGACAAGTTAAAATTCAGCCTTGTTCTACAAAGCATCTGACCACTGTTCCTTAAAATGACTAAGACCAGGCAGCCCAGAGGTAGATGGCCAGTTTAGCATGCTTACACCCTAGTATGCTTCACCTACCAGAAACACACAAACACACACACACACACACACACACACACACACACACACACACACACACACACCGAGAGAGAGAGAGAGAGAGAGAGAGAGAGAGAGAGAGAGAGAGAGAGAGAGAAGCAAAGAGATACAGAGATAGAGAGACAGGGACAGAGAAAATCAGAGACAGAGATATCAAAGTTATGAAAGATAAGGAAAGACTGAAAACTTGCACAGAATAGAAAAGAATAAGGAGGTATTAAGTATTTATATGTCTATATATACATGTGTATGTTTGTGTGTGTCCCACATAAATGCAATGTAGGGTTCTGGATTGGATCCTATAACAGTAAAACAGATGTTAGTGGAAAAACTTAGGAATCTATATAAAATCTTTAGGGAATTTTACTATGCCAGTGTTAGTCCCATCATTCTGGTGAGTGTTCCAGGTCTATGTAAGATGCCAACATCTTAGAAGGACTGGTTGAGATAGATGGAAACATACTGCCTTCTCTGTAACTTCTAATTCTAAAATTAAATAAAAAAATAAAAAAGGAGCCTTACAGTATACTTACGCATTCTACCACTTGTTGATGGCTATGAATTATGAGAAGGAATGGCTAAAGCATCTTCACTGCATTTAGAGGTATTCTGTTCTGGAGCCAGCCATGCCATGCATCTACCTGTGCATCTTCTCCATTTCCTCATCCATAAAGTGGAGTAATGTACACACAAAATCAGCCAGCTTCCAGCTGAAGAAATGGCAGGGCCCAAATGTTTACCTTCTGGCATGGTTAATGCTTAATAAAACCTTACTTTGCATTCTTTATTGTTTTAATAACATACAAACCAAGGGCCACAAACCAAAAGCACAGTTTGTTTAGAAGATTCTTGAAAATTCTAGAATGTGTACTGCTTTAGGGGAGACATGACACTCAGTTCCAGATGCCTGTAGCCAACAAAGTGTTGGCTGATTTTTAAGTTTTTCAAAAGATATATATATATATATATATATATATAAAACGGTTCAACCTTATTTTAAAATATTGGCAATAAATTTTAAGACACTTTAAAGCACTGGCCAGAATGTCAAAACATGTCTGCTGGCCAGACTTGTCTTTGAGTGTCCAAGTTTTGATCCCTACATGGACTAGTGAGCTCTCTGTAAACCAAATATCTATGTCCTAGGTTCTGGGAGAAACTGTCTCTCACTCCCCTTCCACAAACTGCCAGACCACTGGCCTTTAGATGTCACTAGTTAATGCCTTTATTTTCTCAATAGGAACAACAACAAGAGGCTACATATCCCTTCCAAGGCAGTGGGCTCTAGCCATTCTGATCTTAACATTTTCTTGTAGAAGAATCTGAGGGCATTGAGGGAATCACTCATTTGGTAAAGTGCTTGCCACTAGAATATAAATTGAATCCCCAGAATGCAGGTGAAAAAAACAACAAAATCTGGGCCTCAGGAGAGGACTCAGTAGATAAGAGGACCTGAGTTTGAATCCCTAATACCCATGTTGAAGTTGGGAATGGCTGCTTGTGCCTGTAACCCCAGCAACAGGGGACAAAGACAGTCAGATCCCAGGTAGGATGGCTTACTGGCAAGCCAGTCTAGTGTGCAATGTATAGCTTCAGGGTCAGTAAGAGTCTCTGTCTCAAGGGAATAAAACTAAGAGTGATAGAGCCAGATCCTGATGTCCGCCATTGGCTTCCATACACATGAGTACACACACACACACACAGAAAGAGAGAGAGAGAGAGAGAGAAAGAGAGAGAGAGAGAGAGAGAGAGAGAGAGAGAGAGAGAGAGAGAGAAAGAGAGAGAAACAAGAGTCTTCTGTATATCAGGCAAACAATCTACCAACTGACCTATGTTCCTAGGCTATAGTTAGCTTTAAAATACATGTTTAAATATGTTTCATTTTATGGGTCTTATTGACCTATAATTGAAAAGATGCTTTCTTTTAAATTTTGGTAAAGATACTTCAGTCTCCTCATTATGAATTTACGAATTGAGGCATACCTGCATGCCTGCATGCCTGCATGTGTGTGTGTGTTTGTTTCCTGGGGTCCCCTTGACTTGAATAGTTAGGGAAATTGCCAGCATTAAGTTCTAGGGAAGAGATTACACTGTCAAAATTGTATGGACTTTGGGTTTCAGTTTCTTTATTTCCAAATGAGGCCATCTGGTAGCCTTGTATAAATGGGAAGGGCAAAGAGAAGTAAATCAACTTTTAGCAAAAGTCTTGTGTAAGTAGCTTGATTTCTTTCTTTGTACCTGGCCTCCTGCAAAAAAACTCCCCCCCCCCCTTTTTTAATCTAGGCCTAATGTAGCTAGCCTAGCTGGTCTCAAAGTCCTTATATAGATGAGGGTGACCTTGAAATCATGATCTTTCCAAGTGCTGGGATCACAGGTATGAGCCCCTCTGCTAGGCTTCAACTGGCAGTTCTCAAGTTTACTTTACTGATTAACTTCCCTTAAGAGTCCTAGAACTCCTTGCCAGATAAACTTTACACTAAATAGCCACTTGGGTAACACTTGTTGTAAGTTGACTTTGTAGGACTCATGCAATCTCTCTAATGAAGGAACACAGGATAGCTAACTGTAAAAACACAAACAAAATTCTACAGCTTAATTTTTCCAAGTCCCAGATCACTCAGTCAAGCGAAAACCTCAAATTAATTTTTAATCCTCCTATCCATTGGCTTCCTGAGGCACTTCTGTGGTCTGGCCCTTTTAACAAATGTTTCTTGGGACTAAATTTATCCATCAATCAACATGAGATATATTCCTTATTTTGGTTAATCTTCACAGAGCCTCACTCTGAGATTGACACCGATTCTTGTCTTTTTCACACTCTTGAACCTGAAATTCACACACCACTGATATTTAGGGAAAAGAAAACCGGAGATTAAAAAAAAAGCAAACCAAAAAAAATCTCAACTCATCGAAGACATTCCAATTGGCTACAGAAGGGCGTTTCCACAACCTGACAACACAAGCTCAACGCATAGTACCTTAAAAGATGAATCGGCAGGTGATATCCTGCTAGGGTGTAAAGAAGGGCAAGTGTCCTGGTTTCTGCCTCCTCAGCTCTGCTGCGGGAAAGCCACGGGCGCTATTCTGAAACCTCATTGTTGGACCTTTTTATATATGGAGTAGAAGGAGTGACAGAAATCCCTCAGCCTTTCAAGGTCATTCGAACCAAATTAGTAGTAGAATCAGGCAATATCTCTCCAGGGACACTGTAGCCTTCCCTCATGGTGAGAGATGGTTCTGAAGAAATCCCATCTCTCCCTCCCCTGCCTGCTCCTGAGCAGGCAAGCTTCTGTTTTGGCAGTTTCTCATGAATGCTATGACTTGGCCTGGACCTAGAGAGGTAGTTTAGAACACACATGGATTACTCATTTGCCTTGTTGCTCTGTGACTTGTGAAAAGCCATTCTCTGCCCCTTAGTGTGCAAAGGGGACTGGAATGGTGGGATGAGCCACACTTGGGTATAATCTTACAGGAAGATTTAGTGAGGCATCTTGTTCTTTGGAGCCATTAATCCTTGAATAGAATCGGTGATGACATATCACGGCCTGCTAGTACTCTACCAGCTGGGAAGGAATTGACCCCTAGTGAGTGTTTTCCAATCAAACGCATCCAAGTGAGATCGACTTCTCCTTTTAGAGTGGCTCTTGCCCATCACAGAGAAGCACACTTTGTCCTTAGGAAAAACATTTGGAACAGTCACTGATCTGGTCACAGAAATAGCTCTGGTTTTCATCAAATCCTTTGACTATGCTGCTAATTGCAAATCCATTACTTGGTTCAGTGGGTTATAAATCTGCAACTCACATTACATGTGACAATTCATCTAATATTGACATGTAGATTTCAACTTGCTGAAATGGTAATATTTAAAGTTGAGTCTGTAAAAGTATCTTAATAAAGGCACTCACTATAAACTGGATGCCTAATTTATTAGCAGAAATAAGTCCTACAACAGAATTTTCTTTTTAATTACATGAAAGAAAAGTTAGCTTGAAAAAAAATTTTTTTTTTCTGGAAACTCTCTGCACACAAGCAATAATTTAAAAAGTTCAATGAAAACATTTCGAGGGATACACTGAAACTACAATGAGATTCACAATGAAGTTTATATCTTAAAACTTCAAATGAATGTTAATATTTTATATTTTATGAATATATTTCAAGTTAAGAAAATACAGTAAAACCAAACAGCAAATCACTTTAAGATAATTGCCTCTTTTCTTTTCCTTTCTCCTCTCCTCTTTTCTCCTTCCTCCCTCTCTCCTTCCCTCCCTTCTTCCTTCTTCTTTCCTTCCCTTCCTTCTTCTCCCCTTTTTCCTTTTCCTCTTCTCTCTTTTTCTTCTCATTTTCTTGTTATCCGATGTGTGAAAGCTTATGAAGACTGTGTTGATTATATGAGATTCTTCATTATTATTTGAAGTCATGAGAAAAAGTTCAAGGGAAACATCAAAAATATTTCTCATGGGCTGTTGCTATACTTGGGAATTCTGCAAACATTTAATCCACTGACAGAATCTTACAAGCTAACAATTGTTCTTTTAATTTTTAAATTAGATTTATTAGTTTATTTCAAATGTATTTTGCCCACATGTATGTAGGTGGATCACATATATGCTTCAGAGGTCAGAAGAAGCCATCAGAGTCACTGGACCTGGATACACCACTATGTTAGTGATGGGAATCAAATCTGGGTCCTGTGCAAGAGTAACAAGTGCTTTTGACCACTGAGTTTTCGCTCTAGACCCAATTGATCCATTTTAAAGAACTATTCCTTATGTTCTTAGTTCAACCAAGATTTAATCTACAAGGTTAAAGTTGTCCACATTTGGATCCTACTTTTGCACTCTGTTTACTTGGGAAGACACTGGCCCAGCGAGATGATCATGTGACTGAAGAGTGGCAGAGTTAGGATCTGAACCGAGACTGTTGAGCTCTCATTTCCAGCCTAAATGATCTCACTTAGTAGTTACAGGAAAGCTTATTTCTCAGACTACACTCATTTCAACCCATTTCCCCTACTAAGAAAGGAACGTTTATTTAAAAGAGGAAAAAATGATTGACAGGCACTCATGTCAGAGCCTACTCAGGACTCCTCCTTCTAACATAGCAGTTAGTGCCCAAACAGGGTTAGGAGAAAAGCACGAACACCCAGCTGAGAAGAAACCACTTCAAGTCTACATGCAGGCACTCACTTCAAGATTCCAAGGCATACTGTTCCATGTATAGTTTTTGGTACGAAGACATGGTAATTGCATAGATTCCTTCTTTGTCCTTATTGTGGATCTGGAGATTTAGTTAGCCTTTTATTTAAACTTTATTTTATGCCATAGAATAGATATGCTGTATTTTGCATTTAAAATTTTTATTTTTAAAGCTTTTTTAATGGCAAATTATAAATTCCCCCAAATCAACCCCCTACCCCAAAAAATACAATTAAAATTTTTTCTTTTGGTAGTTCTATAAAGTGAACCTGGGTCCTCACACATGCTAAGCTATATCCCCAGCACACACAACATTTTATTAATTATTTCATCAATTGACAAAGACAGTTGAGTGATTTTTACTTTTTTAACCCTTGTGAATCACATGGCTATAAAATTTATACCTAAGTTTTTGTTTGAACACCTGGCTTTGTACTACCATTACCTGTTTTTGTAAATTATGCCCTGGTGCCCAGAGATACATCTTTTCATTTAGGAATTATCTAGAATAGAATTTAGAGGTGTCTTGTCCTTTCCAGAAAGCTTGTTAACTCCCACATGAACTACCACACCAAGCTGCTAAGACCATAGAGTTAAAACATAGTCCCTCTTGAGAAACACATTCCACCTCCCCTTGCTCAGTAGAGCTGTCAACTGCTCTATGCCTGTGCCTTTTACCTACAATAGGCGTCTATGTGTGGGGTGGCCCTATAGGAAACCCTTTAAGGGGCATTTGTAAATAGAAATGGATTTTAGTTTTATACCACTGGCCTCTACTTCAGAATTCACCACAGTTCCCCCAAGGTGGAGGTGGGGCCTGTGTGAATATGATGACCTAGGAACTTGTGTCCTCAGAATTCATAATAATAACACTCTCCAGTCCCCAGGTTTTCAACAGACATCTTGAGCTCAAATGGATTAGGTAAAAACGGCTCTGAAGGTAGGATGGGAGTCTTATTTTAACTGACTTAAGGTTACATTGGCTTCAGATTCAAATGTGAATTCTTTTGAGTTGCGTCATCTGTTTTCAACCACATGTGGAAAGCAGAATATGGCTCCCAGCAGAGCCCTTTGTAAGCAGTTAGATGAGGAGGATGCTCATGCCCCTGAGCTACGTTCTGAGATGGAGTTAATACCTGTGCAAACCAGAAACCTTGGCAGTGATTGGTCAAAGTTAAATGTATATTTTTAAAACTGTTTGTTTTACTTTGTGGTTTCTTTATATAGCCCTGGTTGTCCTGGAACTCAGTATAGACTAGGCTGGCCTCAAACTCACAGAGACAAATCCACCTGCCTCTGCCTCCTGAGTACTGGGATTAAAGGTGTGTTCCTGGCTTTTTACTTTTTTAAAAAAGCTTAATATTTTATCGACCTTACAAAGTTCTCTCAAACCTCAGTCTTTATGGCTGAATGTCCTTTCTTGTGAACATCTTGCATAATTGCAAGATGTATATTTTTCATGAGTGCATGTTGTAGATTCCTTAGTGTTTCTTTAATCTCAAACACAAATGGATCTTTTAAAATTGGATAATGTCTATTTGTACCACGGTATTGACTGTGAAAGTAAATAACAACGAAATAACTAAGAACATATCTATTTGTATTTACATGAATATATGTATAATATACATATATCGAACACTTATACATGTAAGTTGAATGTATATAAAATGGAGTAACCTTTGATCATGGTGGTTTTCTCAAAGTTGTTGGCAAACAACAATTTTAATTCTTTGAGAAAAAAGGTTTATTTTATTGTTTACTTTATGTACATGTACACGTGTATGTGCAGAGGCCTGCAAGTGCCCCGATCCCCCAGATCTGGAGTTACAGATGGTTGTGAACAGTTCATCCTGGGTACTGGACCTGAACTCTGGTCCTTTGAAGGACTAGCAAGTGGCTTTTAATCACTGGCCCATTTCTCCATCTCTCTAGCTCCTTTCATTCTTTTCTCTATTTGTAGGCGTACTATTATTTTCATTGTTCTTTAAATTATTTATTTATTAATGTACTTTAGATCCTGATTACACCTCCCTCTCCTCCCAGTCCCCTCCCTCTTTTTTTTTTTTTTTTTTTTAAACTTTCACTAGTTATAAAAACTGATATTGAGGTTAAAAATTTCACAGATTGACCTTAGGACTAATTAAATGAAAAACACTATCACATGCCTGTGAAAATAATAACTTCAAAGGAATTTTAGAAAATCAGAGTGGAAACCTCCAACTATCATTTATATTTCCCAACTCAGAAGGCATGTGGGCAAATGTGATTATCAGACGTCTAGACTGTCAGCTGAAGAACTGAGTAGACAGTCAGTCACCTTGCGGTAACAGGAGGGCTGCTGGTTTTCCGGTTGGATGAGTTAATGATTTGTGAGGGTTGTATGGTCCCGAGGCGGTAGCACAGGATGTGAGGAGGCAGTGACCAGTCTCAGTGAATTCTCCAGACCGATCTCTTCTGGACCCCTTTTTATAACACTCTAAGAATTTGGGAGTCTGCATGAAACTATAAATTCTGTTGTAGTGCCAGAGAAAGCAGACTTCATTTATCTCGGAGCTTTGGGGATGTGGCTGGAGTCAGAGAGAAGCCTGGTTTTCTCCCCAGGCTTGGGCAGCGACTAAACTTAGCAAACTTCCCATCTACTCTTCTTGTGGGGCAGGGGGTGCAGGCCGGACTTTCCAGCTACACCAGCCTGACAGAGCTGAGGTGGCAGACTATAATACCCCAACTAGAATAGGCCTGTTACTGAGTCCAGAGAACCAAAGAAGAGATATCTCTTCCTTGCCCTTCAGCTGAAGGAAGCAGCTTATTCTAGACCCAGTACATGTCATAGAATCAGATACAGCCGATTGGCTTACTGACAGTCATTTTGTTGTTTTGCAGTATCTCAAATAAGCCTGATGCTTGTAGGCTAAGGAATAAAGCACCGAAGGAAACAACAGCCTAGTCAAAGGGATTCTGAAATTTGTGGTAGGAAGTTCATATGAAATGACAGCATTTAATGACTATGCTTGATGGCACCCTAACTTTAGCCCATATTCCTCATCTCCTCATCTCTTAGAGCAGTTGAGAGCCTGTGTGCTACTAACCCCATATCAATTCTGATGTAGAAATTATGAAGCTGCCTGTGCAGGGAACACATAGCCAGCCTGAAGAGAAGCTGCAAAGAAGCAGAGAGAACTCCCAAGGAGAACTAACTACAGAAAGGGAAACAAACGCCAGAGACTCACAAAAGCATGATTTTTAAAAAATCATTAAGCTATCCATCCACTATAAAACAGAGTGGCTGCTGGTGAGGACCAGAGAGCAATCCTGGATAATTAATCCGAAAAACCACAAACAGGAGAACACGAATGTTTGGAATCTATGGTAATATGCAAATAGTAGTGAGTTAGAAGTTTAAAAAAATGAAAAAGGAACAGATAGAAGAAAAGTTAGAAGGAAGTTCTCTAACTGAAGTCTTTAGGGTGAATACATCCACCCATCCCCAGGGTAGACAAAACAATCCCACCTAGAAATATCCTGGCAAAATTCCTGAATTATAGGGACAAAGGAGAGGTAGGCTAAAATTCTGTTGTGATTTGAATTCAAAATGCACTCCACAGGTTCATTGTTTGAATACTTGGTCCTTAGTTGGTGTCCCTGTTGTGGAACCTTTAGGAGTCTTGGAGGAGGAAGTACCTGTGTTCTCGTTCTCTCTCTCTCTCTCTCTCTCTCTCTCTCTCTCTCTCTCTCTCTCTCTCTCTCTCTCTCTCTCTCTCTCTCTCTGTGGTTGCACATGACCAACCAGCCTCCTGCTCCTGCTACTAAGCCTTTCCAAACTGTGATAGAATGACTCCCTTGAGCTACAAGCCAAAACAAGCCTGTATTGCTTATGTTGCTTCCTGGTCAGGGATTTTGCTACAGCAATGAGAAAAGTAACAAATACTGATTCCAAAGGAAATGCAAAAGTTCTATAGACAAGAGAGGAAATCTGATTAGCATTCTTAGCTTATTAAGGGACAGGAATCCTATATCCATCAGAGAAAAAGACGCCCAAGGCAGCTTCCGGCGTCGCTGGTGGAGGTGGGTGAAGAAAGAGCGGGCCCTTGCCGCTCGTTCTCGCTCTCTCTCTCTCCCTCTCTCTTTTTCTCTCTCTCGCTCTCTCGGGCAACATGGCGGGCGTGGAGGAGGCAGCGTCCTTCGGGGGCCACCTGAATGGCGACCTGGATCCCGACGACAGGGAAGAGGGAACCTCCAGCACGGCCGAGGAAGCCACCAAGAAGAAAAGACGGAAGAAGAAGGGCAAAGGGGCTGTGTCAGCAGTGCAACAAGAACTTGATAAAGAATCAGGAACCTCGGTGGATGAAGTAGCAAAACAGTTGGAGAGACAAGCACTGGAGGAGAAAGAGAGAGATGATGATGATGAAGATGGAGACGGTGGTGTTGATGGCGCAACTGGAAAGAAGAAGAAGAAGAGGAAGAGGAAGAGGAAGAGGAAGAGGAAGAGGAAGAGGAAGAGAGGACCAAAAGTTCAAACAGACCCTCCCTCAGTTCCAATATGTGACCTGTATCCTAATGGTGTATTTCCCAAAGGACAAGAGTGTGAATACCCACCCACACAAGATGGGCGAACAGCTGCTTGGAGAACCACAAGTGAAGAAAACAAGGCCCTAGACCAGGCTAGTGAGGAGATTTGGAATGACTTCCGAGAAGCTGCGGAAGCACATCGGCAGGTTAGAAAATATGTCATGAGCTGGATCAAGCCTGGGATGACAATGATAGAAATCTGTGAGAAGTTGGAAGACTTCCCGAAAGCTAATAAAGGAAAATGGATTAAATGCAGGCCTGGTGTTTCCCACAGGGTGTTCCCTCAACAACTGTGCTGCCCATTACACTCCCAATGCTGGTGACACGACAGTCTTACAGTACGATGACATCTGTAAGATAGACTTTGGAACACATATAAGTGGTAGAATAATCAATTGTGCTTTTACTGTTACTTTTAATCCCAAATATGACATATTATTAAAAGCTGTAAAAGATGCCACTAATACTGGAATAAAGTGCGCTGGGATTGACGTTCATCTCTGTGATGTCGGTGAGGCCATTCAAGAAGTTATGGAATCCTATGAAGTAGAAATAGATGGGAAACATATCAAGTGAAACCCATATGTAACTTAAATGGACATTCAATTGGGCCATATAGAATTCACGCTGGAAAAACAGTGCCCATTGTGAAAGGAGGGGAAGCTACAAGAATGGAGGAAGGAGAGGTGTACGCCATTGAGACCTTTGGTAGCACAGGGAAGGGCGTGGTTCATGACGACATGGAATGTTCACACTACATGAAAAATTTTGATGTGGGACATGTGCCGATAAGGCTTCCAAGAACAAAACACTTGTTAAATGTCATCAACGAAAACTTCGGTACCCTTGCCTTCTGCCGAAGGTGGCTGGATCGCTTGGGAGAAAGTAAATACTTAATGGCTCTGAAGAACCTGTGTGACTTGGGCATTGTCGACCCATACCCGCCACTGTGTGACATTAAAGGATCATACACGGCACAGTTTGAACACACCATACTGTTACGTCCAACCTGTAAAGAAGTTGTCAGCAGAGGAGATGACTATTAAACTTAGTCCAGAGCCAATTCAACGTCTTTATTTTTTAAGCTTTATTGGAACACATTGTACCACAAGTAATTTGCAACATGTTGTCTGTGTTAGCAGTAGACCTGTGTAATACCGTTATCCATGTTTAAAGGAGTTTGATCAAAGGCAAACTGTCTACATGTAATTAACCAAGGAAAGGCTTTCAAGACTTTAATGTTAACTGTTTCTCCCGTCTAGGAAATAATGTACTGCTCACTAGTTAGGAATTACTTACAAGTTTTGTTTTGAAGACATAAGAGATGCTTTTTGGACATTTATATTGCCATATTCTTACTTGGATGCTTTGAATGACAACATACATCCAGTTCTGCACCTATGCCCTCTGGTATTGCTTTTTAACCTTCCTGGAATCCATTTTCTAAAAAATAAAAGACATTTTCAGATCTGAGAGAAAAAAAAAAGACGCCCAAAGTGTACACATTCATCATCCCATCTGAAGAAAACTGTTAACAAAATCTTGTAAACACGGTGTCTAATGAGGAAAGTGTTCTTGGGGAGGACGAGGGCAGGAAAAGGATGCTGAGATAAGGCTCTTATAAAATGGATAATAATGATGTCAAATGAGATTATGAACCAGAAGAGACATACTCTAAGGGGAAAGCCAATAGAAGCAGGGGCTAAAAATTAAATTATCTAGCTTTGAAAGAGAAGTGTTTGTGGGGATGAGGGGCTGTGGAAGAGAAAGCTGTCTCAGAGTTTGTCTTGGTGGGCAGGGGAAGTGGGCAAGAAGATGAGTCATAAGGGAGGAGGGGAGGAGAGGAGCAGAGAGGGGAGGAGAGGGTAGAGAGAAGAGCAGAGAGAAGAGGAATGCACTGGAGGAGGCAAAGGGCCAAGGAGGCTGCCATGTGTGTGTGCTGTTTATTTGCAGACTACCTGAGACTAACTGATGAAGCAGATGTCAAGGACACAGTGCTAAGGAGTTCATGTTTATTCCACCAGTGCTTTCCCTGTGAATTTGCACTGTGCTCAGCTGGGTTCTAGGGAAGCAGAGGCTCTCTCCACATCACTGTTGCCTACTGTGCTAGCACGGAGCAGCAGAGTGCAGTTGTGAGATGTGTTTGTTTAATAACTAGCCTGGACTAAATCTGAAGTTTTCCTATGGTGTGTAACTGCTTATGGAACTTTTGAATTTAAATTTTTGGGAAATACACCCATCCGTAGTCAGCACTAATTGGACTTAGTACGGTTATTTATAATAATTTTTTTTTCCCCTCAAGACAGGGTTTCTTTGTGTAGCTTTGTCTGTTCCAGAACTAGCTCTGTAGACCAAGGTGATCCCAAACTCACAGAGATCCTCCTGCCTCTGCCTGCTGAGTGCTGCAATTAAAGGTATACACCACCATTGCTCAACAATAGTAAAAATATTTTAAAAAGGACATTAAGTTAGGAGGGAGACCGATTGATAGGTCCTGGGGAGAAGTTGGAGGGAGGTAGAAGGGAGTGAGTAAGATAAAAATACATCATATACATGCATGAAAATTTCAAAGAACACATAAAAATATTATTATTATTTTCTCCTTGTTATTTTTAATCCTGGATTTATAGAGGCTGCATAGTTAGTTAGCAACCACTGATTTGTCATGGATGTGTGTGAAGCGTTGAGTCTGTGAGTCTTTAGTTGTTCATGGATCTAGGTGTGCTTGGAGAAGACATTTAAAAATTAGGCCATGTTTCAGATATCACATCTCAAATCCTTGTGAATGCTGTGGCTTTTCACACACACACACACACACACACACACACACACACACACACACACACATTATGCCTGATGACAGTACCTGAATGGTCATCTGGGATCACACTGTTCAACAGTATCAACAGTATCCAAGACATGTGGGACCCCAGGAGCTGTTGTGTGACTCTGTCACCAAAAGTCTCCAGGTTTCCATTGTTCATTACATCAAAAGTTGACCCAGACTTGTAGGTCAGTAAGTCATTCTTCAAAGACAGTGTCTTAAGTAGGAGGTCCAGGAGATAAGAAGATAAAAAAGAAAAGCCAGGGTAGGGAGATCTTGCATAAACGGATGGCTTATATCAAACAAATTTATTAAGAAGTATAGTGTCTTACATACTATTGGTAGGGACAGAGTCAGCAAAAGGCCATTATACAATGGGATGAAGTATCTCAGGAAGCTAATATAGCAACATCACATAAAGGGGAACCCAAGATCTGTCAAGGATGTCAGAGACCAAGCACATGGCGGCCTTGGTACTGATAGTGATTGCAACTTTGAGTGGGAACAGTTGGGTTCTCAGGAGCCACAGGTGCAGCTCCTCCAAGGCCCTAGCTCCAGGCCATTATCAGCTCTGCTAAGCATATTCCTGGTTTTAAAGAAAGAACTGTGTCCCTTCTCTACACATCAGGGCCTCAGGGAAAATTTCCCAAAGCCTTGGCTCTAGCCTATTTCTGCCTCTGCCAAACATGTTTCTGATATGTCAAGGCCTCCAGGAAAGCTTTGGATCAGTGAAGCCCTCAAGAAAAAGGCAACCTGAGGATCTCTCTGGAACATGAACCTCCCAATTTACAGAAAGGAAACAGACTAATATGGCATGGGAGAAAAATCCAGGGTCACCAAGGATGTGCCCTACTTTACCAGGGGAGCTTGAGTGTGCCTGCTGCTCAAGTCCTACCTAAGTGACACATGAGTGTCTCAGTCTGATACACAATAACAGCAACATTCTCAGGTTGGAAAATCCCAGTAACTATCAAAGCAGCAATCCCTGCAGAAATGAGAACAATATGTTCTATAGAGAAGGCCCTGCATGAGTGGTTCTCTGTATTATTAATTCATAGGTGTTCTGTAAGTACTTCTTGAATGAAAAAATGAGAAAATAATACCCAGGGCATGAGTTTGTCAGTTAATGACAGGCAATCACAGAGAACTCCGTGGAACACAGATGCTAGATGTCAAGCTGAGAGATGGCGCAGAGCTCTTCCACATTCCTTGCAGGTTAGGGTCCTGCACATGGACCAGAGCTCCTAAGGATGAGCACAACTCTATGTCCTACTGAAGAAGGACTAATGATTTCCATTTTCTGTCTCCCCAACTCTCTGTGCCATGGTCCTGGAGGTTGATGACTTGAAACTACCTAGAGAACACAGGTCCTACCATTGCTGTTGGCATCTTTTGAGAACTGGGTCATCATGCTGTGGCAGAGAACACCCTAGTCTGGGTCTGAGTTGCCTTCCAGCTTTCATCTCTCAATTGCTTTGACATTTTTTTAAATTATTATTTTCTCATATATTACATCCTGACTGCACCCTGTCTGTCCTGTCTCCCCTTTACCTTACCTCTCCCTCAGACTCACTCCTCCTCCTTTCCCTTTAGAAAAGGACAGGCCTCCTAGGGATATCAACCAGGCATATCAAGTGTCTTAGGATTTTATTGCTGTGATGAGACACCATGACCAAGGCAACTCTTATAAAGACAAACATTTAGTTGGGTCTGGCTTACAGTTTCAGAGTTTCAGTCCATTGTCATCATGGAGGGAAGCATGGGATTGTGCAGGCAGACTTAGTGCTGGAGGAGCCAAGAGTTCTACATCTTGATCTGAAGGTAGCCAAGAGGAGACTGTTTTCCTCACTGGGCAGAGCCAGAGCAGAGCAGCGACACACTCCCTTCAACAAGGCCACACCTCCTCAATAATAATGATAATGATGATAAAATAATTATAATGGCACATATCCTCATATTAAGGCTGGACTAGGCAACCCAGTGGGAGGAAAAGGGTCCCCAGAGCAGGCAAAAGAACCAGAGACAGCCCCTGTGCCTCCTGTTAGAAATCCTACAAGAACACCAAGCTACAGTACTATAACATATATGCAGAGGACCTGGGTCAGACCCATGTAGGCTCTCTACTTGTCAGTTCAGACTCTGTGAGCTCCTATGAGCCCTGGTTAGTTGTTCCTGTGGACCATATTTTCCTGGTGTCTTTAATCTCTCTGGCTCCTACAATCCTTTCTGATCCCTTTCCACAGGATACTGCCATTGTTATGAAATCTCAACCTCCAGAATCTGTTAATAGTGTTGCTGAGTTAAATCCTATTTTTTTTTTTTTTTAAATCTAGAGACAGAGTCTCACTATGTAACTCTGTCTGGCTTAAAAATTACTATGTAGATCAGGCTGGCTTTGAACTCACAGAGATCTACTGTCTTCTACCCCCCAAGTGGTAGGATCTATCTTCCCTCTTGTCTTCCCCTTCTTCCTTCCAGATTTCAACTCCAATGGTAATGGTTTAACAAAATATTTTCTGCAAGGAATTAAAAAGGAGAAAGAATTTTATAAGGAAAAAGAATTTCCTCAGGAATGGTTATGTGTAACTTCTTTTATTAGTACTTATTAGTGTCTCTCACTTGAAAACATGCCAATTAGTATTGTTGTTGTACCATCTTTTAAAAATCACCTAGTTTTTAAAAAGCTGCGGTTAATTTTTAAAGCTACAGTTAATGACAGTGGCTTTTAGAAACAAATGTTTCTAACAGGAAAGAAAAAATTCCTTATATTTTTCTAAGCAATTTTCTTTGTATTTCATCACCATTTGAAAATTATGACAAAATATTAATGTGGTTTCTTATTTTCTGAACTCATATATTGTTTGGTTGTTTGGAAAAGGTCCCATAGGCTGCACAGTGAACTCTTCCTACACAGCATACAGAACCTGTGGGGAGGAATGTACCTTCTACATGGGCACCCATTTTCTGGTTCATATTGGCAGTAATATCTAAAGTCCAGATGTGTTTGTGGGGAGGCCTTTTGGGTTGTAGCATTTAATTTCCTGTCATGCATTCTGTGTTTCTCTAAAGCTTTCAATGCAACATTGACATCTGAGACTGAAAATGATTGCGCACCCAAATAATTTTTTAAAAAGTTTTTATTTTTTCTTTATGACAGAAGTTCAGAACCTGAAATAAATATGCAAGCAGCAATTCACACTGGCATAAAAACTTATCTCCAATCACATTAAAGCTGAGTGGTATACTTTTTTTTTTTTTTTAAATCACTTGAAGATTTTGGTTGATGCAGCATTAGAAAGGTTTGCTAGACACAGAAAAAAGTACAGCTTTTACAGTTCAAAGGATATTAATGAGTATGCACTGAGAGTCAGCCTTACAATTCTGTTGTCCCCATTAGCTAGATGGTCTCTGTCCTTACTGATACAGTGGCTCAGTTCACACAGCTACTGAAGTTACATTCCCTTTGTCTCAGAATACTGAACAAAGACTTCCAAGGTGGGTATATCCTGATGATAGCTCTTTGATCTGTCTCTCAGAGCATCGAAGAAAGACTTCCAAGGCAGGTATATCCTGATAGCTCTTGGATCTGAGAGTCTCCCTGGCCCAGCCTTGTGGGGTCAGAGCATTGATAAACAGTGGACTAGAAAAGGCCAGAAGCTGGGACTCAAGCTGCCCCATGTTTACAACCTATTAGAAAAGGACTAAGCTGATGCCTTCATTCTTGCAGCTGGGGAGAGGCCTGGATGTGCGCCATCTTTCTTTTGTAATGGCATTACTGGTGTTAGTATAATGAGCAATCTCAGGAAGGGGAATTATTTTGTAAAAATGATGATGTGTTCCCTTTATTCTTTCTGTTCCTTAGAAAAGAATTTAGATAAAAAGGACTCAATAGCTATTCCTCTTTAAGCAACCACTTCTCTTTCCATATAAACAAAACCTCTGGTTCGCTTCCAATTCATAAGCTATATTATTTTTTAGTTACTAGTTTGGAGTTAGCATGAAATAACTAAGCATCAGGGTCTTGATAGGGATCCAAGGGCAACAGAAGTGTCTGTGAGCCCTGGGCACACCCACCTCTCAGCTGTTAGCATTAATTCGGAGCCACTCTAGCTCAGTGGGTGTGGAGGTTTGAATATATTTGGCCCCTAGGAAGTGGTACCATTAGCAGGTGTGGTCTTTTTGGAGGAAGTGTGTCATTGTGGGGGTGGGTTTTGAAGGTCTCCTATGCTCAGGCTGTACCCATTGTAGAAGAGAGCTTCTTCCTAGCTGTCTGAGGATTCCAGTCTTTCCTGGTTGCCTTTAGAACAAGATGTAGAACTCTAGTGCCATGCCTTCCTGGGTGCTGCCATGCTTCCCACCATGATGATGATGGACTGAACCTGTGAACTGTATGCCAGCCCCAATTAAATGTTTGCCTTTATAAGAGTTGCCTTGGTCATGGTGTCTCTTCACAGCAATGGAAACCCTAACTAAGACAGTGAGGGTGGGGATGGTGGGTGGTTTGATATACACGTTCCTCAGTGGACCAGTTGTGGTAGAAGCTGTGGGGATGGACAAGGGTAAAGTTGGAACTCATACATTTGGCATTATTTCAGGAGGCTTAACAAGAGGAAGGGCAGAAACATGTAATGGAAGTCACAGGGAAGACAAAAGATTTAAGGTATTTTTTAACTTCATAGAAGATCTTGGTAATCCTGTGTTTCTATTACTTTAGTGCATTGCACTGAAATATATAGGACCATTTAGCTGTTACACATTTTCTTAGCTCTATTTTTCACAATAGTTATAAGGTAAAAGCAGACTTGCAAAATATGACATCTAGATACAGTGGAACATATTCAATCTTATAAGGAAGAGAACTTTGATACATGCCTCATTTACAAAACAAGAATGCAAATGTTCCTTTTATTTTCTCAGGTGAAGTGATGAGTTTAGAGTCGTACTCAAGCAGTGTGAATAAAGGACTTGTGATGATGCTAGAGTGTTTCTTTTTCTGTCCTAATCCCTACATCTAGACCTGGAAGGTTCTAGCCTCTGTTCAATCTAATCCTCCAAGCTGACTGATTCAATCCAGCTCTTCTCTGCTTCTGTCTGAATTGCTCTGCCTATCCTCATACTAACTCTGGGAATATGTTCTACTCTTCTGGCTCCTTCTCATATTCTTGCTTGTTCTGTCTTCACCTGTGTTTAGCTTGTTCTTACTGTAACCTATCTCAGACTCATTCTGTCAAATCTATCTCTGATTCATCACTTTGCCTCTCAATTAGAAATCATTTTCAAACATGGCTGCTTCCTTCTATAAACTAACCTTACCTTCATTGTTAAGGATTAAGGGAGTATACTAAAGGTATGTCTGTATTTCAGCCAGATCAAAATGTAATCCAGGGCATCTCTATATTCCACCCAGTTTGTATCTTTGGATATGATTCCTTTCCAGAGCAACCATGTTGCTGGATTACAATTCCTTTACACAAAGATGATGTGCTAAGTGAGATATACTACTCAAAGAAGGATGCATTTTGTGTGATTCTACCTACTTCAGTTACCTAAAATACTCAAACTCATAGAGACAGACTTTTGAATGGTGTTTATAAGGGCTTGGGGGAAAGAGGAATGTTGACTTAATGTTCAACAAGAGTCATTAGAGTTGGAAGACATAAAAAAGTTCTGCAGATGGGTTGTGTCAATGATGATCAAACAGTATGAATATACTGAATGGCACTGAACTGTATACTGAGAATGGTTAAGTAACATTATATTAGTTTCATTATCTACATGTTTTGTTATAGTAATTTAATTTTTTGAGAAATGCTTTCTGCTATACATAATATCATGGTGATTAGTTTAGTTGCCAGCTCAGCACAGTCTAGAATAACCTGAAAAGGGAAGTCTCTGTGAAGAATTATCTAGATCAGGCTGGCTTGTGAGCCTGTCTGTAGTTAATTGTCTAGATTTTTAATTGATGTGGAAAGACCTAGCCCACTGTGGGTGGCATCATTCCCTAAGCAAGGGGTTCTAAACAATGTAAGTACAGAGTACAAATAACCAGGCATGCATTCATTCTATGTTCTCTCCTTTGGATGTCATGTTCTAGGTTTTGCTTTGACATCCCTGAATGATGGACTGTAGCCTGCAATAGTAACCCAGAAAAACCCTTTCCCCATTAAGTTGCTTTTCCCCCAGGGTGTCTTTTCACAGCAACATAATACAACTAAGACAAGCTTATTTATCAGTTCTCATGTGTGGTCCTGTGAGGTTAGACTTCTTTGGAAGAAGCAATGAGCTCATTAAGTCAAGAGTCCTTTAACTTGTTCCTCCACTTTGAACTTTGGCTCAGTTATTTATTTATAATGGCTCATTTAATACTTACTGAATGAGTAAAGAACTTAATCTGGATTTGTCAGTCATTGGACATAACAAATGCTAGCTGTTAGGTTCACTGGGTGCTCCTTACTCCTAGTCTCTAGTTAGGAACCAGAAGGTGAATTGTTGAAAAAAAATGAACAGAGTATTTTTCAGATCTCCTTGAACATTAAGAGGTATCCCGGCTCCCTGACACACAAGAACACTTCACCACTTTCCTGAACTTTGGTCTTCAAGCTAACTGTACTGTTGTTTGGGTAACATGTTCTTTCTTTCTTCTGGCTCCTTCTTTGGGTCCTTGTGAAAAGATCCTTATGAAAAGATCCAAAGGAAAAACTCTTCACCATCCACAGGGACCCAGGAATTCATAACTGCTTTATGGAACTCAACCCATTTGAATACACACACATCCTGAAGTACTTGAGTTTGTGAGGATGGAATATGTCTACCTACTACCTGTGGAGACTGTCAAGAGCAGAGCCCATGCCTCATATCTTCCTAGGACCCATTAGACAGGTTCGAAATATACAGACAGGATGTATAGAAATGTCAACAAAAGAACCTACACTCAGAACACATGGAAAAGAACATTAGCATTTAACAAATTTCCCTGTGTGGCCAGGACACAAGCAGCTCTAGCACATCAATTTTCTCCTCAGCTCCTTTGGTTGAAGAATTTGGTCTTCAGGATGACAGGCTACTTAGGGAGTGTTTCTTTCCCCACAACCCTGTAGTAGCCTAATCACACCACATCAATGATGGGAACATCTCCAGTCTTGTTCTTTGCAGCATTTATCCATATTTGCTCAGTGATCAGTGTTCATAGTTTATCCAGGTTGATACTTGGACAGAAGCTCTGGTTCCTCTTTAGTGGAAATGCCTCATACCAACTTACCTAGAATCATCTTCATGATTCTTGTCAGAGCCTATCCTGTGGTGATACATGCCACCAGAATTCCCAAAGCCTCATGGGTGTTTGTGATTCATATGACCCTGGAGTTTCTTGGTCTTCTTCAGTTTGGATGGCATGGTTCTAGCAAGTGTATAGGGTCATCTCAATGAGCTTTGCTTGCAGTTCTCTTGTAGTTAATGATTCTGGACACTTTTTCACAAGCTATTGTACATCTCCATTGTGAAGTATCTAATTCTATTGGTTTGCCCTTTTATGTTGATTTTTTTGGTAAGAATTCTATGTTCTGGAAATTATTCTTTGGCAGATATATGTTCTATAAATATTTCCTCATAGCTTGTGGCTTGAAAAATTATAGAAGACTCATGCCAGTTCAATCACTTTGAAATGAATTAGACTCCAAGCACAAAAGACAAATTAGCCAGTTATAGGAAAATAAAGTCCAGTAAGTCTCTTAAAGGCATGTGCACTGGATTGTTTGTATTGCAAAAGCAGAAACTGTAGCTCATTAGAGGACAACAGGGGCATATGGAAGTCAGTCACTCCCCAACAACACTTACTCTGTATATGCAATATTATGAAATACTTATTACATTCCAAGAGACTGAAACTTTTCTTAGACCCCACAACCAGAATTAATAAAATATCTTAAGGTCACTTAAGACTGCTATTCTACTGTGTACTCAAACTGTTTAATTTGCTTCTGAGAGAACAATGTAACAACCAGCTTTACTTGTCTTGGATTTTCCATGTAATCACCTTTTTTTTTTTTTTACTTTACATAAAGTATAAATCATTTTTTTCTTCTAATCCTTAGCTCAGTACATAGATGGCCTTTCTTCACCCTTTGGGATGACAACTTTCTCTAGGTTGCTGCTGCTGATAAGATAAATCTCAGCATAGAAGGCCCTTGGATCCAGCACCATGGGCCTAAGCACCCCATAGGCTGCTTCATCTCACTCATGCACCAAGGCCAAATGGATTACCAAATCTATTACATGAGTGTCCTTGGAGGCCTTGACTACAGCATCCCCAGGTTCTGAGAAGTACTTGGAAATGGTTCTTTGGAAAGCTTCTACTTTGGTCTTGACAGCATTCACTCTCTCCAGCACCTTTTCCTGAATTGCCACCCCAAAATCATTTCCATCCTCTATCTTGGGGATCAGGTGCTAGATCCATGTGATTATCAGAATGCACTTCTCTTTGAGAGTCCAGACTTCTGGCTTAATTGAAGCAAGCAAGGGCAGAAGCTTCTCATTCCCTGGGAGGAAGCTGCACTTGGGGATTTCTTCTCCTGCTTGTCTGTTTCTATCTCATCCTTGGGTGGGGGATCTGGGATAGGGTTGTCCAGAGGAGCCTGGAGGGAGGAGAGGTCAGCCACACTGAGGGAATCCTCTTGTATGAGCTGACTCAGGAATATGATTTTCTGTGGCAAGAAAGTTCAGAGGAAGTCATCAGCCTCCTGGAAAAGATTGTTTCTGAAGACATCCACCTGTTTACAGGCTTCTCCACTCAAGTGAACTCTACAAGGCTTGGCCATGCTTCCCAGTTGCCAGCTCTCCATGTAATCAATGTTCACAACTTAAGCTAATGCATAGTGCAATCTCATGTACTCTTCCATGCTCATGACCCAGACATGTGTATCATTTGCAGAAAGCAGTAGCTACAGAAGTTGAAAGAAACTTCCTAAAATCTTCCATAAAGTTTTAAAGTGTTGTGAGGTAAGCTCCACAGACCATCCCAAGGACAACCTTAAGGCCAAAAAGATCTTTATTTGTCAGCTGGTGACTGTATGGAGAATTAGCCCAAACCAGGCAGCTCCAAGCCTTATAACTCTTGGTTTTAGGCACAAATCATACATCCTAGTTGACACATTTCAACTAGCAAGAACAGTTAGCAAGAAGCAAAACAATCGAGGTTAGTACACTTAGTACTTTTAACTCTGGGGCTTTTCAAGTCATACCCTGGAATCATTGACTTAGCCTTTGTTCCCACTTTGGCAGGTATTGTTGCTGAGCCTCAAGGCTTGAATGGTGATTTTAGCATGTTGTGCTAAGGTCTGGGGGCCTATTAAGGTCTGAGAGCCTGTTATATTTCCCATAGGTTCTATGGCATGAGCCAAATTGTAGACTAATCTTGAGGTAGGGGGTTATATCATCTTAGCACTAGTAGTTTAACAGAATTTACTCTCTGTTTTCCATAGCTAAGTGGGCAATTGAGCAAGCAGGGTCTTATAGTGAGGGTTAGGAGCAAAAGGTTTAATAGTCCAGTCATGGTTGTAAGTACAGTAGTTAACTAGGGGAACCAGGAGAAAAAGGATTGGTATCAATTGATCCTTGGCATTTCTTATTTTCTTTCCTTAAGGTTATTTCTGACCATGCTTAAACATTTCCTAGTTACCCCTGACTGGTTGGTATAGAAGCAACAAGCTTCTCCTGGTGCTATACCAAGAGGTTCTTGTTTCATAAAGAGGAAGTTTAGGGCTCTGTGATTCTGAAGAACAATCTTTGCGAAGGACTCTACTTGGGCTTCCAGGTGGGAATAGAGTTTTCCAGATGTCCTCCATGTATGTCTACTTGAACTCTAAGTTTCTTAAAAGTTTTCATCTCCCAGAATTAGGGCTGAAATTCTAACTGCAGGGGAGCCTGCATTGCCTGTCTATTTCTCCATTATAGAGGAACACCGGAGGTATAACATGCATGAAGATGCAAAAGAGTGGGGTCTTCTCTAGTGCAAACAATTCAGAAGATGAAAACTTGGTTAAGCCATTAATGTAAGCAAGCCAGGTAGTCTCTAGAGCCTAAAAATACAGGAATCTGCATAAAGGAATTATGGGGGAGGGAAGGGTATCTTGATGAAATTAAGCAGGCACCCTTTCCTTGGAGGTTCTTCAGGGTGTGCTTTGGTTGATCTAATTTATAGTTGTCAGGATTCAAAGGGGGAGTTTATTGAATAATTCCAATCACAATAATTCAAGGGGGACAGAGAAATAAAATAGGACAATCATAGTCATAGGGCACATTCCAGTCTTAACTTTAGTGGGTCAGAGGACCTGGTGATAACCTATCTATCCCTGTCCTCTCTAGGCTCCTTCAGCTGGGTGTGGTGGATATTTGTTGATAAGCAATGATGTTTGTTATCTGGTTTAGTTGAGATCAGTTGAAGTCAGTGACTTGGTCCTTTCTAAAACCCTTTTAAAGGGTTTCCCATGTGATGGTTTCTGTGCTATTCAATAAATACAGAGTGAAGCCCTTTGTTAGGGACAAAATACACAGACACGATTAGACAGACACTGCTTAAATATACATATGCATATAGCACATATAGACACACAGGCAGTCACACACAAGGACAGATACAGATTCATGGATAAATCCACAAGACAGCCTTCACTCAGGCACAAATTTAGATAATAAAAAGACAGGATAGAAGACACAGGGAGCATGAAGTAGAGAATTTAAATCTGGAATTGCTTTTGGTTAAATTTTTTTCGTTAATGTGACAGTAATCCATTATCAGTAACTTGAACTTAATCACTAATTAGTATAATCTGTGCAATTTAGGGTACTTGTCACTTTCTGGCTGCATCTTCATGGGTGCATATTTTCAGCTAACATTTTATTTACATTTTACTTAACCATATTTGGCTTTTCTTATTTACTTTATTTTAATTGCATATGCTAATTTTACACAATAATAGGTCCCATTATGACATCTTCATATATGTATATCATATATTTTGATAGCATTTATTCATTACCCTCTCATCCCTTCCCACTGATCCTCTTCCTTTTCCATACAGTCCTTCTATTTTCATGTCTTTTTTTGGAGACAGGATCTTCCCTTATAAGGATGGCCTGGAATTCCCTAAATATAGACAAAAATGGCTTCAAAGTCACAGAGATCTGCCTGCCTCTGCCCCTTAAGAACTGGGATTAAAGCTGTGTGCCACTATTTCTGGCTCACTTTATTATTATTATTATTATTAACCTAATAAATTTTATTGAGGTTGCTTACAGGAGAATGAGTAAGGGTTTGTTCATAGGAGCATGAGCTTTGTATCAGTGGCTAAACCACTAAGAAATGTCTCTCCCTCCTCCAGCAACCATTACCTGCCTATATATCCTCTGAGAAGGACAGAGCTTCATGACAACATGATAGGATGTTGGTGAGCCCAGTCTTATCCAGGTCTTGTGCAGGTAATCACAGCTTCTGTGTGCTCAAGAGGGAAATGACCATTCAAGAGGGACTTGGAAGACTGTTTTACACCACTCACATTTTATCTGACTCGTACATGATTTCCATTCCGTTTTCCAGAATGTTCTCTAAATTTGAAAGACATTATCTAGATACTCATTTGTGGCTGAGCTGTAAGCAGTTACTTACTCTCATTGCTTTGACCAGTACCTAGACATATTTAGATATCAAAAAATAGTTTTGACTTTTTGCTTTGTAGTATAAAGAATTTCCTCCTTTTTTTTTTTTTCTAGCTTCTAGGTCTTGTCAGAAGTAGAAGGAATGCTCACAGATTTGAGTCCTGGGTTGATCTTTCCAAAAACACAAAAAGAAAGTGTTGGGGCTTCTCAGAAGCAGTGGCTCTATGTCTCAGCAGTCAAGTTTACTTACAGGTGTTAAAACTATGTTTAAAGTTTGGTTTTATGTTCTTCTAATCCTCAAAGAGCAGGTGAACTTGTCCATACTGGCTAGTGTTTGATTATAGATTTGTCAAATGGTAAATCAGTAACAATAAATCAAAACTTCATTTCTGAATTCCATAAACCTTTAAAATCAGATGTCCATTTCTAAAGATGAAGGGACTCAGTTAGAGAACCTGTTCACCCCCCATTCCCCCAGCTTCAACAACTTAGTAGAAAAAGCCACCAGAATGACACCTTGAAATTGGACATTGTCATTAAAGAAAACAGAGGAGAAATAAAGTATATACTGTGAAACATAATGAAAATATGATAAGCAAAAATGCCACAGGAAGCAGGAGACAGGAGACAACTGGAAGGAGCCTGGAATAAGACCAGTGCTATGTTTGATCCATTTTGCTCCTAATTAATTCAGTGGCATTTTGATGATTAACCTCGATTGTCAACTTGATGACATCTAGAAATCATCTAGGAAACCAATCTCCTGACTGTGGCTGTGAGAGTTTACCTAGATAGGGTTGAGGTAGGGAGACCCTCCCACTGTGTGTGGTACCATGTCATGGGCTAGGTCCTGAACGGAATAAAGGAAATAGCCAAGTACCCATATGTAATTCTGTTCTCTGCTTCCTGACTCTGCACATATGCCACCAGCTGCCACATTCTTTTGTTGTCAGACCTTCCCCACAATGGTGGGCCTTCTCTCCAACTATAACCCAAATAAGCCCTTCCTCCCATAAGTAGTTTTTGTCAATTATAGTGAAGTAATGAATATTAACATAACAGGGAACATCCATCAGTTTAGGAAATTCCAGCTCCTCTAATGTAAAACCAGAGGTTTGGAGAGAAGGGATTTAACAATGTGACTCATGGGAGCTCAATGGCTTTGCAGTGCTTAAGTGTAGTGGGGACAGAGAAGCAAAATCAATACTATGGAAATTTCTCGTCCAGATCTCACAGGGAGCAGGGACACGCTGGGACCACTGGAAAGGCTTAGTCTAATTAGGATGATAGATAAGACCTATACCACTTTTGATCAGCCAGAGCCTCCTTTTGGTGTTAGTTGATGGTCAAGAGACCAGAATATTGGGGTCAGAGAGATTGCTCAGTCAAGACTCTTGCTGCCAAGTACAACAGTTTAATTCCTGGAACTCAGATGAGTGCTGAGTTGACCTGAGTTTATGGAAGGAGAAAAACCAACTATTGAAATTTGTCTCTGACCTCTACATTTGTGCTGTGGAACACTGAAGTATACTGCCCCTGCTCACAGTAAGTCAACGTAATAAATAACCAGAATTCTGCTTTATTTGTTTCAAGGCAGGATCTCTTGTGTCTTAGGCTGGCCTCATTCTTCCTATGTAGCAATGGTGACCTTGAACTTCTAATATAAAGTATACTACCATGTCTGGTTTCAAAAACCAGACATTCACACGTGCTAGGGAAGCCCTCTACCAACTGAGCTACATCCCTAGCATTCGAGAAGATTTAAGGACACTGAAAATACTGTCAGATTTGCTAAGTGAAGTAAGAGGATGGGCAGAAAACTCTATTCAGGAATGCTTACATGACATTTGAAGCCTTTAGTGATTTTTCCATTATGTTTCCACATATTTCATTTTGAAATATTGCTTATATTTTATTTTTTAGAAAAGGACTGAGGACCCTCAGTGTGTTGGGCCATCTGGACCTCCCATGACCTAATTAGGTTCCTTATTGTCATGGATTTTATATTTTAACGAGACAAACAGGCAGCAAAATTGGAACAAGATCCAATGTGTCAATGGCATGATAAAGTTCCTGCAAAAGTGAGTGTGTGTGTATGAGAGATAGATAGATAGATAGATAGATAGATAGATAGATAGATAGATAGAGGTATCTGTGTGTAAGTGTATGTTTGTGAGTGTGTGTGTCTGAGTTTGGGTGTGTAAAAGTATGTGGGTGAGAGAGTGTGTGAATGAGTGTGTGTAGGGGGTGGGATCAGTTATGGAAGGCTTTAGGAGTTCAAGCTTAGGCTATGACATTAATATACAAGTTGTGTCTAGAAGAGAGGACCTCACCTTGTCCTGGGAGCTCTGAGGAAGATAGGAAGGGTTGAGTTAGGTTATTCAGAGAAGTAGCCAAGGCCTGACACTCCAAACAGGCCCTTTTACCACAGGTCAGAGTGGTAGATCTTACATCCTAGGAACATGAAGGAATCAATTACAAGATGATGGGCACCTGGGTGGTGATCTTCCAGGAAAGGCCAACTTATTCAGTAGTTGCCTTATATTGCTGTGATGGGTAGAGGAGACAGAGAAGGAGAGAAGGATTTTGTACTGTGTTTCATGTAGTGGAGAGTGTGATCTGGGTCTTTTTGGAGAGCAAGAATAGACCTATTGGAGGAGGAGGAACAGGAAGGAGCATTCTAGGACCACAGTAGGATGAAGGGACATTTTTCTGGATCATGGCCTGCATATGGGAGTGGTGGTGGTGGTGGTGATGGTAAAAGCCAACAGTGGGCAGGAGATGGGGGAAAGGAAGCATGAAAAAAGGGTTGGCCTGGTTGTAGAAGCCTTGAATGCTGAGCTATGAGTTCTCATGTGTGCTGTAACTATGAAACCCACTGGAGGTTTATCACAGAAAATGCATAGCCAGCCCTGGGAGAAGTTTTCATTAGTGACTTTAGTTAGGAAGCTTTTCAATAGCCCAGCCATAATTGTGCAGTATTGAGAATGTGCAGAATAATTCTCTGTTCTTTTGATGCTGAGACCGAGAGTGGGACAGGAGAAGTGGGAGGCTTACAGAAAGAGAAAGGATAAAAGGTCTGTCTAACAGAAGTGGGCAATTGATGCACTTGTGGTGATGGTGTGATTCTTAGGCATCCCGGTGGAACCAGCTTCCAGGACAATTACATGGAACAAGATTTCAGAGATATTAGGGTATGTGGATAGAAAGCAGAGGGTTGGTTTTTTTGTACCAAGGAGATGCTGAATGCTTACTTGAACAGAAAAGTCACTATTTTGAGTGAGGCTTCAGTGTGAGATGTATAGATGGAGCAGTCCAGGAAGTGAAGACAGTAATCTGAATGTTTTCCACAAGACTGATGAGGCAGGATGAGCTTTTAGATTGGGAAAAAGTAAAAAGCAGAGAGATGGGAAATTGGGCTTGACAATGTCCAGTGGCTTCAAGGACAGTGAAATGCTAGTGCCCTCATTTCTTTAACTGGTAGCATCTGGTCAAGTGTCTTTTAAAAAAAATAAATTTATATTTTTAAATTTATTTATTTTATGTGTATGGGTGTTCTGTCTGCATGTATGTCTGTGTAACTCATACATGCAGTACCTGTGGAGGCCAGAAGAAGGTATTCGATCCCTTGGAATTGGAGTTACAGATGCCTGTGAGCTGCCATGTGGGTGCTGAGAATCAAACCAAGGTCCTCTAGAAGAGTAGTCAGTGCTCTTAATGGCTGAACCATTTCTCCAGCCCTCACCTGAATCTATTTATATCTCTATATAAATGGGACTTATTAATGTGGCTTGCAGGTTACAGTTCAACTATTCTAACAATAGAAAGTCCAAGAGTCCAGTAGCTGTTCAGTGCACAAGACTGGATGTTGCTACTGGTCTTCAGTATACACCAGAATCCTGAACTGGTTTCTAATGCCAGTGAAGGAATGGACTCACCCAGTGAGAGGGAGGGCAACAAGCAAACAGCAAACTTCCTTTTCCTATATCCTTTATATAGGTTGCCACCAGAAGGTGTGGCCCAAATTTAAGGTGGATCTTTCCACCTGAAAAAATCCACCTTTTAAGGGCGGTTTAGGGCAGGTCTTTTTACTTCAAATGATTTAATTAAGAAAAATTCCTTACAAGTGTACCTAGCCACTTGGAATTTAGTTAATTCCAGGTATAGTCAAGTTGACAACAAGAATAGCCACCACAGACATCTCTGTACATTTAAAAATGGATAACTCTTGACATTTATCTGCAAGAGAAGGCAGCTCTGGACCAGAGATGGCTCAGCAGTTAAGAGCTAGTATTACTGAGTTTAGTTCCCAGTATGACACAGGTGGCTTACAACCACCTGTAACTTTAGCTCCAGTGGATCTGATGCCTCTGGCATCCATTGGCCCCTGAACTCATATTCATATATTCAAACACATGTATGTAATCTACAATAATAAAAATGAACCTTTATCAAAGAGAGAGAAGTTAGTTCTGCTAGGAGAGTCTCCTTTCCTTCTCCACTTTCATAATTACTTTCCACCTTCCTTTTAAGAGAAAGATGTGCCTCTTGTATATCTAGAATCTTCCAGTGTGGCTCGGACCCAACCTACAACATCCTTCTGGCTGCAGGGATGATTTATCAGCAACTCTGGTGCACTTATCCTTTAGTGAGATGCATCTACAATGGACACATTATCACAATGTAGAGAATGTTTTCATTATCAAGACCAATCAAGTGTGGCCTAACTGCCTTTGTCATTGTAATGCAACCCAGAAACACAAATGTCAACACTTAGAACCCACCCATCCATGGCCATGAAAAATAAGCTTAGTAAATTTTAACTTATAAATACCTTATGTTTTGTTTTAGGAATGCATACTAAGAGTGTAATTAAAAGACTTTCAAGCATAAAGTCAATTATGTTAACATTAAATGCCATGTAGATAATGAAATAAAAACATAACTTCAGAAAATGACTAGAATTGGTGTTTCCATTATTAAAGAGATTTCTCATGGTCCCCTTCAGTGAATTAAAGTAGATGTAGATTCCATACAGTATTTATATTTGATTGAATAAGTTGAAAAGGGTTATAATAGTTTTACTCCTATATGATAATGGCACATAGGAAAGTATATTATCAGTAACTAGTTAAGTTTGTGATTAATTGTTTGAATATTATCTTGAAGTTATGTGACAGCAACTAACATTGTTAGGAATTCTTTTAGGCAATACGCACTCATCTGAAGCAGATGCTGACTCTTCTAGGGAACTTATAGACAGCTGAGAGAACAACCCTAACCCCCTTTAAAATATAATAATAACTTCAGGAAGTCCCATGATTGGGGCCTTTTAGTTACCAGAGAAAGCGGGGAATGAGAGGCCAAACCTACTCTATCTTGGGGCCAGCCTCCATCTTAAAAGAAAAATAAAAGCCTGAGAACTTGACCCACAGCTGAACCCAAGCTACACACAAGTATCAGGAAGGACCCCATGGCTTGACCTTGGTAGAGTTACTCCTAGCTACTTCCTAACAACAACTAATCAAAGATTAGTCTGATTGTTTCAGATGTACTTTCAGAACATTTGTGATTGTATACTGTTTTGCTTCAGAGCACCCACGTGTCAGCTTACAATAGTTATTCTATTAGATACTTGCCAGGCTGGACATCCCCTCATTTACTCCTATTCCCTATAAAACCTTGTCCTGCTGAGGAATGGAGGCTGCTCCACCTTCCCATACTTCTGTGTCAGAGTTGGGTTGGAGAAGAGTCCAAGCCTGAGCTCTTAATAAAGAGACCCTAATGCAATTACATTGGAAACAGCTCATTGGTGGTCTTTTGGGGTTCCTGGTACAACAGGTGGGGGTTCTGAGATTCAGGAAGACTTGTATTTTTTTGGCCAAGAGTAATAGATTTATAATTATATGAGCACATTTCCACACTTGAGAAGGTTCAGGGTAGATGATATGCTGTTACTGTACTTTTCTTTCATTCATGTTTTCCTTCCTTCAGTTCTTTTGCATGTGTGGGCGTGTGTGTGTGTGTGTGTGTGTGTGTGTGTGTGTGTGTGTGTGTGTGAATACACATGCAGAGGCCAGAAGTTGATGTTAGTATCTTCCTCAATTGTTGTCCTCTTTAGTAAGGCAGGTCTGTCACTGTGCCCAGAGCTTGGCTCCTGCAGCTTGCCAGCTTGCCCCAGGAGCTCCCTGTCTTCATGGAGGTCCTAGATGAGCCACTATGCTTGTCCAGCTTTTGTGCGGGTCTGAGGATCCAAACTCCTCCTGCTTGTGGAGCAGTTGCTTTGTTCGCTGAGCCATCTCTTCAGCTCTGTTATTTGACTTTCAAGCCACAAGTTCTAAGTTTAGGCTTAGAAAATCTCACCCCATTTCTGCCCTCAGTTCTGAAGACACTTCTACCAATGGCAGAATCTTCTCTGCCCAAAAGGCATAAATGTCACCCAAAGTGAGATCTTTATTATAGCTATGCAAATGCTGAACACAAGTTGATTTGGGGAGAACATCAAACGGATGCTAATTACCGTGTCTCATCTGAATTCGTATCGGTCCCAGTCCATCTGTTCCTTTCTGGTTCCCACTTAAAGCATTCAGCATCTCTTGTCAGCTGGATGGAAGAGTAAGGGAGAGGGGAGAGAAGATGGAGCAATCTCTGCTCTTTTCTCGTGAAGGAGATACTTGAGCAGATGTGTTGCCAAAGAAAAATGCAATTAAGTTCTTCTAGAGTTAAATCTGGAAGAAAAATGGATGGGCATGCTTTAAGAATAATCTCAACCCAGAATCCAAAAGTGAGCTTTCTAGTGTTTGCTCTGGCCAGAAGTCATAAGCCCCCACTTAGGTAAGTTAGTTTTGCTCTCAGCTCTAATGCAAGAGGTTGTTCTTATTAAGGAAAGCTCCCCCCACCTTTTAAAAAAGATTATTTTTGGTTTAAATTCAAATGAATTAAAAAATATAATGAAAGCTAGCCATAGAATTGTGGAATTTGAAATTTGAAGAAAAATAGATACACAAACAATTTCTTAGGCTGTAAATAATTTTTTTTTGCAATGTATTTGTAACTATTTAGGAGCTTTTGTTTTAGATCTGGGTACATACTGTAGGGGATATTAAATAAATGAGGTGTCATCCTTATTTAACACATAGTGTTCCTACCTGGGCTCCACAGCTAACCTCACTGGGTGATTGGAGGGTCTACCCTCCTCCACACAGACAGCTGAAGGATTGCAGATGCCTTGGCCTGCAGAATGTTTGAAGCTTGCAGGCTGCTCACTCTCCCAGGCCATAGATACCATACCTTTCATCTGATTACTCCTTTAAAAAGTTCATTTTTATACTTATAAGAATACCAAAGTCTCAAATTTTATTTCCTATGTGCAAGGGATTCTATAACTGAGAAGTGTGGGCTGTGAGATGACGCAGCTGGTAAAGTTACTTGCAGTTAAGTCTAACAACCTGAGTTCCATCCCTGGTACCCACATGGTAGAGAAAACTGACTGCTACAAATTGTCCTCTAACCTACACGTGTGTGCCATGGCATTTACATGCCCACATAGGTTCATACGCACAAACAAACATATAAATGTAAAACACAATTTTTTTGGCGGGGGGAAGGTTTATTCAGGAGATAGAGCTAAGGTGGGGAGATGGAAGAAGCGGGAAGAAGAGTAGAGGCCGGCCATGACCACGTGGAGAGACAGGAAGAGAAGAGGGGGAAGGGACTGTAAAACACAATATTAAAGTTGAGAAATGCTTGGAAAACTGGTTGTTAGGAATTGGAAACATCTGCATCCCTTAACTCATCTTGATGTCCCTTTTAATTTCATCTTTTTTATATTTTAAAATTGTATAATTCTTAGGCTAGTCATGGTGGCTCATACCTAAAATCTGATTTGGGAGGATTACTGAAGGTTCAAGGCCAGCCTGGTTGAAATAGTGAATTCCAGGGCAGCCAGGACCACAGAACAAAATATTGCAGGCATTATAACTTTGTCTTATCATATTTAGTTTATTAAAAGCAACATTGAAACATGTTCAGTGAAAAAAATATAATTCTGATTGAATTAAATAATATTGAAGAGGGGAAAGTTAGGGATGTGGTTGAACATTGCCTAAAATGTAAATAAAAATGTCACAACAAATGTTGTGTTTACTGCAAGGATACCAAGGACACAGTCTCTTCCCCAAGGTGAAGTTAGTTTATTGCACCACGAGTGATTTGATTCACACAACTCTAATGATGTTCTCATATGTCAGGTTTCCTAATTGTAATTTTAATAAATTGGAAACAAGGGAATTTCCTTATTTAAGTTAGTAGGTTGGTAATGAACTACAACAACTAATACCTGTTTTTGTTTTAATGAATTCCTCAGGATGAGCCCAGGGATATATCACTCATTAATTTTAACTTTTAAGATGTGAGGTTTTGATTTTTCTGAAGGGAAGACAGGTATGTCTCTCTGGGACATTTGTTTGTTAACTAGTATGGGTGGATAGTGTGTGACCCATGAGTGTTTGAACTTTTTACTCTCAAGGCTTAAACATGGTCTTTGATCCAAAACTCATATTGAGGGTAGACTGTCCTAATTATGGTATTGGAAGATGGGAGGTGTTAGAGTTGTTTGGACTACTAGAAACAGGAATTGTTGCAGGTCTCCCTTGTGTGGGCTAATTCACGTGGGATTGGCCTAGTTGCTGTGAGAGTGGGCAGTTGTAAAGCAGGGTTATGCTGAGTGTTCTGTCCCTTTCATGTATGCTTGTACCCTCTGATTTTGTCATCTTATTATCTAGAATGAGAGCCTTGTCAGAGGTGGCTGCTAGGTCTTAGACTTCCATCCTTTAGAACTGTGAGCTAGACTTCCCTTTATAGATTATACAGTTACAGGCCTCCTGTTACAGCAACACAACACAGATGAAGATACTTATTCTTTGCAAAATCACTGCTTTTCTCCCCATGTAGAAATGATTTGTGACTTCTTATTCATAAGATATATCAGGAACATTTTGGCAAAGAATTTTAGAAGAAAATTTCCCATCCCAAGTGGCCCAAATGATCATACCTATGGGTCCAGGATG
Source organism: Arvicanthis niloticus (assembly GCF_011762505.2). Lineage (NCBI taxonomy): Eukaryota > Metazoa > Chordata > Mammalia > Rodentia > Muridae > Arvicanthis > Arvicanthis niloticus. The sequence goes on along the minus strand of NC_047665.1, from coordinate 706,726 downwards.
AGTCAGGTGGATGTTCTCTGATGGTCAGGCTAGAGGGTGCTTGTCCAATCAGATTAAGGTGCATGGATGAGCTCTGTCCTGGAGGAGAGATGTGTCTGTGGCTGAAGGAACTAAATAATGCTGCATGAATGAGATGTGTCTGAGTCAAGAGGGAAGAAGGAAGGCATCACAGGGCTGACAGTAGTGTTCAGTGAAAATGTACCATTCTCTCATTACCAAAAATTGTTATGAGGTATAAGCCAGAGGGGGACAGAGAAGAGCAATGGCTCAGTGGGTTGAAATGCTTGTGGTAGGATGAGGTGGGTTGTTCCATGTCTTATAGGATGTTTATTACATCCACAGCCTCTGCTCACTAGATGTCACTCCCCCCTCAAGATGTGACACAACACACAGCAGTCATTGGTAAATGGTACTGTGGGGGACACCCCAGGTTGAGAGACTCTTCTGTAAACTAGTCATTTCCTACATACAGCAACATTGGCAGTCTTAGAATTGAGTTTGCCTCCTTCAACATTCTACTAAATTATTAAGTTTTGTCTTCTCACATACCACACACAAACCACACTGTATCCTGACCCCATCTGTACTTGTGTGCTCATTGTAACTACTCAGTGGAACTGTCTCCATACTTAAAGATGTTCCACGCTTCTTTCTTGTCATTGGAAAGAAAGGAGATGAACAACTTGGTTATAAAAGCCAGCTAATTTATCCTTTTTTTTTTTTCTCTTTCTTAACTACTTTCCACTTTATTTTTGAGTCAGAGAGCCTCAGGGAACCCTATACACCCACAGCTCTGAAATGCAGACACGAGCGGCCTCCCCTGTCTGTTTTACTTGGGGCTAGGCATCCATACTCAGGTCCTCATGCTTGTACCACTGAGACACCTCCTCAGCCCCTCCTTTTTTTTTTTTTTTTTTTTTTTTCTTTTGACAGTGTTTCTCACTGAACCCAGAACATGCTGATTTTGGCTAGGCTGGCTGGCCAATGAGCTCAGAGGATCTGCCTGTCCTTTGTCTCTCCAGAGTTGGGGTCATAAGCACGACTTGCTGTTCCCTGTAACCCCATCTCCTGCACAACAAGCTCTTTCCCCAGCCTCTTCCCCCCGCCCCCATTTCTTTGGAGACAGCCTTTACAGCTATGTAGCCCAGGCTGGCCTAGAACTCACTATATAGTCCACACTGGCCTGAAATTTGCAATCCTGCCTCTGCCTTCAAGTATTGGGATAATTGCCACCAGGGGAAGGCTATGCCATCTCTTTTCTTCATAGCATTGTTGAGATCTGAAACCACTTCCTATATATATTTACATTGTTATTGTCTATTCATTAAAATATAAGCTCCTTGAGTGGGCCTTAGTTGCTGTTGTTAACAGAGCTGGCTTCACAGTGAGAGTTCAATAACACTTGTCCATCGTAGAGGTAGATGTTATTCAAGCGTCCCTTTACTAATCTGCAACCATCATCAGTTTCCTCCCACTCGGATGCACACAAAAAAGGAAACTCCTGGAAACAGCAGCGCTGATTCGGCTGTGGTCTGGGAGTTACAGTGGTGAGGACAAAGGAAGGGGTCCATCAGGGAAGTGAAATCTGACAGGTGACTACTAGCAGACCGACCCACTCTCTGGGGCGGAGGAGGACGTGGAAATGACAACGGGCAAGAAAAAAAAAAGGAGAACCTGGACCCTAGATTTAAAAATAAATTAAGGGCTGGAGATATGATTCAGAGGTTAAGAGCACTGTCTGCTCTTCCAGAGGTCCTGAGTTTAATACCCAGCAACCACATGGTGGCTCACAACCATCTGTAATGAGATCTGGTGCCCTCTTCTGGCCTGCAGGCACACATGCAGGCAGAAAGCTGTATGAATAAATAAATAAATCGTAAAAAAAAAAAATTAAGAGCCATAATTCTTAAGTTCAGGGCTGTAGGGTAGGGTGGGATCTGGGAACACTGCAGGACTAGGGGGAAGCAGCGGGGCGAGAGAGCCTGTGCTGGAGGTAAAGGCTAGAAACAGGGCATAGGTTTCCTCTCTCAGGCCCTCTGATTTAGGCCTCCCACCTCCCGCTCAGCTCCCAAGTAGCCTTACCAGAATTTTGACTATGTCCAGATTCGATCCAGAGATGCTGAACCCAGGTAAAACGCGGGAGCATTTCCGGCGAACTAGCCTGGATGTCATCCTTTTATTTATTTATTTATTTATTTATTTATTTATTTATTAAGAGGGACTCTGCATTAATTTATTGGGAAAGTGAGTTAGTGCCCTTTGTGCAAAGAATGGTGTCAAGGCCTGTGCTGGGAATATATTACTACCTCGTTGTGACTTCCTGGGTAAGATGCAGTATATTTTGTCTCAATATCAATGACTTTGTCATTCTTATTAAATATACCTGTCGATTGTACTTAACTGGATGCCTGTGAGCTATTGTCCCCTAACATATCTTTGGAATGTGCTAGCTTCCATGGGCATTAAATTGTGCTGTCAGACTTGCTCTCCAGGCTCCCTTGTCACTGAATGACACACTGTGTTATTGAGGTTGTCATCAGAGCAGGGCTGCTGTGCTGTAATTCATCCAGCTTGTGTTTTCTACTCATTATTCTTTTATAAGACTTCACAGCTGATTGATGTTGATCTGAACAACTCCTGACTGCACTTTCCTTCCATGTGTTTTACTTGCTTATTGGAAAGAAACACAACCTATGCTGTTTTTATAGACTATGATATACAGTATTCACGAAAAATACTTAATATTCTACTGGTCTCTCTCTCTCTGTCTCTCTCTCTCTCTCTCGCTCTCTCTCTCTCTCTCTCTCTCTCTCTCTCTCACTCTCTCTCACTCTCACTCTCTCTCTCACTCTCTCACACACACACACACACACACACACACACACACTCACACACAGCACACAATTAAAATAGAAACAAATCTTAAGAGTATTCTGGTTCATTATGTTTGTAGAGAGTGAGGATAAAGTGAGATCTTTGGTTTGATATGGATTTCCTATATTTCTCACTTGTCTAGTGGAGACCAATGATACGCAAGGAGAGTTTTCTATCTAACCCCCTTACCCCTCTGGAGCAAAGAATGGTAGAGACTAAATGTCTGTCTTTTGTGGAGGAATCATCTGTATTCTGGAACTATTTGGTTCGTTTTACTCTTTGGGTGTAGTGCCACACAGATTTGCTTCCTGTAAAGATTCAACAGCAGTTCTACAATTCTCAATGTGAAGTTCTTACTCTTATTTATCAACCTTCATTTCTTCAGTTGTTCCTTAAGTCAGGTGATATTCAGATGTTCAACACAGCTTGTAGAAATCCTGCCAATTATTTTAGATGCAGTGGAACTGTGGAGCTTACAGTTCCATTGCATCTGCAACTCCATAAGCTCCTGTCTGACCCTTAGGGCATGCACTTTGCTTTTATTCTGTATGTCTGTACAGGAATTTGAACTTTTACAACCTAGCCACATTCTTCTTGTGTGTTATTTATGCCTTCTTTCCACTCTCAGCCAGGCTCTCACCTCCACCTTGCATGCTACTTTTGCTTCAGAGTGATCCAGAAGTATCGGATTAATGTGAAGATGCTAAGTACATGGGCCAATGGAATGAGAGAAGAGAAATAAGTAGGAAGAACACATGCTCTAGGCTGAATAGAGTTTTTAGTATAAATTTTCAATACTTAAATATGTGATATACAGGGCATGCACTCTGTGCTTAGTTTTTATTATTAACATATTAGTGTTTGTCATGATGAATGAACCAGAATCAATGCTGTAGAGTTATGTATTTTTCCTGTTTCATATTGTACTGTTGGGGAGGAAATTACTACATCCCACACGTAAGAATTGTTCAGTTATATTTACCCTTTCTGAGGATGGGATGTCTGCATAAACTATTTGGGTTACTCTTCATGAGAGATCAGTCTGTTACCTTTATTTTTTTTATTATTCAATCATTTATTCAGATCAGTATGGACTCATGAATATTTATCTGGTACTTGCATTACTACATAGATTTTCATTAGGCTAGATTATTGAGAGAACCTCTATATTCATTATCTTTTCTGGGCTTATGAGGTGACTGCAACTCCTCAAAAATCTCAGAAAAGTTGTAAGTCAGGGTTCCATTATTTTAAAGGAACACACCTTTAACCCCAATGTTTGGGAGACAGAGGCAGGAGCATCTTCATGAATTCGAAGGCAGCCTTGTCTACATAGTAAGTTCCAGGACAAGAGCTACACAATGAGACCCTGTCTCAAAACAACAACAAAAACAACAGTAACACACACAAAAAGGAAAAAAGCAGAAAACACAGAAAAATGTATGTATATAGATATGCATTTATTTACACATCCCTGCATAAAGCTAGTAACATATGTTAGACAATAGAGAAATGCCAGCAGCATCCCTGACTTTTCCTTATTCTCACCTGCTTCTACCCTGTACAGAGTCAGAACTTCTGAAAATTCTTTTTTTTTTTTTTTGCTCTTGAATATTGAAATAATAGTATCTTAGCTAGGGTTTTATTGCTTTGATGAAACACCATGACCAAAAAGCAAGTTGTGCTGGAAAGGGTTTATTTGGCTTACACTTCCAGATCATAATCCATCAATGGAGGAAGTCAGGACAGGAACTCAAACAGGGATGGACATGGAGGGAGGAGCTGTTGCAAAGGCCAGAGAGGGCTGCTGCTTACTGGCTTGCTCAGTTCTTATAGGGCCCAGGGATGGCACCACCCACAATGGTTGGACTCTCCCCCATTGTCACTAATTGAGTAAATGTCCTACGTAAATGGATCTCATGGAGGTTTCTCTTCAACCGAAGCTCATTTCTCTGTTACGACTCTAGTTTATGTCAGTTGACACACAAACTCAGCCAGTACAACTGACTATGCTTTTGTTTGGAGGAATGTAGATTTGGGGATTTTGCATTAGGAAAACAGTGGAGTGCTTTAAGTGGGGTTAATGGTCCATCCTAGTAGGAACACGGAAGACAGTGGTGCTGAAGGTGCTTTGAACTGTGGGGCTCTGGCTCAAAGGGTTTCAAAGGAGAAGAATTTTTGTATGTTGCCTAGAGATTGTTCTTGTGATATTTTGGTGACAAATGTGGGATTTTTGTCCTTGTTCAAAGAGTCTGTCTGAGGCTAAGGTGAAGAGGTTTAGATTAATCGAATTGGCAAAGGAAATCTCCAAACTGCTTAGTGTAGACTTTGTCTTGTGTTTCATTCAGTCTTTTGAAGAATGTTTTGATCAAATGTAGCAAACTGAGAAAGGAAAAATACAAAATGTATGGTTTAAGGATTAAAGGGGCACCAGGAAGTGGAATGGAGCTAAATCCTGTGTTCAAGGAGATAAACAGATTAAAGATATTAAATGGAATTAAGATAGGGGTCACCCTGGGACAAGATCCCACTCAGCTAAGCTTCCATTTTGTGATAAGGGTGTTCCCCAAGGGACATTGCCACCTATTCTAAATTTACAGTGTGTTTGTGGTTGTACAAGGTATAGTTATATCACATTAGGTGTGTTATTATGACCTGGTTATTGTTTTCATTTGAACATATGGAGATATGATTGTGTGCCAACTTGACAAGAGGTGGGTTGTGATGGCTATTTTCAGTTGTCAACTTGACTATATATGAAACGAACTACAATCCAGAAATGGAGGGCACAGCTGTGACCTTGAGGTAGGAAGACAACATGCCTTTGATCCAGATCTTGAGCCTGGGAGACACAGGCTTTTGATTCAGATCTTGAGGTGGGATGACACATGCTTTTGATCTGGATTGACATATCCCTTTAATTCAAATTTTGAAGCATAGTTGCCATGCTTATAAAAATCTTGTGATAAGGAATTAAAGAAAAACTTAGGTCCAGGCATGGTTGTACACACCTTTAACCCCAGCACTCAGGTGATAGAGGCATTCAGATCTGTGAGTTCAAGTTCATCTGGTCTACAGACCAAGTTCCAAAACAGCCAAGCGTAGGCAATGAAGGAGCCATTGAAAACAGAAAGCTGGTAAAAATTGTGAGCCAGCCCGAATTAAATGTTGGCCTTTATAAGAGTTGCCTTTGTCATGGTGTCTCTTCACAGCCCTGGAAACCCTAACCCTAACCCTAACCAAGAGTAGGGTGTTACTGTGGCAGACCTGACCATGTTTTAGGAAGGATTGTGGAAGGACTTTGGAACTAGTTGCTAGAAAATCCATTGAGTGTTGAGACCCCAGTGGGGTGTTCTGTAGAAGCTTGGACGATTAGAATGTTGAGAGCAAAGCAGAAGATGGAGACCTCGATTGTGAATTTCAGAAGAAAAGATAAAAACTCTGTCAGAGCCATTGCTATTTTGATTTAAGAATCTGTGGCTCTAGTTTGCTGGGGCTGAACAACAGCAATAATTAACAAGATACCGGAACTACTAAGGCAAAACTTTTATATTACTGGGACAATTGATGCTGGTTAGCTGGAGCTAAGAAATTAACAACGATTAAGAAGAGACCAGTATCACTGAGGTAAAATTTTCTGGGAAGTGTTTTCTGAGAGCACAGAGAAGCTGTGTTCCAGAGACAGCCATGGTTGTACCTACTGTTGGCAGGTAGACTTGGTACTGTGTAAGAATTACCCAGGTGGTACCGATTTTAAAAGCAGGAAAGGGTCATGGAGAGCAGCTGAGGCTTATCATTCTGAGAGGCTATTTGTGAAATTGCTGACTTAGTAGCAGTTGAAGGCCCAGGACTGAGGGGGTCATGCAGAGAAGTTGAAGCTTGGCACCATGAAGAGACCTTATGATAGGCTATTAGTGAAAGTGCAGCCCAGTGGCAGCAGAAGACCCTAGCAGTTTTTTGAGATGTCAATATCATGGAATGGCCACCAAGAACAGCAGTGGAGTGGAGCCAGGTAAAGCCTAGAAGACAAGCTGTGTTCTACAGAGGGCAGAGCTGGAGAAGTAACCCCCCTTTGGAGGAGTCCAGAAGATTGTGAATGGATCCTAGATACTGGACTGTTGGAATTTGATTTTGCTTTGCTTGCAAACGTGCCCTCATTTTCCCCTCTTGAAGTAAGAAAGTATTTTACTGGAGCTCACAGTTAAGAGACTTTGAATTTTGAAAGACATTGGATATTTTACAGGGATTGAAAATTTAATGTGTTCCAATTTGTAAAGACTGTGGAACCTTTAAAGTTATTTAGATCTTGGGGATGAACAAGAAAGTAAGCATTGTAGCTAAACAGTGATGTGTTCTGTGTGTCAAGTTGACAAGGGGTCAGTTGTATTGGCTGGTTTTGTGTGTCAACTTGACACAAGCTAGAGTCATCACAGAGAAAGGAGCCTCAGTTGAGGAAATTCCTCCATGACAACCAGCTGTAGAGCATTTTCTCAATTAGTGATTAATGGGGGAGGGCGCAGCCCATTGTGGGTGGTGCCATACCTGGGCTGGTAGTCCTGGGTTTTATAAGGAGGCAGGCTGAGCAAGCTAGGGAAAGCAAGCTGGTAAGCAGCACCCCCTCCATGGCCTCTGCACCAACTCTTCCAGCCTTGCTTGAGTTCCTGTCTTGACTTCTGTTGGTGATGAACAGCAATGTAGAAATGTAAGCTAAATAAATCTTTCCCTCCCCAACTTGCGTTTTGGTCATGGTGTTTTATCACAGCAATAGATGCCCTATCTAAGACAAAGTAGAATCCTAGTTTTGCTAGTAAATTCATAAATAGCCAGTTTTGATTCAAAAGAATCAGATTAAAACAAATTACCGAGATTTTTTAAATGTGCATTTTATGAGCTATAGATTTAAAAAAAAAAAAAAAACCAAACCAAAACAACACAACAGAAAGCATCTGCAATAGACTCTACTAAACATTAGAAAAAAAATCAGGAATGTGGATCAAAAATCAATAAAGGTTCAAATGTGGTTCAAAAATCAATAAAGGTAAAAAAGAAAACAGATGATATTCACAGTGACCCAAAACTTTTGGATATAACCAAATGACAAAACCTAAGATGCCATGGACTAGAAGTAGCTCAGATATGTAATAAAGGCTGGAGAATCTGTCAGTGAGATTATAGTAGAAAACCCCCAAATCTAGTGAAAGAATACATACTTAAACATCTGAAACATTTAGAATCTCAAATACACAATACCAGAGAAGGGGTTCTCTGTGACACATTGCGGTCAAGATGTCAAAAAAACAAAACAAAACACCAAAGTGAAGAAACACTACCAAAGTCTTAGGGAAAAATGCCAACCCTCCCACAGGTAGAAACATCACATTAGCTACCCTTGCCCCAGTTACCTCAGAGTAAAGAAAGCATGTAACAACAAAGCTCAAGTCCTGAAAGTAATTGCCAACTAAGACTGCAATATCCAGCAAAGGTGTATTTTAAAGTTGATGGAGATAGCTGAGGAGAAGGCTCAGTGATAAAGCTTTTGACCTGAAGACTTGGGTTGGACTCTCCAGAGCTCACGTAAATGCTGAATGGGCACTCTAGTGCCACTATTTTCCCACCACATGGAAGGTGGACACATGGTATCTACAGAACAAATTGGCTAGCTACGCTAGGTGTATTGTTGAGTCCTCAGTTTAATAGAGATACCTTGTCTCAGTGAATACAGTGAAGAGGAATGGAGACTTCAAAGCTGTGTCCACACATGAGAACACATATGTATACATGGACCACACACATGGACACTTAAAAACCTGATGGAGAATAGAGAAATTTCAAGACAAACATCACCATACCCACACCGCAAAAGATACTTAACATATAAACTATATGACAGAGGAGGAAAACTATAGACAGAGGAGGAAGAAAATCTAAATCATGAGAACACAGGGAAGAGTAAATTTTGTGAGAGGAGAAACTGAGCAAAGAACTAGACCAGAGTTCACCATTAACTCAGCTTACCAACAGAGCTATAGAATGGCTTTCTGGGTTAAGAAGTTGGATCCAACTAATTGGAACACAATTCCCTGATCAAAGACACCACAGACTGAGAAATAAAGAATGGAAAACAGTCTATCAACCTGACATAGCTGTTCTAAAATAAAGGAGTTTTCAAACCAAAAATAGTCAAAGATATTGTGATGGTTTGTATATGCTTGGCCCAGGGAGTGGCGCTATTAGAAGGTGTGGCCTTGTTGGAGTGGGTGTGTCACTGTGGGTGTGGCCTTTAAGACCCTCATCCTAACTGCCTGGAAGCCAGTGTTCAGCTAGTAGCCTTCAGATGAAGATGTAGGACTCTCAGCTCCTCCTGCACCATGCCTGCCTGGACAATGCCATGTTCCCAACTTGATGATAATGTACTGAACCTCCGGACCTGTAAGCCAGCCCCAATTAAATGTTCTTATAAAATGTTGCCTTGGTCATGGTATCTGTTCACAGCAGTAAAACCCTAAGACAGATTTTTTTTAAAGGCACCCATATTAACAAAGAGAACAATTCTTCAAGAGTATGACTCAATTGCAAATACATACAAGCTAAACAGTGAGGGTCTCAATTTCATAAAACGAACATTAATGGACATGAAAGGTGCTAGGTCCTATTACAATAAATCAACTACTCTTGGATTGAATACCACATTGTTTCTCCTTAAAAATAGTTGAAATTATTTTTGTGTGGTTGCTGCTGATGAAGTGGAATGAATAAGACAGAACTGGATATTTCATTGAGTTGTAATACAAAAATATTTTTAACAAACTGGGTGTGATGCTTTATACCTGTAATCACAGAACTTGGAAGTCTGAGGTAGAAGGATTTAAAGTTGGAGGCTAGCCTGGGCTACATTGTGAGATACTGTCTCAAAAGAACCAATGTTGATGATGTTGATGACAATAATACATTTAAAAAATAAATAAATAAAAATTGCTTATTTACTTATCTGAGTTCAAATTGAACTGGTATTCTGTACTCTTTTTTTCTTTTTATAATCTTTTTTTTGTTTTGTTTTTTGAGACATGTTTTTTCTGTGTAGCCCTGGCTGTCCTGGAACTCACTCTGTAGACCAGGCTGGCCTTGAACTCAGAAATCTCCCTGCCTCTACCTCCCAAGTGCTGGGACTAAAGGCATGCGCCACCACCACCTGGCCCTTCTTTTTATAATTTATTTATTTTTATATGCATTGGTGTTTTGCCTATGTGTATGTCTGTGTGAGGTTGTCAGATGCCCTGGAACTGGAGTTATGAGCTTCCATGTGGGTGCTAGGTATTGAACCTGGATTTTTTGGAAGATCAGCCAGTACTCCTAATCAATGAACCATCTCTCCAGCCCCAATATTCAATACTACTATTCACAAAATAGGGCTAACCTAAATGCAATATTCAGGAAGAGTGAAAGATGATTTTCTGATTTTATTGATACAGCTTGAGGTTTTTAATAGTTTTTCAGGTGTTTACAGTGTGCAGCCAAACTTGAGAATCATTGTTGGCCTAGCAATGTTTAATTAGACAGGCATTGTGACTAATGTCAGCCAGAAACTAGGACTTAGGGCCCAGCTGGTAAAGAAAACAGACAAAGCAGAATACCAAGGACACTGTGTCTGGCCCACATATAAATGTGACCCCTGCCCTTTGCATGGTGTGGATGAGAAGACCCTGTATGGCAGGCAAAATCATTAACCCCTGAATTTCTGAAACACATTAGTGTTCCCCATGTATCATGTTGGCAGACTGAAGATCTTTTTTTTTTTTTTTTTTCGAGACAGGGTTTCTCTGTGTAGCCCTGGCTGTCCTGGAACTCACTGTGTAGACCAGGCTGGCCTCGAACTCAGAAATCCACCTGCCTCTGCCTCCCAAGTGCTGGGATAAAGGCGTGCGCCACCCCACCGCCCAGCTGAAGATCTTGTATTATGCTTCACATCTGCCCAAATTTTCAAAGATTGTCTGTGCTCCAGTTATTGTGGGCATAGCCCATTCACCATGACTGACTTCCAGATTCTTGCTGCACAGGCCACTTTCCTCCAAGCCTCAAATCCTTGGTGCACATCAAGGCCCTCAGCATTGTTGCATAGCTCTACGATTTTTTCCAACTGCCTTCTCAGATTGCTTGTTATCACCTAGAACTCTCACGTTCAAACACATCCTTACTGCTGAGTTGTTTGGTATTTTGTGTTTTACAGTTTGACTTCTGGGCATCTTGGTCTTGAATTGACTCCAGGCTCATGGAAGGTGTATGGTTCTAGAGTTGGGAATACAGGGATCTGGAGCCTTACCCAGCACTGCCTGTTCCTGGGCTCTGCTCAGTGAGGAGTCCTATTTTAGGTCTCAGTGCATTTGCTTGACAGCATAGAAAGGCAAGCCAGGGAACTGCCAGGGGCTCTGTCTTTGCAGTGCACATGCCAAGAACTTATTAAAGTCTTCAAAGAAGAAATGAATTTACAAGTGGAAAGATAGTTCTTCAGAGGCAAGGTACCATCCTAACAACCAGTGGGCCCTTAGAGGAGTGGAGCTTACATCCAGTGACTTCATCACCTTGGTATGAAGATGAGCCATAAGTGGGGAAAGCTAAATAACAACATGTCAAACTGTGGTAATGCTCTAAAGAATGATGGTTTGTCTAAGAGTAACAAGTTCTCAACAACTGGATTTACTTTCAGATTTACAAAGAACTGGCTTATTCATAGGAATAAAATTTCACAATGAGTACCTAGTTAATGGCCCAGGCTTGTTGATACTTTTATAACATCTGTTTTCTCACTGAAGAAGTCCCTGATTTATTATAACTTTTAAAAATAAAATCTGGAATACAAATGATGTAATAAATAGTGATCATGCTTCAGGAGCTGGCTTAATCCAAAACATATCTGTGGTCTACTAATTTTTTTAAATTTTATTGCCATAATTGAGGCTGGTGGAGACAAATCACCTACTTGTAACTTTTGTCTCTAAAACAAAAACTCCTCTTTCATTAGTTACAATCCATCTTTCAGGGAAGTCAAGGTAGAAACATTGCTTGCTGGCTGACTTATGCTTGGCTAGTGCTTATGAAGACCAGGCCCACCTGGCTAGGAACAGGATCTTTCACAGTAGGCTGGATCCTTCTGCATCAATTTGTAATCAAAAGAATTCCCCAACCCTGACATGCCAACAGGCCAATGCAACCTAAGGAATTCTTTAATTGAAGCTATTTTTTTCCTCAGATAACTCTAGGGTGTGTTAAGTTGACAATCGCAACTAACAAAGGAAATAGTTAAAATATTTTTAATTGAGTTGCTTGATTTTTACACCAACCTAAGCATTTGGCACCAAATTTCAAAAGTTCCAAGGTTCCAAACATAACAGATAAGAGAAGTCACCACTGGTGAGACATGCTCAGACGGAAAGTCATAACTGACTTTGTATTTCTAAGCTGGAAAAAAATCATCTGGCAAATTACAATGGAGAATCTGAAGTCTTTGAAAGATCCATGGTGTGTCCACTGAATGAAGGGGAAAATCCAAATCTTACCTATGTGCTAATCTTTTATTTTATTTTATTTATTCACTTATTTTTATGGGAACTCTGCTAAAGAGCTGTCCATGTTCCTAGTTCTTACTGAACCCCCTACAGAACAAATTTTAATTCCAAGATTCAATAGAAGAATAGATAGTAAAACTTCACTTGGCATGCCTTCAATAAATCGTCCTTTAGGTTGAACTGTAGACAGCTGCAATAAACCATTTCAAAGGTTTGAATTTTAAGAATAAGACTTTGGCTTTTATATTTAATGATCACAGGAAATCCAAGAGAATAAAAGCTAAATAAAAATTCAGACAAAAGAAGCACACTCAAATACAGTTTTGAATAGTAAGGATTCTTTTATTTTCCTTCATTATTTTATACAGAGAACTGTGAAACACATACAAAAATCCACAGGAAGTTGGAAAGGTTTCTCATTACCTGCCTGGAGGCAATTCACATGCTTCTTCACAAAGCTGCTATAAACTGACAGATATACAGGATGGATGGCATTGTAATGCTGCTTGTGTGAGGATGAAGAAAAAGATGAAATGAACCATGTCCAAAGAGAGGAAAGTCAGTTAGAGAGATACCAAGCATCTGCAAGACTTTCAAAGGGGCTCTGATAAGAAACAAGTCGCAGTGTTTGCATTAAATTTCCCTGGGATGATTGAATCTTTCCGCTATTAGCTATCTGTCATGATTTTGTTACATCAGAGCCACTGGGTGATATTTAAAACAAGCAACACAGAATGTATTGCTTCATTGATGACAACTTAAATGACTTCTATTTAAAATAATCAGAACATTGATTTTTATGGCATTGCTGTTTCTTTCACTTAATATTAGGTCAGTAAGCAAGAAGGGGAAATTAAATGTCCATCAACAGATGAATGGGTAGAGAAAAGATGGCATTTGTACACATTACATTTAGTGGCATTGGAAACTTCAATACCCATCCCCTGCATGTGTTCATGAGCGTGTCCGTGCCTGTGTAGAGGCCGGAAGTCAATGTCTCCTTTTTTTCTCTATCATTTTCCATTTTACTTTTTGAGACAGAGTCTGTCACAGAACCTGGAGCTCACTGACTAGGGAAGACTCTCTGGTTAACCATGTCTGACTCTATGTATGAGGGCTTGGGACTGAACTCAGGTCTTTGCACTTATACTACAAATGCTTTACTAACTGAATCACCTCCCTGTCTCCCTGGATCACATTTTTATTTTTTTGTGTGGGTGAGTGCTCTTGCCCATGTGTATCCATGTACAAACTGGAGGTCAATAGCAGATATATTCCTCTATTGCATTTGACCTTTTTAAAAAATATAGAGTCTCTCATTAAATCTACATCTTACTGTTTTAACTAATTGGCCAGCTAGGTCATGAGATCCTCTTGTTCTTGTTCCACCAGCAATGGAGTTATAGATGTATGCAGCTACTCTTGGCTTTTTATGTGGACTCAGGGACTTAAGGTCAGGCTCTATGCTTGTTCAGCATCATCTTTACCAATGGAGCCAACTTCCCAGTCTCTTATTTGTATTTCTCTAGATTTCAAAATAACCCTCAGGAAAGTGTAATTTGTTCAAAGCAATATAGTTCTATTCGTTAATGTTGGCACCAAATTATTTTTATACATTTTGTCTAAACATTCCTTTGAGTCTTTCTGTTTAACACACAGGACTGGATTTGTTCCTGGGAGTGTCTACCCTCCAAGTCCTTTTTTTAGCTCCTGACTTTCTGCCCACAGGAGTTCACAATTTCACCAGAGATAGAGTGCATATAGGCTGATCAGAGAGACTAGAAAGGCTGCAAAGAAGAGATGAACAAACCCCATTCTGCCCTATATGGGACATGGATGATAAATGGGCTGAAAAAGAGATTAGGGAAACAACACCTTTCACAATAGCCACAAATAATATAAAACATCTTGGTGTAACTCTAATAAGCAAGTGAAAGACTTATATGAAAAGAACGTCAAGTCTCTGAAGAAAGAAATCAAGGAAGATATGAGAAAATGGAAAGATCTTTCATGCTCGTGGATTGGTAGGATTGACATAGTGAAAATGATCATCTTACAAAGAGCAATCTGCAGATTCAATGCAATTCCCATCAAAATTCCAGCACAATTCTTCACAGATCTTGAAAGAACAACTCTCAACTTCATATGGGAAAACCAACCGACCAACCAACCCCAGGATAGCTTAAAAAAAGTCCTACAATAAAAAAAACTTCTAGTAGTTTCACCATCCCTGACCTTAAGCTGTACTACAGAGCAACAGTAATAAAAACTACATGGTATTAGAATAGAAACAGACAAGTTCATCAATGGAATTGAATTAAAGACCCAGAAATAATTATGCACACCTATGGACACTTGATTTTTGATAAAGAAGCCAAAACCATACAATAGAAAAAAGAAAGCTTCTTCAACAAATGTTGCTGGTCTAACTGGATGTCAGCATGTAGAATGCAAATAAATTCATATCTATCACCTGCATAAAACTCAAGTCCAAGTGGATCAAATACCTTAATGTAAAACTGGAAACACTAAATCTAATAGAACAGAAAGTGGAGAAAAATAGCTTTGAACTCATTGGTACAGGAGACAACTTCCTGAAAAGAACACCAATGGTTCAGGCTCTAAGATCAACAATTGATAAATGTGACCCTGTGAAACTGAAAAGCGTCTGCACGGCAAAGGACACTGTCAGTAGGACAAAATGGCAGCCTATACCAACCCTACAGAGGGCTAATATCCAAAATTTATAAAGAAATTAGAAACTAACAATCCAAATAACCCAATTAAAAATTGAGGTACAGAGGAATCTCAAATGAGCCAGACATACTTAAAGAAATGTTCACTATCCTTAGTCATCAGGGAAATGTGGATCAAAACAACTCTGATATTCTATCTTACACCTGTCAGAATGGTTAAGATCAGAAACTCATGAGATAGCACATGATGCCGAGGTTGTGGAGCAAGGGGAACACTTCTCCATTGCTGATGGGAGTGCAAACTTGTACACCCATTTCAGAGGTGAGGAGGGGAATGGGATGGTGATCAGGTATGGGTAGAAGGAGGCAAGAGAGGCCTGAGAATGAGAATGGAAATCGGGGCAGCATATCTGGTGACTAGCTAAAGGCCTGGGATAGGAGAGGATATGGGGAGTCTATGGGGTAACCCTAGCTTAGATTCCTACCAGAGGGGGTTATACAGGCTGAAATGGCCATCTCCTGTAGCCAGGCAGGGTTTTCAGAGGAGGAAAGGGAACATCAATTCATGCACAAAATCTTCAACCCAAAATTTGTCTTGCTTGCAAGATGTGCAGGGATAAAGATGGAACTGAGACTTGGGGAACAACCAACCAATGACTGCCCCAATGTGAGCCACATTCCATATGAGAGAGCCAGCCCCTGACATTATTAATGATACTTTGCTATGCCTGCAGATAGGAACCTACCATAATTGTCTCCTGAGAGGCTTCATCCAGCAGTGGATGGAGGCAGATGCAGAGACCCACAGCCAAATATCAGGCAGAGCCTGGGAAGTCTTGTTCTTAGAGTGAGAGACAGAAGTGAGCAAGTCAGAGTGGTCAAGGAAGACACAAGAAGACCCACACAGTCAGCTAACCTGGGACCATGGGGTCTCACAGAGCCTGGGCCACCAACCAGGGAGCATACAGGAGTGGGACCTAGACTCCATATACATTTGTAGCAAATATGTAGCTTGGTGTTCAGGTGGTTCCCCTAAGCAGAATGGGGGCTGTCTTGGTCTCTGTTCCCTGCCATTGAATCCCCTTCCCCATTACTTGGACTACCTGGTTGGGCCTTAGTGGGAGAGGGTGTGCCTAGACCTTCTGGTACTAACTAGATACCCTAGGGTGGGATGGTACCCAAGGGGGAGATCCCTTTCTCTGGGGCAATGGAGGGAGGGATTTGTAAAAGTGGGACTGGGAAGAGAAGGGGGAGGAGGGTTGTGATCAGGATGCAAATAAATAAATAAATAAATAATATAATTATAATATTTCTTCTTTAGCCTTGTCTCCCCTTCTGTCTTTAGTCTTCCCAAAGAACTACTTTTTGGCTCTTTTCTGGAGCCTACTAGCATTAAAACAAAAACTTGTTGATTGATAGTAAATTGTGGAGGAGGGGAAGCATTAACTAATTTAAGTGGATTTACTCTTGGATAAAATGTTTCTGTTCTTTGGCTTCTCTCTTCCATCTGGTGAGATCAGAAACCTAAAGGGGGATGGAGGTAGGCAAAAAGCCTTCCTTCCCTTCATGTAAGCTAATGTTCTTTTCTTCCAGCAACTAGGTTTGGGTTTTTAAAATACTTTGGATATGTTCCAAAATTCCCTTTCCTCTCTTGTGGGCAGACATACAGTGTGTGTTTTCTTTGCTCTTCTCTGAGAGCTGGCTGAGATTCCGGAAAGTAAAATCCATGAAAAGGGGGTATCCTTTCACCTTCAGCCATGAGGATTTTCACACCTTCTCCCCCCCCCCCCCCAACTCCAGCATTCAGCCAGCAGCACTTCAGATAAGCACCTGTGGTTCACAAGTCTGCCCTTCTGCA
Source organism: Arvicanthis niloticus (assembly GCF_011762505.2). Taxonomy (NCBI): domain Eukaryota; kingdom Metazoa; phylum Chordata; class Mammalia; order Rodentia; family Muridae; genus Arvicanthis; species Arvicanthis niloticus. The sequence goes on along the minus strand of NC_047665.1, from coordinate 689,738 downwards.
AGGATGAGTCTCAGCTATTCATCTTTCCAGCAGATTGGCTCTGTGAAATAAATTATCTGATATACTGGAGAAAAATGATTAATTTAGAATTAGTTCAGCCCTTTCATTCCTTTTCCTTTCCCCCCCCGTGTGTGTGTGTGTGTGTGTGTGTGTGTGTGTGTGTGTGTATGTTTGTATATGTGTGAATGCAAATGGATGTGTTTGGGGCATGTGACTATGTTTGTTCATGCATGTGGAGGTTGGAGGTAAATCTTCAGTGCCGTCCTCAGTCTCTCTCTACCTTAATTCCTGAGACAATTAGGCTAGGCTAACCAATCAGCAAGACTCCCTGGGATTTTTGTCTTTGTTTCCACAGTTCTAAAATTATAGGCACATGTCATCATGCTCAGCTTTTCACATGGGTTCTTGGGATTTGAACTCAGGTCCTCATCCCTGCACAGCAAGTACTTTCCCAATCAAACCATTTCCACAACTCCTCAGTTTTTTTTCTTACTGTAAGGTTAGGAGCAATATCTTCCAAACTCCATATATTGTTGTGGAAACAACAATAATGGGTATATTGTTGGCCTTTAATTATAAAATTTTCGAGACAAACATGCCATTTTATTTAGCCATGGATTCATTGTCACTACAACTTACTCTGTTAGACAAATGACTAGTTCTGACTGATATGATTTACTCCTAGTTTAGAAGCTCTGACATTCACTTATAACACAGGCTCATCTGAGAGGCTTAATTCCATTTATACAAATTTTAGGCTGTTTCAAGCAATGGGAATCTGAAGATGCCAAAATGCCAGTTTTGCATCTCTTCATTGGATTTGCTTGGTGCCTTTCTTAGCAAGCACACATTGATAGGCAATTTGGTAGGACATTGGACAAACAACTCTCTTCAATGTTGTCTCTCAGAAGACTCCATGCAGTGATCCTGCCTTTATTTAGATATTCTTTACTGACATTACTGATAGAGTTCTTGCCAAGCCAAATAACAAGTAGCCCTTGCTCTAGCCCAGGAACCAACACTAACTAGTTGTATGTGTGGTACACATCATATGACTTTATTTGGAGATGAGAGATTAGAAGTTGAAGAGAGGTCCTAGTAGGCAGACAGTTAGGTAGAGGGGCCATGATGAGGCAACTAAGGTGGTGAATTTTCAAGAGGGCCAGCTTCTTCCTAAGCCTCTTAACTTGAGACAAAAGCCTGGCAGCCTTTGTTTCCTACTAGCAGGCCCCCTGATGATGGACTGGCTCAACAAACTTAGGGTTGGATGAGGACATGTCATGCAACAGTTCCAGGACAATCAACCATCCTGGCTTTCTTCAAACTGACCAACCATACATTAGGGGAGAGAGACTGTCCAAAGGCTATAAAAACCCTATCCCTCAAGAAGAAACTGGAGTTTTCAGCTTTGCAGAGGGTCAATGTCTTTAGTTTTTGATTGAATTTTAAATTACACACGGTAGCTTTATTCAAATTAGTTTTTTCAGTATCTGTTGCTGTTGTTGTTTTGTTCTTTTTGTATAGTCTTCATGTCTATTGTGACTTTGTCAAAAATGTCTTTGTGCAGCATACTTAAGACTATATGAGAAAAGGGTCTTTTGACTTCTTGGCCTATGTGGGGTTAAAAAACTAGGACTATGCAGACAAATCTGGCCAGCTGTGTGTTGAAAAAAAATTCAAACTACACTCTTGTTTATATCTTTATCTCTGTTTCCTACTGGGACACTTGAGTACATGTTTCTGTGGAGACCAGCAGAGAAGCTCAGATGTCATAATCATGTTCTCATACTTTGATAGGAAAGTGCTTTTCCTACTGAACTATCTCCCCAGCGTCTCCTCCTTTCTTCTCATTGACTGTTCTGAGGCAGTTAGTAGCTTTCAGGGCAAAGGTCCTAGTGGTCAAGCAGCCCATTGGTTGCACTTGGCAGTGGTCAGCTCAGTCTCACCTCCTGTGTGTCTCTACTTTCCCTCCTGCCTCAGTCTCTTTGAATTCACTCCTGGGATCACACGTTGTAATTGTGAGCCTATGCTTGTTTCTTGCCACTTGACAAAGCCATGTTTTGAGGACAAGTTGATGGGCTCAGGAAGATTCATAGTGAAAGTTAGCAAATCAAAGGAGGATGTTGTCAGGAACAGAGATGTTCTCTCCTTGAGGCTACCGGTATGAGGGTCACACAAGGAGCTATGGAACCATGAGGTAGGCAGGCATAGGGTGGCCACGGTAGGCCTGGTCTGTTTTCTTTGTGCATTGGCTGCTATTATCTGAAGATCCAGGTTATTCTGGATTTTGTAAATGTGAAGACGAGTTAAGGGTTAGGTAGTCTTCTTTGAGTTCCTTTTTCCTAGGAAGGGTGAATGCTATAGTTAATTGGTAGGACTCAAAAGGCAGCTGTTTCCCAGAGAATAAGGGAAGGTGAAGAGGGGAAAGAGAATAGTGTTTTTCTATAGAGGACAGAGGGCACAACATTCTCTATAGACCTTTCAACCTATGGAGGCGGGGGTCTTCTAGTTTCATTTGTGTGGCTGTGATAAAGATATCTTGACACAAAGCAACTAAGGGGAAAAAGGATTTTAGCTCACAACTCGAGATAGTAATTTAACTTTGCAGGGAAGTCAAGGTAGCAGCAACTTGAAGCAGCTAGTCAAAAGCAGAGAAATAAGAAATGCATACATACTTTTTTTTTTCTGGTTTTTTTCGAGACAGGGTTTCTCTGTATAGCTCTGGCTGTCCTGGAACTCACTCTGTAGACCAGGCTGGCCTCGAACTCAGAAATCCGCCTGCCTCTGCCTCCCAAGTGCTGGGATTAAAGGCGTGCGCCACCACCGCCTGGCTAAGAAATGCATACATACTTAATGCTCAGCTTTCTTTCTTTTTATACTCCAGAGTCTAAACCCAGTGAATGGCACCACCCATATTTAGAGCATGTTCCCCACCTCAATTAAACTCACTTAAGAAAGTCTATCTTAGACACACCCACAGGACGACCCAATTCAAGCAGTTTCTCATTTAGGCTCCTCTAGGTTGTGTCAGGTTAACAGTTTAAACTAACCATTACAGGTGGCTTCTATCAGGGAAATTTTCCATATCAAAGCTGGTGATTTACATAGTTTTTTCCCCCCTTGTTAACAAGCAAAGTCGTTGTATAAAGACTGCATGGTTTGCAAAGTCTAAGACATTCATTTTCTCTCCAGAGTGGAACATGAAATGAAGACAGTAACTGGAGGTTGATGAGATGGTCTTATTACCTAGGACAGGTAATAAACCTCTTTGATTCTTAAGTGGAAAGAGGGAAATAATAGCAAAAAGTAGGACAGCCTCAGAGGCGGGTGACTTAAAAGGGCCAGTGTGTGCAGAGCTAAGTTCTATTCAGAAACAAACTATCTGTTCCATAGATTTAACACATAAATATTGTAAAAATGTTAGAATATTACACAAAGTTTGAAAATGAAAATATAATCATCCTCATAGCACTCTACTAAAAACTCTTATTTTCTGGGTATGATTTCAAAAGAAAATCACATATCTATATGTATCTACTACCAATATATAAATGGGTATTTGTAGCAAACAGTACTATATACATCTGTGTATTTTCTTCATTTTTAAAAAAGAAAATAAGACAATCTTACACTGGTTCCTCCCCCACCCTCTCTCTTCTTCCTTCACTTTGTCCCTCCTTCCCTCTCTCTCTTTCTCTTCTTCCTCTCCTTGCCCCACCTCTCCCTCCATCCCCTGTGTGTGTGTGTGTGTTTGCGTGTGTGTGCGTGCGCGTGCCTGTGAGTGTGTGCAGATATGAGTTCCCATTCTGAACATTTCCTATCAATAGTGAGACTAACAATGCCAGTCCGTTGTTGTCATTAAGACTCCTCAAAACTTCATTTTTTTCTTCCCTAAAATTCCTGTGAACTTTGAGAATGAAGAACTCCAGATGCAACCTTATTTGTTTTCCACCGTCATTTCACAGCCCATTGGTTGCGGCCAGGATCCTCTCCTGGAGGGACATGTGTATAATCTGACAGCCCCTAAATAAAAGAGGAAAAACCAATCTTCTCAGATACAGAGGTCATCTGCCAGCAAAGCAAGGATGGTAGACACAGAGGAGCTGAAGGGGTTTCAGCTATTTTTGTTTGTTTCAGAGGCAAATTTTCATACATCAGTTCAGGTTGTATTTTTCTTCAACAGCTACGAAGCATCTGCCAGTATGAATAGAAGTGGAATAGAAGTATGTATCTGGGGACTGTAAAAAAGTGACACATGGCATTCTCCCTTGCTGAGAGGAAAGGTCTGAAGGACACATTATGGCACAATTGTTTTAATGTACTGGTTAGTTCACTGTTAGTACACTATTGAGGATTATTTTTTGCATCAATACTTAATCAGGTATATTTTCTGCAGTTTTTATATAGTAATTTTGTCTCAGTTTTATATAAGGTAATTTGGGTGTTGTGTGAATTTTTCTGGGGAGGTATGAGCAAACATCCATTCATCTTAGATCAGGCACCAATAGCAGGCTCAAGAAACAATTCCACCAAAGTCTGGATTGGTAAACCAATGAGTTTATTGGGGTTACATGGTGATACAGGGGTAGATGCATCACAAAAAGACTCATGAAAATTCAGTGAGACAGCTTGGCCACTTATAAAACCTTGGGGAGGTACCCAGAGAAGAGCTTCAGTTCTTAATACCTATAGTGGGCAGTGTACAACTGTCTATAACTCCAGTTTTAGGGAATCCAATATCTTCTAGTTTCCACAGGTACTTGCATTCTTGCTGTGCACATAAAGATAAAAACAAGAAATGCTCCAGGTGTAAGGGTGGTGTCAGTGAAACCTTAATGTCTGTGAAGTAAGGTGACCAACTTGCTTGCAGCTACCTTGTCTGATGTTGTCCAGATGATCTATAGTCCTCCCTTCTGGGGTAACTTCAGTTCCAGGTACACCAAAGCTTTGCCACTCTATAATGAGTTGCCTTAAAAAGAAGCTTGTAATAATCTTGTGGCTGTTTTTTTTCTTTACTCTTGTAACAATTTTTCAGATCTGTACTACTGATTGATACTTCTTTTTAGACGTCCAGGGGACTCAGCTCTTTCCTAGCCACAGATCAGTTATCTGTCATTCCCGTCTTACAGTTTTCTGCCTTCTTGGCTCCACTTACAGTAGGAATGGTGAATGCTAAATGAAAACTTGAAAACATAACACCACCACCAACTCTTTCATCTTTTAGGTTGTTTCTAATTCTTCCTGGAAGTAAACGTTCCTAAAGTCTTTGATGAGTCTCTGTAGAGCCCTGCCTATCTTGGTACTCAGTTTATATAGACCAGTCTGGGTTCAAACTCATAGATTCATCTGCTTCTTCTTGCGAAGTGTTAGGATTAAAGGTGCGTGCTACCAGGCTTTTAAATTTAGATTTATTTATTTATTTATTTACAGTCATTCTTCTCTAGCATGAATCCAGTTGGAAGGGACCTCAATCTATATTCCCTTTTTATTATCTGCCTTTTCCAGATTGTCTATGTCCTTTACCTACTTACCAACTATGAAAAATAGAAAAATATTTATTATTGTTGTTGTGTATGTATGTCTATGTACTTAACCACAGTAGCCACACAAACTCACATTTGTGCACATTGCATGTGGAGGTCAGACATTTGATGTTCAGTGTCTTTCTCTATTTCTCCCAATCATAATTTTCACAGATTTTACTATAGTTAGTAGGTTATAGAGCTCCATGGAGACTCCTGTCTCTGCCTCCCAGAACTAGGATTTTGGGCATCATATCACAATGCTGTAGCTTTTTACATGGGTGCTAAGGGTCAAACTCAGGTCCTCATGTTTCTATGGCCTGCACTTTACCATCTGAACTGTCTTCCCAGCCATGAATAATATGTTGTCATTATTTAATGTCACCTGGCTTAATATTGCTTGTATTATTAATGACACAATTTTAAGATCTTTCCAAAGTAGTCTTCCTATTCAGTTTCTAAACTTTTGTTTTTGACATTCTATCTACAGCATCTCTCATCTTTTCTATCTACGTATTCTTGTAGGAAACTGAGCTGAACCAGATCATGGAGGTGGGTCCAGGTTCCAAGGGTGGTAAATATGATCAGAGAGTCCAGATCCTTCTGCTATCTTATCCTTGGAACAACATAACATGGCCTCTTTCATTCTTTCCTATGTTACCAGGTGTGTGAAAGTCCCTGGGCAGCAGGCCTGAGCCCAACATTGTGACTTCTATCTTATTATCATCTTGAAGATCTTGTTGTGTGGCAGCTAATCTGTGCTTACTACATCTGCCACACCCCCTCTTTCCATATTCACCAAGCCATCATCACTTAGATATCAAGTCCCTCAGGATCAGGTGCTGTACCTTGCTTCACTGCTTACCTATTATCATTTTCTCCACTCGGTAAGAACCGAATAAATACTTTTCAAATAGTAAATAAGAAATATGTAAGGAAATATCATCTTGTTAGATGTTAGAACATCCCACACTTGATAACAATGGCCACACTGGAGGTACAGTTTGGGTCACAATGTGACAACTGGTTTGTTTCTTCTTGCAGGTCTGGGCCTTGGGGACCCTGGTATTCTGGCCAACTAGACTTCTCGTAAATGCGTATTTTCCAAGGTAGGACATGGATCCCCAGTACCTAAAGAAACTAAACAGAACTACAGAATATTTATGCTTAGGAGCTAGTGGAGTGTAGAAGAACATGAGGCCAATGCCTTAGGCATACTTGAGTGACAGCTCAGGTAGCTGGAATCCTGGATGACACCTAGAGATTCCTTACTCTCTTCCAAACCCATTTTATGTTCTTAGTAATTTGCTTTTTGACTCACCATCTATTATTTGTTGCCATGAAACAATAGAATGGAGCAAAGTGGAGAGGGAGAAAAATAGCAAATTTCTGATGTTTTAATGATTTTATTTTGATAAATGTCTCATCAACCTGCCTTATTGAAAACCATTTCCTTAAAAATGTCACACACTGGCTTGATAGCAATGGAGTGTGGCTTTTATTTACTTTTACTTTTTTAAGATTAAAAATCATAGCTTGGGCGTGCCCCTCTTCCTGTCTGAGGCCTGGGCCGGACCTCTGCTTGGCCAGCTTGTGAGTACAACCTGGATTCCGCCAGACACATTCTGGGGGATCCATAGAACCCATAGCCAGCGCTAGCACTCCCCTGCTGCCAAGCGCCCCTCTTCCTGTCTGAGGCCTGGGCCGGACCTCTGCTAGGCCAGCTTGTGAGTGCACCCCGGATTCCGCCAGACACATTCTGGGGGATCCATAGAACCCATAGCCAGCGCTAGCACTCCCCTGCCGCCGCGCGCCCCTCTTCCAGTCTGAGGCCTGTTGGTGAGTGCACCCCGGTTACTGCTGCCAGACACATTCTGGGGGCTCCACAGATCCCATAACCAGCTTTAGGTAGGAAAACCCACATACTACCCTGAACTCATAGCTGGGAGCCCTGAGTGCTCAGAATCCAGCAGATACCCCCCCCCCGCCCCTGCCGGCTAGCACCCCCCTTCTGCCCATTTCCCGGGTCTAAGGCCTAGACCAGACCTCTGCCAGGTCTGCAGTTGTGTGGACCCCGGATTCTGCCTGAGACATACTGGAAGGTCCACTCAACCCAGAGCCACAGAGGAACAACTGAACTCAGAGTGTCAAACAACATATCCTGAGATATCCAAGAGGAGACACTGCACCCAGAACAGCAGACAAATAGCTGGACTGCTACCTTGGAGGCACCATATCCTGAGGCATCCTAGAGATACCACCGTAATCAGTGCAGTTGGAAAAAATCATAGAGACATCTGGACCCCTAGAAGACCAAACACAAGCAAGACAACTGGAAAGGCAGGCTACAATCAGAGACAGAAGCACAGGTAGCACTAGATTTAACCAGATGGCAAAAGGCAGGCACATGAATGTAAGCAACAGAAACCAAAGTTACATGGCATCATCAGAACCCAGTTCCCCCATCATAGCAAGCCCTGAACACCCCATCACACCAGAAAAGCAGGATTCAGAATTAAAATCACTTCTCATGATGATGATAGAGGACTTTAAGAAAGACATAAATAACACTCTCAAAGAACAGATAGAAACCCTTAAAGAGGAAACACAAAAATCCCTTAAGGAATTGCAAGAAAATGCAACCAAACGGGAGAAGGAATTAAACAAAACCATGCAGGATCTAAAAATGGAAGTAGAAACAATAAAGAAATCACAAAGGGAGAATACCCTGGAGATAGAAAACTTAAAAAAATGATCAGGAGTCATAGACACAAGTATTACCAACAGAATACAGGAGATGGAAGAGAGAATCTCATGTGCAGAAGATACCATGGAAAACATTGACACAACTGTCAAAGAAAATGCAAAATACAAAAAGCTACTAACCCAAAATATACAAGAAATCCAAGACACAATGAGAAGGCCTAACCTAAGGATAATAGGAATAGATGAGGGGGAAGACTCCCAACTTAAAGGACCAGTAAATATCCTCAGCAAAATTATAGAGGAAAACTTCCCTAACCTAAAGAAAGAGCTGTCCATAAATATACAAGAAGCCTACAGAACTCCAAATAGTTTAGACCAGAAAAGAAATACTTCCCGCCACATAATAGTCAAAACATCAAATGTACAAAACAAAGAAAAAATACTAAAAGCAGTAAGGGAAAAAGGCAAAGTAACATATAAAGGCAGACCTATAAGAATTACACCAGACTTCTCACCAGAGACCATAAAAGCCAGAAGATCCTGGACTGATATCATACAGACCCTAAAAGAACATAAATGTCAGCCCAGACTACTATACCCAGCAAAACTGTCAATCATTATTGATGGAGAAACCAAAATATTCCATGACAAATCAAAATTTACACAGTATCTCAACTCAAACCCAGCACTTCAAAGGATAATTGGTGGAAAACTCCATCACAAGGAGGGAAACTACAACCTAGAAAAAGCAGGAATGTAATCTTCTAAAAACCGTAAAAGAAGGTAGCTACATAAACATATCTCCACTGCCAATAACAAAAATAACAGGAAACAACACTCATTTTTCCTTAATATCTCTTAATATCAATGGACTCAATTCTCCAGTAAAAAGACATAGACTATCAGACTGGATACGTAAACAGGACCCAACATTTTGCTGCATTCAGGAAACTCACCTCTGTGGAAAGGACAGACACTACCTCAGAGTAAAAGGTTGGAAAACAATCTTCCAAGCAAATGGTCCCAAGAAACAAGCTGGAGTAGCGACTCTAATATCAAATAAAATCAGTTTTCAACCAGAAGTAATCAAAAAAGATAAAGAAGGACACTTCATATTCATCAAAGGAAAAATGTACCAAGAGGAACTCGCAATTCTCAACATCTATGCCCCAAATGTAAGGGCACCCACATATATAAAAGACACTTTACTAAAGCTTAAAGCATACATTGCACCCTACACAATAATAGTGGGAGATTTCAACACCCCACTCTCAGCTATGGACAGATCATGGAAACAGAAACTAAATCAAGACACAATGAAACTAACAGAAGTTATGAACCAATTGGACCTAACTGACATCTATAGAACATTTCATCCTAAAAAAAAAGAATATACCTTCTTCTCAGCACCTCATGGTACCTTCTCCAAAATAGACCATATAATTGGTCACAAAACAGGCCTCAACAGGTACAAAAAGATTGAAATAATCCCTAGTACCTTATCAGACCACCATGGGTTAAGACTTGTCTTTGACATAGACAAAAACAACAGAAAGCCCACATACACTTGAACAATGCTCTACTCAATGATGACTTGGTCAAGGAAGAAATTAAGAAAGAAATTAAAGACTTTTTAGATTTAAATGAAAATGAGGACACATCATATCAAAACATGTGGGACTCATTGAAAGCAGTACTAAGAGGAAAAATCATAGCTATAAGTGCTCACAAAAAGAAAGTGGAAAGAGCATACATTAACAACTTGACAGCAAACCTGAAAGCATTAGAACAAAAAGAAGCTAGTATACCCAAGAGGAGTAGACGGCAGGAAATAATCAAACTCAGGGCTGAAATCAACCAAGTCGAAACAAAAAGAACTATACAAAATATCAACAAAACCAGGAGCTGGTTCTTTGAGAAAATCAACAAGATAGACAAACCCTTAGCCAGACTAACCAAAGGGCGCAGAGACAGCATTCAAATTAATAAAATCAGAACTGAAAAGGGAGACATAACAACAGAAACAGAGGAAATTAAAAAAATTATCAGATCCTACTACAAAGGCCTATACTTAACAAAATTGGAAAATCTGGAGGAAATGGACAATTTTCTAGATAGATACCAGGTACCAAAGTTAAACGAGGAGTAGATAAACCACCTAAACAGTCCCATAACGCCTAAAGAAATAGACACAGTCATTAAAAATCTTCCCACCAAAAAATGTCCGGGGCCAGATGGTTTCAGTGCAGAATTCTTTCAGACCTTCCAGGAAGACCTAATACCAATTCTCTTCAAGTTATTCCATCGAATAGAAACAGAAGGAACACTACCCAATTCATTCTATGAAGCTACCATTACACTCATACCTAAACCACAGAAAGACCCAACAAAGAAAGAGAACTACAGACCAATCTCTCTTATGAATATTGATGCAAAAATACTCAATAAAATTCTCGCAAACTGAATGCAACAACACATCAAAACAATTATCCATCAAGATCAAGTAGGCTTTATCCCAGGAATGCAGGGATGGTTCAATATTCGGAAATCCATCAATGTAATCCACTACATAAATAAACTCAAAGAGAAAAACCACATGGTCATCTCACTAGATGCTGAGAAAGCATTTGACAAAATTCAACATCCCTTCATGTTAAAAGTCTTGGAAAGATCAGGAATACAAGGCCCATATCTAAACATAGTAAAAGCAATATACAGCAAGCCAATAGCCAACATCAAACTAAATGGAGAGAAACTTGAAGCAATCCCACTAAGATCAGGGACTAGGCAAGGCTGCCCACTCTCACCTTACCTATTCAATATATTACTGGAAGTCTTAGCCAGAGCAATTAGACAACAAAAGGAAGTCAAAGGGATACAGATAGGAAAGGAAGAAGTCGAAATTTCACTATTTGCAGATGATATGATAGTATACTTAAGTGAACCTAAAACTTCCACCAGAGAACTCCTAAACCTGATAAACAACTTTAGCAATGTGGCTGGATATAAAATCAACTCAAACAAATCAGTAGCCTTCCTATACTCAAAGGATAAACAGGCAGAGAAAGAAATCAGGGAAATGACACCCTTCACAATAGCCACGAATAAAATAAATTATCTTGGAGTGAATCTAACAAAGCAAGTGAAAGATCTGTATGACAAGAACTTCAAGTCTCTCAAGAAAGAAATTGAAGAAGATCTCAGAAGATGGAAAGATTTCCCATGCTCCTGGATTGGCAGGATTAACTTAGTAAAAATGGCTATCCTGCCAAAAGCAATCTACAGATTCAATGCAATACCCATCAAAATTCCAAATCAATTCTTCATAGAGATAGAAAGAGCAATTTACAAATTCATTTGGAATAACAAAAAACCTAGGATAGCAAGAATTATTCTCAACAATAAAAGAATGTCTGGGGGAATCACCATTCCTGACCTCAAACTGTACTACAGAGCAGTAGTGATAAAAACTGCTTGGTATTGGTACAGAGACAGACAGGATGATCAATGGAATAGAATTGAAGACCCAGAAATGAACCCGCACACATATGGTCACTTGATCTTTGACAAGGGAGCTAAATCCATCCAGTGGAAAAAGGACAGCATTTTCAACAAGTGGTGCTGGCTCAACTGGAGGTCAACATGTAGAAGAATGCAAATTAATCCATTCTTATCCCCTTGCACAAAGCTCAACTCCAAGTGGATAAAGGACCTTCACATAAAGCCAGATACACTGAAACTATTAGAAGAGAAGTTGGGGAAGACCCTCAAATACCTAGGCACAGGGGAAAAGTTCCTGAACAGAACACCAATGGCTTATGCTCTAAGATCAAGAATCGACAAATGGGACCTCATCAAATTGCAAAGCTTCTGTAAGGCAAAGGACACTGTCAACATGACAAAATGGCAACCAACAGATTGGGAAAAGATCATTACCAATCCTACATCTGATAGGGGGCTAATATCGAATATTTAAAAGAACTCAAGAAATTATACACCAAACAAAATAACCCCATTAAAAAATGGGGTACAGAGCTAAACAAAGAATTCTCAACTGAGGAAACTCGAATGGCCAAGAAGCACCTTAAGAAATGTTCAACATCCTTAGTCATCAGGGAAATGCAAATCAAAACAACACTGAGATACCACCTCACACCAGTCAGAATGGCTAAGATCAAAAACTCAGGTGATAGTAGTGCTGGTGAGGATGTGAAGAAAGAGGAACACTCCTGCATTGTTGGTGGGGTTGCAAGCTGGTACAACCACTTTGGAAGTCAGTCTGGCGGTTCCTCAGAAAATTGGACATAGCACTACCTGAGGACCCAGCTATACCACTTCTGGGTATATACCCAGAAAATGCCTCAACAAATAACAAAGACATATGCTCCACTATGTTCATAGCAGCCCTATTTATAATAGCCAGAAGCTGGAAAGAACCCAGATGCCCTTCAACAGAGGAATGGATACAAAAAATGTGGTACATTTACACAATGGAATATTACTCAGCTATTAAAGATAATGAATTTGGGAAATTCTTAGGTAAATGGATGGGACTAGAAAATATCATTCTGAGTGAGGTAACCCAATCACAAAAAGAACACACATGGTATTTACTAACTGATAAGTAGAGATTAGCCCAAAAATCTGAAACAACAAAGATTCAACTACCAGACCACATGAAGCTCATGAAGAAGAAAGAACAAGTGAGGATGCCTAGGTCTTAGAAGGAGTAACTAAATAACCAAGGGAGCAAATATGGAGACAAAGTGTGGGTCAGAATCTGAAGGGGGGGTTGTAGGGAGACCATTGTGTCTGGGTATTCATTCCATAGGCAGTCACCAAAAATAGACGCTGATAGGGATGTCAAGATGGGAAAGCTGACAGCAGCCTGATAAGGCTGTCTCCTTAGAGGTCTCTCAGAGTCGGACATACCCAGAGACAGATACCCACAGCTATTCATTAATCTGATCAAAGGTTCCCAATGGAGGAGTTAGAGAGTAAATTGAAGGAACCGTGAACCATAAGGGCTGGTGGCCCTGTGAGGAGAGCAAGAATACCAACCAGCCAGAGCTCCCCAGGGTCTAAACCACCAGCCCAGGAGCACATAGGGAGAGACACATGACTCCAGCTGTATATGTAGGGGAGGATGGCCCTGTTGGGCATAGGTGGGAGACAAGATCATTGGTACCCTGAAGGCTGAGCACTGAGGGGGGGGAATCTGAGGGTGGGGAGGGAGGCTGGGGGTAGGTGGGTAAACACCTTCATAGAGGCAGGAGGAGGGGGGATGGGATAAAGGCTTCCTGGGTGGTGGGGGAAATATGGTAAGGGGATAAAATTTGAAATGTAAATATTATATCCAATAAAAGAGGGGAAAAATAGAAAAGCGGTTAGAACCAACATTCTTAATAAAATGTCAGCCCTCTTTAAAAAAAAACTATCTTGATACTAAAATTTGTTTTGAGAATTGTATATTGCAGAATGATCAGCCTTGGTGTATCTACTCAACAAGCAAGCTGGGCAGACCTGCTCAAACCTCTGAGGTCCGTGAATTCCATCTGGAGGCAGCGAAGACACAGCATCAGAGGATTGTCAACTTGCTCTCCCCCCCACTCCTCTTCTAATATCTCAACGCCCATAATCAGCTTGAAGAAGCTAATGATGAGTCAGCGCCCCTATTCCCTGGGCATGGGGACTAAGGTGGTAAATGTTGGGCTGTCTCCCTAGGGAAAAGTAGTGGTTTTGTCGGAATAGAGAGGATTAGCTAGGGTTTATTGCATAGCCATAACCTCTTAGTAGAAATCTGTATAATTAATATCAAGATGAAGATATAAATTCTTAAATGGCACCAATTTACTTTGTTTACAAATTTTAAGGTTTTCATTGGCATGAGCTTCTTAGTGATATAAGAGTGAGATGAATATTGTTACTCTCATAGGCATTGTACCAGTATAACACACTTAGGAATACAAAGCTTAGACCCAGTCCTTCTTTAACTTTTTTAACTGATTTGAGATGGTCAGCCTGTGAGTTAAGGGACTATAGCAAATTCATGACTTGGAGTTTATTATAAGGGTGTTCTCTATGTTTTATTTAGAAATAGCTGAGTGGAGTTAACAGGCAACAGTCCAGATTACCTTACATGGATAGCTGGTTTTCAAAACATCAGAAATCCTTAGAATTGACATGACAAACATTTCAGTATTAATGTTCATTTTCATTAGAGACCTGTCTGCTCCGGACAGCTTCCTATGTTAAATTCTAAGAAGAAATTGAGCATCCTTGGAGTTACTCCAGTTGTGGTGAGACAGCCACTAGGCAAGAATTGCCACTTTCCTTCTACAGACAAAATACTGTCCAGAAAAGGACACACTTGCAGAATAGTCGACTGATTATATCTGCCTAGACAGAGTAATCAGCCCTTAATAATTCTGCAGCACTAAGGTCTGTCAGATGATCCTGGGCCAGAAGGCAGAAGAACAGATGCTCCAACGTTTTGAAGTAGAGCGAGTGTCCAGGTGTTCAGAGGTCTCTATAAATTGGCTAAGTTTTAGAAGCTATGCTTTGTGCTTCCCACAATTATAGTCAACTCAGTCATTCTGGATTTCTGATGGGGTTGAAAACTTATAGCTATTTACTTTGAGAGAAAAGATCTGAGTGTATGGTCATCAGCTGACATTCATCCTAAAGCCAAGGAAAAAGCCAGGTTCAGAACTAAGTGTTTTAGTTAGGATAGATGACAGAGGTGCTGGTTAGTCAACAAAAAGATGGACTGGGTATTAGGACTATCTTGTACCTCACTGGTACAAATAGGCATAATTATGCTCTAATTGTATTTTGAGAGAAAAGTTTCATTTTAACAGGAAGGGTGATGTGTAGGAGGAGCTAAGGTGGGAGGAGTACTGAGAGGAAGAAAAGGAGTAAGAAGAGGAGAAGAAGAAGGAGAGGAGAAGCTAGGTGATGAAAGAGAGATAGAGGGGGGAGACAGGGAAGCAGATGTTCATGTATCTCCACCAGTCAAAGATAGTTGATATATCTAGGTTGGGTAGTGGGTTACACCTCTGATTGAACAATACCAAACTTATAAAGCCTATGATTAACATTTCTTAAAAAAATGTATAAATGCAAAAAGGAAAAGGGGGCATGGGATAGGGGTTTTCTAAGGGGGGGGGAATGGGGAAACGGGATGGTATCTGAAGTGTAAATGAAAGACCTAATAATAATAAAAAAAAATAAGGAAAAAAAAAGGAGACATAAACACAGAGTCAGAGAACTAACAGTGAAAATAGAGGGGAAATTGGAGTTCAGTGGGACTTAGAAGATCCCAGAGGTACCTGGAAATACCCGATGCATAATTCTCCACTAGTTTCTGATTGATCTCACACTTGGTATTGCTAGTCATTTGGGGTTATTGATTTATGCATGTGTTTTCTTTTCTCTGTGACACACTTGAAAAATCACAGGTTTACAGATGCAAAATGCATCTGAGAATACTGTAAAACTCTGTGGCCTATATGGAACCAGGCCCAATTGTCTTGTTATTGATTTCACAGTGTACTGATCCACTCATCTGGCCAAATTCACTTTTAAATTAGCTCTCTAATAATGCTGTTTTCCCAGAAATAAAGGACAAAGAAATTTAAAAGGGGATGTGGAGATGACGCCATGGGCAATGATCTTGTAGTGCCTGTCTCCAGGACCCACATAAAGCAGGTACATTAGTGTGCATATGCAATCTCACTGCCCTGAGGAGAGATGGGAAAGGAGACAGAAGAGACTCTAGAAGCTTATACATCATTGGAGTACACAACGACAAACAATCATCCAAGGTTGTTCTTAGATCTCCACATGAATACTCACAAGTACACTGGAAAACACACGTGGAAACACAGAGAGGAAGAGGCGGGAGGGAGAAGGGGAGGAGGGAGGAACGAGGAGGACGGAGAGGGAGAGAGTGAGAGCACAAGTGAGAGAGAGAGGAAGAGGAAGAGGGAGAGAAAAAATAGGTGCAGTGGTATGGAGTACAAATTAATATTGTAAAATGTATATGTGTATAAGTATATATGTTTATACAAATATTGATAAAGTGTTTTGAGAAAATATTGTATAATCATCATCATTTCTTTATTTGAAGGAAGGGTATAGTAAAAATATTTTTATCTTTTCTAGGTCAAAAAAAGTACATTACCAGGCACATATTAACAATGCAACACGGAAGAGCAGGAAGTGATTGACATTATCTTCAGAATTTTGCCACACATGGCATTGCTAGATAATACTTTGCAATTGTTTCTGAGGCCTGTGCTGTGATATACACTGATGTTTGTAATGAGAATTCTGGTTTCTTTAAGAAAAATAGATATATTATAAGAATTTGTTTTCACTTAAACCCCAGGTGTGGGATATGGGGCTGCTTCTGACCAGTTCCAAGCAGTGGATTATGATTTGCCTTGTGCTCTAGCAGGGCATAATTTTGCCAGCTGCAGGTTGATTGCTGTTAGTTGCTGTTGGTCTCCTCTTGTTAAGTAGTTATGAGAGAAGAAGGAGAGGGAGAGGGAGAGGGAGAGGGAGAGGGAGAGGGAGAGGGAGAGGGAGAGGGAGAGGGAGAGGGAGAGGGAGAGGGAGAGGGAGAGGGAGAGGGAGAGGGAGAGGGAGAGGGAGAGGGAGAAGGAGAAGGAGAAGAAGAAGAAGAAGAAGAAGAGGAAGAGGAAGAGGAAGAGGAAGAGGAAGAGGAAGAGGAAGAGGAAGAGGAAGAGGAAGAGGAAGAAGAAGAAGAAGAAGAAGAGAAGAAGTAGTGGTGCTGGTGTTCAGGGAGTTGCCACTCAAAACAAACAAACACTGATCTCAGTTAAACAAGAATAGTTTATTGAATGCACACCATAATTCTGGATGCCCAGGTCCACTAGAAGGAAAAATCCAATCGAGTCTGCTCTCAGAATAAACTTTTTATAGGAAAAACCAGGTCCAAAAGTTTAAAGGGCAAGGAGGGGAGCAGTTGGCTTAGTAGGCAAAGTATTTTCAGCTAACCTTTAGCTGATTGGTCCTGCATAAGGTAAGGGGGGATGTAGATGGGTGGTGAACAGGGGAATTTCAGAACATTGAGATGACAGAGCATGAGTATTAACAATCATAACTTTGACTTATTAGTAGCATTTTTCAGTGTTATCCACAAAAACCACAGTGAGCTCATATGTAGGTGCAGGAAGGGCTGCCTGGTGGTCAGCTCTGATTCGAGCCATTTTAGATATAACAGTTCATATTGATCTTTGATTTGATGGGTCCTGTGTAAAACTTCATGAAGTTTCTTTTTTTATATATATATTTTATTTTTTTATTTAATATTTTATTTACATTTAAGATGCCTTCCCCTTTCCCCATTTCCCCTCCCTAGAAAACCCCTGTCCCATGCCCCCCTTTCCTTTTTGCTTTTATATATATATATTTTTAAATGTTAATCAAAGGATTTATAAGTTTGGTAATGCTCAATCAGAAGCGTAACCCAACACCCAACCTAGATATAAAAACTATCTTTGACTGGTGGAGACCTGTGAACATGTGCCTCCATGCCCCCTCTCTCTTTCTCTCTCTCATCACCTAGCTTCTCCTCTCCTTCATCTTCTCTCCTTACTCCATCTCTTCCTCTCAATACTCCTTCCCACTTAGCTCCTCCTACATATCACTCTTCCTGTTAAAGTAAAACTTTTCTCTCAAAATACAGTTAGAGCATACTTATTCCTAATTATACCAGTGAGGTACAAGATAGTCCTAATACCCAGTCCATCATTTTGTTGACTAACCAGAACCTCTGTCATCTCTTCTAACTAAAACACTTACTTTTTGATCCTGGCTTTTTTTTTTTTTTTTTTTTTTTTGGCTTTAGAGTGAATGTCAGCTGAAAACTATATACTCAGATCTTTTCTCTCAAAGTAAATAGCCAGGATTGGCTATGAGACTATGGGTCTTCAACCCCATCAGAAATCCAGAATGACTGAGTTAATTGAAGTTATGGGAAGCACTAAACGTAGCTTCTAAAACTTAGCCAATTTATAGAGACCGCTCAACACCTGAAAAGCCCCTATACTACTGAACGTTTGAGCATCAAATTTTCAGCCTTCTAGCCCAGAGTCATCTGACAGACCTTAGTGGTGCAGGATTATTAAGGGCTGATTACTCTGTCTAGGCAGATATAATCAGTCGACTATTCTGCAAGTGTGTCCTCTTCTGGACAGTAATTTGTCTGTAGATGGAAAGAGGCAATTCTTGCCTAGTGGCTGTCACCACACAACTGGCATAACACCAAGGATGCTCAATTTCTTCTTAGAATCCACAACAGGAAGCTGTCAGGAGCAGACAGGTCTCTAATCAGAATGAACATTAATATAGAAATATTTGTAGCATCAATTCTATGGACTTCTGACGTTTTGAAAACCAACTATCCATGTAAGGTAACCTGGACTGTTGTCTGTTAACTCCTCTCAGCTATTTCTAAATAAAATATGGGAAACCTCCTATCAATAAACTCAAAGCCATGAATTTGCTATAGTCCCTTAACTCATAGGTTAACTGTCCCAAATCAGTTAAAAAAGTTAGAGAAGGACTGGGTCTAGGCCTTGTATTCCTAAATGTGTTATACAGGCACATTGTCCATGAGCGTATCAATATTCATCTCATTTTTATATTAATAAGAAGCTTGTGCCAATGAAAACCTTAAATTTGAAATCAAAGTAAGTTTTGTACCATTTAAAAAATTATAACTTCATCTTGATAATAATTATACAGATTTCTACCAATAGGTTATGGCTATGCAATAAGTCCTAGCTAATCCTCCCTGTTCCAACAAGACCACTACTTTTCCCTAGAAAGACAGACCATTATTAACCACATTAGTCCCCAAGCCCAGGGAATAGGGGCGCTGACTCTTCTTTAACTTCTTCAAGCTGATTAAGGGCATTGAGATATTAGAAGAGGGGTGGGGGGGAAGAGTAAGTTGATAAGCCTCTGATGCTGTGTCTTCACTGAATCCAGATGGAATTCCAGGACATTGGAGGTTTGGGCAGGTCTGCTCAGTATGCTTGATGAGTAGATACACCAAGGCTGTGTATTCTGCAATATACAATTCTCAGAACAAGTTTTAGTATCAAGAAAAAAAATTTTCCCCCGCTAGGGGGCTGACATTCTTTTTAAAGATGTTGGTTCTAACAACTTTTCTTTTTTCCCCCTTTGGAAAATTGGTTGTAATATTTACACTTCAGATTTTATCTCCTAACCTCACTTCCTCCCATCACCCAGAAACCTCCCATCCCATCCCCCTCCTCATGCTTCTATGAGGCAGTGACCGCACCTACCACCCCCACTATCCCCTCCCCACCCTCACATTCTCCCCCCCCCACTCTGTTTATTTTTTATGGGACCAAGAAACTCCTCTTCCACCTATGCCCGACAAGGCCATCCTCCCCTCCATATACCGCTGGAGTCTTGGGTCCCTCCCTATGTGTTCCCTGGCCGGTGGTTTAGACCCTGGAGGGCTCTGGTTGTTTGGTATTGTTGCTTTCCTCCTGGGATCTCAAACCCTTTCCGATCCTTCAGTCCTCTCTCTAAGTTCTCCATTGGGAAACCCCTGATCATATCAATGGTTAACTGTGAGCATCGTCCTCTGAGTGTGTTTGTCTTTGGCAGACCTCTAAGGAGACAGCTATATCATGTTTCTCAGATTATGCACTTCCAGCCATCCACAACAGTGTTTAGCCTAGGTGGCTGTACATGGGATGAATACCGAGGTGGAGTGGTCTCCTGATGGCCCCTCCTTCAGTTTCTGTCCAATGTTTTGTTTCCATATTTGCTCCCTTGAGCATTTTTGTTACTTGTTCTAAGTAGAACTGAGGCATCCCCTCTTGGTCTTCCTTCTTCATGAGATTCATGTGGTCTGCTGGTTGAATCTTCGCTAATCCTAGCTTTGGGGCTAACATCCGCTTAACAGTGAGTAAATACCCTGTGTGTTCTTTTGGGATTGGGTTAACTCACTCAAGATGATAATTTCTAGATCCATCCATTTACCTAAAAATTTCTCGAATTCATTATTTTTAATAGCTGAGTAATACTCCATTGTGTAGATGTACCACATTTTTTGTATCCATTCCTCTGTTGAAGGGCATTTGGGTTCTTTCCAGCTTCTGGCTATTATAAATAAGGCTGCTATGAACATAGTGGAGCATATGTCTTTATTATATGTTGGAGCATCTTCTGGGTATATGCCCAGGAGTGCTATAGCTAGATCCTCAGGTAATGCTATGTCCAGTTTTCTAAGGAACCGCCAGACTGATTTCCAGAGTGGTTGTACCAGCTTGCAATCCCACCAACAATGGAGGAGTGTTCCTCTTTCTCCGCATCCTCACCAGCACTACTATCACCTGAGTTTTTGATCTTAGCCATTCTGATTGGTGTGAGGTGGTATCTCAGAGTTGTTTTGATTTGCATTTCCCTGATGACTAAGGATGTGGAGCATTTCTTAAGGTGTTTCTCAGCCATTCGAGTTTCTTCTGTTGAGAATTCTTTGTTTAGCTCTGTACCCCATTTTTTAATAGGGTTATATGGTTGTCTGGAGTATAATTTCTTGAGTTCTTTGTATATCTTGGATATTAGCCCTCTATCGGATGTAGGATTGGTTAGGATCTTTTCCCCATCTGTTGGTTGCCGATTTGTTTTATTGACTATGTCCTTTGCCTTACAGAAGCTTTGCAATTTGATGAGGTCCCATTTGTCAATTCTTGATCTTAGAGCATAAGCCATTGGTGTTCTGTTCAGGAACTTTTCCCCTGTGCCTAGTTATTCAAGGGTCTTTCCCAACTTCTCTTCTATTAGTTTCAGTGTATCTGGTTTTAAGTGAAGGTCTTTTATCCACTTGGATTTGAGCTTTGTACAAGGAGATGTGAATGGATCGATTTGCATTCTTTTACATGTTGACCTCCAGTTGAACCAATACCATTTGCTGAAAATGCTGTCCGTTTTCCACTGGATGGTTTTAGCTCCTTTGTCAAAGAACAAGTGACCATAGGTATGTGGGCTCATTTCTGGGTCTTCAGTTCTATTTCATTGATCTTCATGCCTATCTCTGTACCAATACCATGCAGTTTTTATTACTATTGCCCTGTAGGATAGGTTGAGGTCAGGGATGGTGATTCCCCTAGAAGTTCTTCTGTTGTTGAGAATATTTCTCGCTATCCTGGGTTTTTTGTTGTTCCAAATAAATTTGCAAATTGCTCTTTCTGTCTCTATGAAGAATTGATTTGGAATTTTGATTGGGATTGCATTGAATCTATAGATTGCTTTTGGCAAGATGGCCATTTTTACTATATTAATCCTGCCAATCCAGGAGCATGGGAGATTTTTCCATCTTCTGAGATCTTCTTCGATTTCTTTCTTCAGAGACTTGAAGTTCTTGTCATACAGATCCTTCACTTGCTTAGTTAGATTCACTCCAAGATATTTTATATTATTTGTAACTATTGTGAAGGGTGTAATTTCCATAATTTATTTCTCAGCCTGTTTATCTTTTGAATATAGGAAGGCTACTGATTTGTTTGAGTTGATTTTATATCCAGCCACTTTACTGAAGTTGTTAATCAGGTTTAGGAGTTCTCTGGTGGAAGTTTTAGGGTCACTTAAGTATACTATCATATCATCCGCAAATAGTGAAATTGTGACTTCTTCCTTTCCAATTTGTATACCTTTGACTTCCTTTTGTTGTCTAATTGCTCTAGCTAGGACTTCCAGTACTATATTGAATAGGTAGGGTGAGAGTGGGCAGCTTTGTCTGGTCCCTGATCTTAGTGGGATTGCTTCAAGTTTCTCTCCATTTAGTTTGATGTTGGCTACTGGCTTGTTGTATATTGCTTTTACTATGTTTAGGTATGGACCTTGAATTCCTAATCTTTCCAAGACTTTTAACATGAAGGGATGTTGTATTTTGTCAAATGCTTTCTCAGCATCTAGTGAGATGATCATGTGGTTTTTCTCTTTGAGTTTACTTATGTAGTGGATTACATTGATGAATTTCCGAATATTGAACCATCCCTGCATTCCTGGGATAAAGCCTACTTGATCATGATGGATGATTGCTTTGATATGTTGTTGCATTCGGTTTGCGAGAATTTTATTGAGTATTTTTGCATCAATATTCATAAGAGAGATTGGTCTGTAGTTCTCCTTCTTTGTTGGGTCTTTGTGAGGCTTAGGTATGAGCATAATTGTAGCTTCATAGAATGAATTGGGTAGTGTTCCTTCTGTTTCTATTCTGTGGAATAGTTTGAAGAGAATTGGTATTAGGTCTTCCTGGAAGGTCTGAAAGAATTCTGCACTGAAACCATCTGGCCCCGGACATTTTTTGGTGGGAAGATTTTTAATGACTATGTCTATTTCTTTAGGCGTTATGCGACTGTTTAGATGGTGTATCTGCTCCTTGTTTAACTTTGGTACCTGGTATCTGTCTAGAAAATTGTCCATTTCATCCAGATTTTCCAATTTTGTTGAGTATAGGCCTTTGTAGTAGGCTCTGATGATTTTTTTTAATTTCCTCTGTTTCTGTTGTTATGTCTCCCTTTTCAGTTCTGATTTTATTAATTTGAGTACTGTCTCTGCGCCCTTTGGTTAGTCTGGTTAAGGGTTTGTCTATCTTGTTGATTTTCTCAAAGAACCAGCTCCTGGTTTTGTTGATATTTTGTATAGTTCTTTTTGTTTCAACTTGGTTGATTTCAGCCCTGAGTTTGACTATTTCCTGCTGTCTACTCCTCTTGGGTATATTAGCTTCTTTTTGTTCTAACTCTTTCAGGTGTGCTGTCAATTTATTAATGTACGTTCTTTCCATTTTCTTTTTGTGGGCACTTAGAGCTATGATTTTTCCTCTTAGTACTGCTTTCATCGAGTCCCACAAATTTTGATATGATGTGTCCTCATTTTCATTTAAATCTAAAAAGTCTTTAATTTCTTTCTTTATTTCTTCCTTGACCAAGTTATCATTGAGTAGAGCATTGTTCAGTTGCCAAGTGTGTGTGGGCTTTCTGTTGTTTTTGTCCAAGTCAAAGACAAGTCTTAGTCCATGGTGGTCTGATAGGGTATAAGGGATTATTTCAGTCTTTTTGTATCTGTTGAGGCCTGTTTTGTGACCAATTATATGGTCTATTTTGGAGAAGGTACCATGAGGTACTGAGAAAAAGGTATATTCTTTTGTTTTAGGATGAAATGTTCTATAGATGTCAGTTAAGTCCAATTGGTTCATAACTTCTGTTAGTTTCATTGTGTCTTGGTTTAGTTTCTGTTTCCACGATCTGTCCATAGCTGAGAGTGGGGTGTTGAAATCTCCCACTATTATTGTGTGAGGTGCAATGTATGCTTTAAGCTTTAGTAAAGTGTCTTTTATATATGTGGGTGCCCTTGCATTTGGGGCATAGATGTTCAGAATTGCAAGTTCCTCTTGGTGCACTTTTCCTTTGATGAATATGAAGTGTCCTTCTTTATCTTTTTTGATTACTTTTGGTTGAAAAACTAGTTTATTTGATACTAGAATTGCTACTCCAGCTTGTTTCTTGGGGCCATTTGCTTGGAAGATTGTTTTCCAACCTTTTACTCTGAGGTAGTTTCTGTCTTTTTCAGAAAGGTGCGTTTCCTGTATGCAGCAAAATGTTGGGTCCTGTTTATGTATCCAATCTGATAGTCTATGTCTTTTTATTGGAGAATTGAGTCCATTGATATTAAGAGATATTAAGGAAAAATGAATGTTGTTTCCTGTTATTTTTGTTATTGGCGGTTGTGTTATGTTTGTATAGCTACCTTCTTTTAGGGTTGTTAGAAGATTACTTTCTTGCTTTTTCTAGGTTGTAGTTTCCCTCCTTGCTTTGGAGTTTTCCACCAATTATCCTTTGAAGGGCTGGATTTGTGGTAAGATATTGTGTAAATTTGGATTTGTCATGGAATATTTTGGTTTCTCCATCAATATTGATTGAGAGTTTTGCTGGGTATAGTAGTCTGGGCTGGCATCTGTGTTCTCTTAGGGCCTGTATGATATCAGTTCAGGATCTTCTGGCTTTTATAGTCTCTTGTGAGAAGTCTGGTGTAATTCTTATAGGTCTGCCTTTATATGTTACTTCACCTTTTTCCCTTACTGCTTTTAGTATTTTTTCTTTGTTTTGTATATTTGATGTTTTTATTATTATGTTACGAGAGGTATTTCTTTTCTGGTCTAGTCTATTTGGAGTTCTGTAGGCTTCTTGTATATTTATGGACAGCTCTTTCTTTAGGTTAGGGAAGTTTTCCTCTATAATTTTGTTGAAGATATTTACTGGCCCTTTAAGTTGGGAGTCTTCACCCTCATCTATACCTATTATCCTTAGGTTTGGTCTTCTCATTGTGTCCTGGATTTCCTGGATGTTTTGGGTTAGGAGATTTTTGCATTTTGCATTTTCTTTGACAGTTGTGTCAATGTTTTCCATGGTGTCTTCTGCACATGAGATTCTCTCTTCTATCTCTAGTATTCTGTTGGTAATGCTTGCATCTATGACCTCTGGTCTTTTTCTTAGGTTTTCTATCTCCAGAGTAGTCTCCTTTTGAGATTTCTTTATTGCTTCTACTTCCCTTTTTAGATCCTGGACAGTTTTGTTTAATTCCTTCATCTGTTTGGTTGAGTTTTCTTGCATTTCTTTAAGGGCTTCTACCTGTTTACCTGTGTTCTCCTCAAATTCTTTGAGAGTGTTATTTATGACCTTCTTAAAGTCCTCTAACATCATCATGAGAAGTGATTTTAATTCTGGGTCCTGCTTTTCTGGTGTGATGTGGTGATCAGGACTTGTTATGGTGGGGGAACTGGGTTCTGGTGATGTCAAGTAGCTTTGGTTTCTGTTGTTTACATTCCTGCGCTTGCCTTTCGCCATTTGGTTAGCTGTAGTTCTCCTCGAGCTCACTGGTTCTGACTGGAGTCTGCCTTTTCAGTTATCTTGGTTGTATCAGAACTCCTCGGGGCATGGATGACTCTATGATCCTGAGCTCCAGCTGCTCTGGGTTCAGTGGCTCTTCTAGGATGTTTCAGGATAAGGAGTCTCCACAATGGTAGACCAGCTAGGTGTTTGCTATTCTGAATGTAGTTGCTTCTCTATGATACTTTGAGATATGGTGTTCCCTGCTCTACTGCTCTGAGGGCCGTGTCCTCACTAGGATGCCTGCAGCTCTAGGGTCTTTGACCTCTCTTGGGTGCCTCTGCAGCTCTGCGGTCTGTGCCTTCCCTAGGGTGCCTCCGAACTCAGTTTCCAGAGGGGAGCAGATTGGCTGGGAGACTTCTAGAGCCACTGGTATCCGGGCCAGAGGCGGAAGGGGAGTGGTTCTCCGCAGGGGCAGGGTCTGGCTGCCAGGTGTCCTCTGGGGGGCTCTCAACTGCCAGATAAGGCCTAGGGCTGTGGGCGGGTTCTCCTACCTTCTGCTCTTCGATCCGTGCCCTCCCTAGGGTACCTCCGAACTCCATGAAGTTTCTTAAGATTAGCAAACCTCATACAGAACATTCAGAACATACAGAACAAAACAGTGTATGTGGTCAGCATGTCCTTGAGCTAAGTCATTTCTCTGTGTTGATGACTGTGTCAGTGTTACAGCAACAATATGAAATACCTGTCAGACATGGAACAAAATGTCTACAGCTATTCTGGAGGGGCAGTGTCAGACCATGGCCATGAAGAAGGAGAAGGAGAAGGAGAAGGAGAAGGAGAAGGAGAAGGAGAAGGAGAAGGAGAAGGAGAAGGAGAAGGAGAAGGAGAAGGAGAAGGAGAAGGAGAAGGAGAAGGAGAAGGAGAAGGAGAAGGAGAAGGAGAAGGAGAAGGAGAAAAGGAGAAGGAGAAGGAGAAGGAGAAGGAGAAGGAGAAGGAGAAGGAGAAGGAAGAAGGGGAGGAGGAGGAGGAAGAGGAGGAAGAGGAGGAGGAGGAAAGAAGAAAGAAGAAGGGAAGAAAGGAAGGAAGAGGAAGAGGAAGAAGAGGAATAGAAAAAGGAAGAAAAAAGTGAGAAAGAAAGACAGACAAAAAGAAAGGAAGGAAGGAAGAAAAAAAGGATAGAAAGGAAGAAATTAGATATCTTGAAGGTGAAGGTCAAACTTGCTTTAAAGAACTTGACGCCCCTAATCTACTAGACATAGTCTAGTGATAATGTCAAAGTCTTTCTCCTCTCTCTGTTTCTCTCCTATCTAGTGTTAGGGGGTTAAAAGGGTGGAAGAAAAGTGGTAGAAGTGTGGAGGAAAGAACCCACAAAGAAGCAAAAATCCAGCTATGGATATTTTTTTCCCTTTGTGGCCAAAGACTTCATACCTTTATCCTTCAGAGTCTATGAAAAGAAAGAATTGGTATTTTCATGGTGTGATAGCTTTAGTTGTCAGCAGGACACAGCATTGGGACCTCTGGGAGAAGAATCTCAATGAGGAACTGTTTACATTGGGGTGTCCCATGGGCATGTCTATGGGGAATGATCTTAATTAGGGCTATTGATGTGAGAAGACACAATCCTCTGTACATGGAAACATTCCCTAGGTAGAGAGTCCTGCTTTGTATATATGTAGAGAACTTGATCTGAGCACAATCAAGTAATCATACACTTACCTCTCTCTGCTTTTGACTGTGGATATGATGTGACCGTTTTAAGCTCCTGCCACTGTGGCTTCCCTGAGTAATGACTGTGACCTGGAATGTGAGTTAAAATGAACCCTTTCTTTTTTAAGTTGCTTTTTGTGAGGGAATGTTATCAGAACAATAGAAATAGAACCAGGGAAATTGTGTTATACAACCTTACTGTGGGGACTGATTGAATCACTTAATTTAAAAGCAGAAAATTCTTCTCAGCTAATGGGAGAAGACAAGTAAGTTTAAACTATGAGGAGTTCTCCATGTGACAGATGAAGGGGCCTCATAAGAAAAAACATGGGTGTCTTGAATGGGCAGAGAGATGTCTTCTGTCCATTAGCAGAGAAATGGGTCTCAGTCCTTCAGAGGAAAAGAACTTTATCTGTTACTAAGAGAGAACTTCAAAAGGGACTTTATGTTTGTTTGCCAGTATTTTGCCATTATAACAAGATACCTGAGGTACAATACTTACAAAGATCAAAGATTATTGGTTCATCATTTTGGAGATTAAATCTCCATGTGAAAGGGCAACATAAACCCCATTTGTCTCCATTTAAGGATCAGGCCTGATTTCAAAAAAAAAAAAAAAAGGCTGTAAGTCACCAGCTTTAGGAATAGACCATAAATCCCAGAAACTAAGTCATAAGACACAGGGTCTAGGAACAGGCCATAAAATCCAGGACAAGAACATAAAACCCGCTCCCAAAGAACAGCCTGGGGATAACCACAAAAATGGGGAAAAAATCTTATCTCAGAATGGGCTATCCAGGCTGGGCAGCCCTATTTCATCATATGGTTAAATGTTCATAACATAGGAGTGCAGACCACTGGCCACCTGTGCTTAGCACCCATCAATGAAATTTTAGATTACCTAATCCTTCTAGAGAGTTCCTCCAGTTCCTTATAAGAAGGCCTGCATGTCTTTGTCTGGTGTCACCATTTTAGAGAATAGTTGACCCCTTCATGCTGGCTGTTTCTGCAGAATAAACACTCTGTTTTTGCAAACTATCTGAGTCTGGGGTCTTCCTTAAGCAATTTTTGAACCCTTACACATGGTGGGTCTATCCCATTTCTTTGATGGGACACCGCTATACATTCCCAGAATCCATCTGGCTACCTCCTGAAAGAGTTAAAAAATTTTAAACCTTCCACAGATGGAGTCAAGAGTGCAGATCAGCTTGTTCTGTGCTCTGGGTCCTAGGAAACTAGCTATCCACAAGACAAAATAGATAAGATAGGAGTTCAGAGCTGAGAGCTCACGTCAGTGTGACTGTGCACCATGGGTACCAGAAACTAAAAACTGACCATAAGATAGATTGAATAGGGTTTGAGCTGAGAGTTCAAGTTAGCGTGCCTGTGCACCCTGGATACCAGAAACTTGGCTGACCACAAGATAGATGGCTGATTACATATAGGCTCTTAGAGAATAGCCTGTTCCTTGTACTGTGTCACAAACTGAATAATGGGCTGGGACTTTCCACAGGTGCTCTCCAATAGCCCTCCCTTACTCCCCCTGGGTTGTGGTTCCCCCCCTGAGTTGTGGTTTTGGGCTTTAAATTCTCTCTGTCTCCAAAGCCCCGGGGTCAGACCCCATTGTCCCTGCCTGGGCTACAGGTCTTGACCTCAGTATACTGATTAAAATATACCTCTTGCTGATTACACCAAGTTTGGTGTCTTACAATTAATGGGTGGCCGTGAATTCCTGAGACTTGGGTGAGGTCCTCCATTCGTGGGGTCTTACACTCCCACCTTTACCTGAGAGAGGCTATGATACCGCTCATATAAATAGGCAGAATCCCCTGACCTCTCTCTCTTTTTGTCTTCTTCTTGCCCTCACCTTTGCCCTATCTCCTGAATAAACTTCACTTGGAACTGCTTGGTCTGGTGTGGTCTGTCCTGAGCTGCGTGAAAACATCATAATGAATATATATATATATAAAAGACCTCATTCTGCTTACTTCACAAAAATGTGTTATTTGGGTTATTAAACATTGCTGACCAAGTAAAGTAAATCAAGCCCTTAAGCAGCCATCTGTACATAGTTATGTTTGAGAGCTCATTACCTAGGGAAGGTAAATCTGAAAGCAGCAGTGTTTCTTGTTTCTGTTGATGAAAGTGGTTGGCAGATGTGTGGACGATACAGCCTTCCTAAAGTTTGTGGATAGCACAGAAAATTTATTCAATATTTGGCTTCTCCTTTTATAGAAACAATAGATGCTAGGAATCAGTGTCCCACCAGCTAAGGTTTAGTAGGAAGCAGGCTTTTCCTTCTCACCCTTAAGTCCCCAGGTAAATATAGATGCCTCAAAGAACAGAATATTGGCCTCAAGAAGGAGCAGAAGTAACTCCCAGCTTTCCTGCCACCCAGGGTCCACAGCAGTGTGACTGATGTCACATGTGACTATGACTTTGGTCACGTCACATAGCTAATGTATTAACCAAGCCTGCCTGTTTGTGGTATAAGGCCCTACTTTTTTTCTTAGAAACCTTTTGGAATACTTTTGTCTAGGGGATCTGAGACTTCCTCAGTCCTCCTCTCTGTGGCCTGCTTTTGTTATTAAAAACCTTTTGCCTGAAAAGGGAAGACCTCTCTCATCATCTCATCATCTCTCTCAAACATGCTTTCCTCTTCCTTACCCCAAAACCTTTGATTCCTCTGCTTCTACCTCTGATTGCTGGGATTACAAGGTATACTACCACACCTAGTTTATGGAGCCCTAAGGATCGAACCAGGACTTTTCAAATGCCAGGTAAGCACTCTACCCACTGAGCTTCAACCCCAGATCAGACAGGACAGTGATCAATGCTGTTGAGAATATTTTTTGTTTGTTTGTTCGAGTCTTTCAGTTTTATCTATCATGTCCTTATAGGACTCTGAGGTTGCCAGGAGTCTGTGTTAATTTTTCACTTTTGAGATAGGAAAAGGCTTTAATGTGTAGGATTTTTTTTTTCCCCTCCAGCCTCTAGTTTCTCTTAGAATGGGTCAAGCTAATTTTCTTAACTCTGTATGGCTTTTAGTTATTTAAAGAAACTACTTTTATCTTTTAAAACCAAAAAGGTATCTCTTACATTTAATTTTTTTCTTTCCTTTTAGGCCACCTGCGGTAGTGTTTGCCTATAATCCCAGTACTTAAGAGGTAGAGGCAGGAGGGCCAGGGGTCAGGAGTTTAAGGCCACTTTCAGCTGCATCTTGAATGTGCGCATTTGAATCTGTGTGGTTGTGTGTGCATGTGGAGGCAGGAGGACTACCTTGGGTATCACTCTTCAAATATCACCTTTTGTCTATACCTTCTCTCACGGGGATCACAACCTACACTGACTGAGCTGTCTCCCCAGCCCACACCTGGAGTTTAATTTTCAGCTTTTGTTTTTGCCTTCCCACCCTCCTGCTGATCACACAAGGTTGGCTGTAGTTATTTGTTTGCTTTAGTAAATCTCAGCCTTGTAGCTTCTCATCTTCTTCTGGGGCCTTTGGTTATCCTAGTTAGCCAGCTGCCCCAGGGAATCTTTCTCTGAGCCCTAATTCCATCTGAGGTCCACCCACTTGGTTGTAGTTGCATTCTTAGGTAAGGGATAGTGGTTTGGACCAAACATAACCTGCAAGGAGGATTTCTGTTTGGGGAACATTCTTAGTGGTTCCCTCCACCCCTTTTTTATACATGTGTCCAGTCCAGGTTAGTGTCCAGGGTCTTTGTTTATAAAGGAGCTTAAGCCATTTTTGCTAAAAGGGAGCTTTGCTTTTTGGCTATTGATATTTGCATCTGTACTGAGGTGCTCTTGTCTCTAGGGCAACCAGAGTTCTTAGGTTCTTGTTGCTATAGAGATCTGGCAATTTATGTATCAAGGGATGGAAAAAACTTTAAGCTGAGCAATTATGATTGGCACAAATACACTAAATGGTACATGGTACAGGCCATGTGAGATGTCCGAATGGGCCTAATTAAAGTTATAGGCACATAGTTCTCTCATAGTGCAACAAAAGCACATTCACTATTCACCAACCTCCCAACCACTTAATGTTCTAACAAAACGTGATTGCATTATTATTAAAAGTTTACATTATAATGTCTGCTGACCTGGTGCTCTGTGCTTAGCCATGTTCTATTCTGTGATTAATCTTTTAGTAATTTCCCCTTGCTCTGGAATTAAGGCTTGGCTATTTTAATGTATATTTTGTTTTCTGTACTAACCACAAATATTCAAAATTTTCTTATTATGACTTTTGTCTAAAACCAACAAAATACAAAGGTATTCATGCATCTAATTTGTTTGGGAAGAGAATGTAGGAGGCATAATGAGAGAGCCTGCTGAGTTGGTAAGAAGTCAGTTTTAAAATGGAGGAGGGCTCCCTTTGAAGAGTAAAGCTCTATCCCACTGAGACTTTATGAGCAGCTACATGGAATGCCTCTTGATATTGTCCACTTACTAGCCACAGTTCACTGTCTGAATTAGCTGTCCCTGGTTGGGGAGTGTCGGTGACTCTCCACCTTCTCCCACGCTGTGGGAGTGCGGGGTCAATGCCTTCCCACTCACAGACTGTGCTTGTATGGAAGTCACAAGACAGCTTTTGGATTTGAAAGTAGGTTTTCCCCATCTGCCTTTGAGGGAGATCAAAGAATCAAATTCAAGTCACCAGACATATATTGCTGTGCTTTATCCCCTGAGCCCTCTCCTCTCCTCCTGTCTGAATTCTTGGGTTCCCATAACCTACCTTGGGGAGGGGAAGGGCTTCAATGGTACAACCACCTAACAGAGACCTTGGGTCAATAAGGAAATAGGTCACAGCTTCAAATCAAATTAACATCTGAATCTAAACAAAATCCCTCAACTCAGTATAGAATTGTCTGTCCTTTGTACATTTCTATACATTTTTTTTGATGTTGTCATACACGGGACTTCATATTCTTTAATTAATATCAGTTTTTCTACAGTAGTTTTTAAGATTTAAAGTGTAGACTAGAATAGGGCTATTTTGGAGCTGGAGTTATAAATAGCCATGAGCCTCTGCAGAAGAACATGCTCTTAACCACTGAGCCATCTTTCCTATAGGGTTTGAAAGACTTATTATGTATGTTTTGCCTGTGTCCTTTGTACCTTTTGTCTCTCTCTCAATCACATGATGTTAAGAGTCTCTTGTGGCTGTTCACCTCCTTTCTCTGAGCCCAGACACTCTTGCTTCAAACAAACACAGGAATTTTCTTTTTGTTCTTGCTTAAGAACCAAAGTATTTGGAATGGAGGTTAGGGAGGCATGTTCTACAGGGAAAGCCTTTTAAGAAACTGTTTTACTTGCACGAAATTTTGTATTCTGTGGGACTTACCCTTTAAAGTATATTTTAATACATTCATGGAGTTTTGAAACCATTACTACTCTCTAATTTTGGAAATATTATCATCTTCCTTAAACAAAACTTATTCCTGTTAATTCTCTCTGCCCACCATCCCAACTGCTCCCTCACCTGCAGCCCTGAGTAATCACTAACTTTCTATTCTAATTTCAGTTATAAACTACACGATCTTTTGTTACTGGATTCTCTTACTTAGATTTTTAAAAAAATATTTTTATTTATTTGATGTATGAGAGCTCTCCTGCGTGAACACCTGCAGGCCAGAAGAGAGCATCAATCAGATCCCCTTACAGATGGTTGTAAGCCACTATTTGGTTGTTGAGAATTGAATTCAGGATCTTTGGAAGAACAGCCAGTGCTCTTAACTGCTAAGCCATCATCTCACCAGCCCCTACTTAGATGCTTAACATCCATGCATGCTGTATCACTTATTAATATTTAGTTCCTATTAAAGGCTAAAAAATGTTCAAATTAAACATATCACATTTACCTGGCTGTTGGTTTTAGGACGGGCTGTTCTGAAAAATTCTTGGACAAATACTTATATACACTGCCTTTGTGAGTGAGCATGTTTCAGTTTTCTTGAGTATATACTGAATAATTGAATCTTGCATGACTTGGTGCTTAATTTTTTAAGAAACTTGTTTTTCACAGTTGTTGAACTAGTCTGCATTCTAAACAGGAACACATAAGAGTTTGGTTTTAGCCACACCCTCAGCAATGCTAATTACTGTCTTTTTTTTTTTTTAATAACCATCCAAGCTGATGGAAGTTTAATTTTAATTTGAATTTGCATAATGACTAATGATGCTGAGCCCATTTCCACGTGCTTGTTGGACATCTGTATATTTCTTTGGAGAAGTACCTTTAAAAAATCTTTTGCTTACAATCTGTTTGTATTGTTTGACTGATTGCTACTGCAGTGGAAGACTTCATTATATGCTGAAGATTTTTTTCTTTTTTTTAATTTTATTTTATATTTTATATGCTGAAGATTATACCCTTATTGGACATATGTTATACAAATACTCTATCCCATTCTGCAGATTTTGCCAAGTTCTTTTAAAATTTATGTGTATATGGGTATATGTACATGAGTGTAGGTACCCATGGAGTACAGAAAAGTGTAGTCAGATGAAGGAGTTGTTACAGGTGGTCAGGAGGTGGGAAATGATCCCAGTCCTCTGAAAGAGAAGCATGGGCATTTAACTGTTGAGCCATTTCTCCAGCCTTGATTCTGTCCTTTTGATGGAATCGTTTTTAGCACCAAAGTTTTAAGTTTTGAACAAATTGATTCTATTTCTTCTTTAATTGCTCATATAATCATTCTTTAGCACAAGGTCAGAAATTTTATCCTCTCTTTTCTTTTGAGCAGTGTACAGTTTTTTGTTCTTATTTTAAAAAAGAAACATTTGTTTTATTTATTAAGATGAAATCTGTTTTCTTTCTTTTTCCTTTATCGGTACTAGAGCTTTGTTTACTCTCTTGGACGAGGTGGATTCTATTTCTTTGTTCATCTATTTACCTCATGGAATTTATTCTTTCCTGTGCTCTTGTGGTTGAGACTGATTTTCTACTTCCTCTGTGTATGATATTCCTTTAAGTATCTTCTGTAGGTCTGGCTTTGTTGCTTGTCTTGAAGTGTCGTATTTCTCCCCATTAGCTTTTCTGGTTATAGCAATCTTAGTTTGCAGTTATGTACTTAAAACATATCTGTGGCTTTTAGGGAAATCAGATGTTATCTGAACAGCTGTTTTGATCTTATAGCCTTTAATAGTGTATCTTTGCTCTGTATTTTTTGACATTTTGACAGTAATACGTCCTAGAGAAGTTCTTCTTTGGTTCTGTCTATTTGGGGTCCTAAATGCCTCCTGGGGATAAATGTCTCTTTCTCTATAAGGGTATTTTCTGGTACAACTTTATGAATAAAGACCCTATGCCTTCAGTGTTTATTTCAGCTCCTTCTATAATATGGATTTTTGGGTTTAGTATGTTAATGGAATTTCAGAGCTCTTGGCCACACTCATATTTTTCTTATTTCTATTTAAATGAAACAACTCACCAAGCTGTTCTTTCTTCTGTTCTGTTCTCTCTGGTGTTCTTTCTTCTATTTGCTTGAATTTATTGCTGATTTTTTCTCCACTGTGGTGAATTTTCTTCTTCCCACTGACTTTTTTCATTTTTAATATTTTCTTTAAAAGTCTTTTTTTTTTCATCCTGTTAACTTTGCATGTTTGGGGTTTGAGTTCACCTGCATGTTTATTTCCTCTCTCAGTACTATGATCAATTTACAAGAGAATCTCTGGTATCTTCATCTGACTCTTCTCCCATTTCAGTGTCCTGAGGTTATAGCCAAGGAGATAGTCTTTTAGAGGAGTCATGTTGGCTTGCTTTTACATGTTTCTTGTATCTCTGTGTTGTGATTTGTGCATCTGCTGGTTTGGAACTCTTCCAGTTTTCTTGAGCAGTCTACTCTTGAAATCTCTACCCCCTGTACTAGTTATTAAAGAGAAAACAAGCCACTGTAAAAGCAACAGACTATACATGATGTAGAAACACATGTGTAATTGATTACAGCACACCAATGACTTGAAACGGCAAAGTACAGCAATGTAGAATGTATGGGCAAGTGTAGAGGTAAATGTATGAGCTAACGGAAGAAGGCGAAGGGAAGAAGTAGAGAAACAAAGTTAAATAAGAGACAGGTAAGGAATGGAGAAGAATTGAGAAAGGGAGAAATGAGCAAAATATTAGAAAGAATGAAAAAACTACTTCTCAATATTAAGAGTTTAAACACAATTGGATAAATTTACAAAAAAATCATATAAAACCCCATAAGAGTATTTAAAAAATCCACTAGATTGGGGCTGGAGGGATGGAGGTTATTAAGAGCAATTCCTGTTTTTCCAGAGGATCCAAGTTTGATTCTTGCCACTCACTTCTGGCTGCTTACAATACACACATATACATACACATACACGTAAATATACAAATAAATAAAAGAAACCTGGGGCTGCAGAGATGGCTCGGCTGTTAAGAGTGTGTTACTTCTCTCTGAGCTTGGGTTACAGCACCTGCATCAGGTGACTTATGACTGCCTGCAACTCCAGCTCCAAGGGAATCCAATGCCTCTGGCCTCTAAGGGCACCTACACTCGTATACATACACTCACACACACAAACACATAATTTAAAGAATAATAAATGTTAACAAAAATAAATCTTTACTACTTGATGTAGTGGTTGGGGAAAAAAGAAAACATAAGAGACAAAAAGAACAAGAAAAAGAAAAATACTGGCCAATAGTGAAACAAGGAAAGTAAATAAAATCTTATGGCTATATGAAGGGGACCAGCAAACTAATATCTCTCTCTCTCTCTCTCTCTCTCTCTCTCTCTCTCTCTCTCTCTCTCATCTATATCTCTATCATCTCTATCTCTATCATCTATCTACATCTATCTATATATCTCATAAAGTAAAATCCCACTACACATATAGTACAAGGCAGAAAATGAGGTCACAGGGTAAAGAAAAAAGAAAAAAGTGGGGTGAGGAATTGGAGCAACTCCCTTCAGGGTCCTGAAAGTCAGAGGCTATTGGTGGTATGTTTGGAGAAGTCCCATTGAACCTGTGGGCTTTTGTCTTGCCAACAGTAACCAGTCCAACTC
Source organism: Arvicanthis niloticus (assembly GCF_011762505.2). NCBI lineage: Eukaryota > Metazoa > Chordata > Mammalia > Rodentia > Muridae > Arvicanthis > Arvicanthis niloticus. The sequence goes on along the minus strand of NC_047665.1, from coordinate 653,858 downwards.
ATCTGCTCATCCTTCCATATCTGCCCTTTGCCGTTGTAGCCTCCCCACAAGAGAAAACCAAACAATTAAAAACAAATCTCACCATGGACGCTGTTGTGTGTCACAGTGCCTAAACGCTTTTATTTGCGAATGTTCATTGCAATGAGTCGCTGGTTCGGTTTGAGACCTCTGACTTCTGCTGCGTTATCAGTACTGGATCCTCACCAGAACTCCTCTGTGATATCCTGTTGTTGCCCAGTGTCCTCATGGCGATCCTGCAGCTTTGGATCTGCAGGACCTGTCCCTTCATATGCTCCAGGCGTCATAAGTGGGGTAGATGTTGGGGTGGACCAACCCAGAGTGCTGGGTCTGGGCTTGGGTGGTAGCTGAGTTGATCAGCCTGTCTGCCCTCCTGCTCTTAAGCCACCAGAGCCTGCTCTCCAGCTTTGCCCAGGCGAGGGGTGGGGCCTGCTGTCCCTTGCCCACACCACTAGGACCAGCACTACTGTATTTCCCTGGAGAGGTGTAAGAGAGAGCTCTGCTTTCCTGAGTGCTTCAGCCAGTGAGGGCAGAGCCAGCTCTGCACAGCCCTGGGTCATCAACATGGTCTCAGGCAACAGCCTAGATTAGTAATAACTGCATGGCCTTTGGTGGTAACACTGACCATGACGACACAGACCCCTGCCGTTGTAGGGCCATTGATCCAGACATGGTCTTCTTAATTTTATGTGAATACTGGGTGAATAATTTTATGTGAATACCGGAACTCAGGTCCTTGTGCATCGGTGACAAGTACTTTCTTGATTCATCCATCTCCTTAGCCCTCAGTATCAGGTTTTATGTCTGTTTTCTACAGATACCCGAATCACTGCTAGTGTAATCAATCTCTCTCTCTCTCTCTCTCTCTCTCTCTCTCTCTCTCTCTCTCTCTCTCTCTCTCTCTCATTCTCCGCCACGGACTCTGCTGTGTAGTCAGTCAGGTTGACCTTTGACTTAAGATTCTCCTGCTTCTGAGTGTTGGGATTGCAGATGCACACTACACCATATCAGACTGTGATCTCTTTGGATTTAGTTTTTACTTTAAGTTTTTTATTTCTCTCTCAGAGAAGCATCTGATAGTTTCAATCCACATTCTGCTGTAGTGTGGATCTTTAAGGTACCCAAAGGCCTTGTTTTGGTACTTTGATTTCTTAGCTGTTTTGGGGAGAGAGAGAGAGAGAGAGAGAGAGAGAGAGAGAGAGAGAGAGAGAGAGAGAGAGAGAGAAAGAATACTTCTTATTTTCTGCTCACCTGAAAAATTTTAAGTCACATTGTCTTTTTCTGTTTCTTTTTCCAAATATTTTTGATTGAAGAAGAATTATATAACTTTCCCCTCTCATTCCTGTCTAGCCCCTCACAGTTATCCTACCTCAAACCCTTCCCATGATCCCCAAGTTGACAGCCTTCTTTTATTTGATTATATTTGTGTATACATACATATGCACACACACACACACAACTTGCTGAGTCTGTTTTTGTTGTTTGTGTGTTTTATGTGTATATAGTTTTAAGGCTGGCCACTCTGCTTTGGACAATAATCAATGAGAGGGTCCTCCTTGGGAGAGGCTAATTCTCTTTATCTCTGTATCTAGTTCTTTGTTAAGGGGAGGAACCCTTCAAAATTTTTCCCCTTTCATGTTAACATGTCCATTAATATCCTATTGTTCTGGTTTTGTTATGCAAATCATAAGCAGATTTTCTGCTATTCTGGCTCTTACAATCTTTTTACTCCTCTTATACAATGTTTCATTGAGCTACAGGTGCAAAGTCTGTGATGCAAATGTATCTGTTGGGGGCTGCACTTCCCACAATGTGTGTGTGTGTGTGTGTGTGTTTTCCATTTGCTGTAAAGAGAAGCTTATTTTCAGAGAGGTGGTGGCTACACTTATCAGTGGGTATAAAGATAAGTTTTAAAATATAGTAAGTAATTATAATGGTTTACCAAAGTGACCATAGTATATTTTTTCCTACGGTCTATGATTTCATTATGGCAGCTGGCTAAGTTTCCAGTATTGGGCATGGTTTCCTTTCTGTTGAGTATGCTTCAAGTCCAATTAGACAGGTACTGGTCGCCATCCTCATATGAGTGCACTTCTTTCACTGTTAGGTTTATCTTACCATTCTGATCATACTGTGGTTCATAGGTCTCACAGCTGAGTAGGATTGCTTCTGTTGTGGTTATTATTAAAATGGCAGTGCCCAATCTAGCTTGTTCCCGACTAGGCAGCTCAGGCAGGCCAGAAGAACTGGCCCTGGCACCCACGAGATGCTTCCCAATCTCCCACGCTGTCTCCACAATGTTTGGCTGAGGCCAGACCATCCCACGCGGTACCCGGTAGAAATGAGACTTTAAAGCTTAATTATTATCCAAAGGCTTCATATGTTTAGAAATGCTCAATTAACAATTTGCCCACACAACAGAGGTGTTACCCAATACCTAACCTAGATATTACAACTACCTTAGACTGCTAGAGACACTCGCCCATCTGCCGCTGCTATCTTCCCCTCTCTCCTCTGGTCTTCCCCCTCTTAGCGCCTGTTCCTTCTCTTCCTCTCCTCCAGAGCCAATCTCTCATACAGCCCAATCACCGACCTTTATACAAATGTAGGGGGAAGATATCCCGCTACAGCACCCTCTCTTGGCAGCTTGCATAGTATTTTCTGGAACCATGGAAGCTAGACTGTAGGGCAGAGACTTTCAGGTCAGATCCAGCTCCAGTCATCTGAGTTGTGTGTCCTAAGTACATGGTGTCTTCAACAATAGAGGTCCACCTTGAACTCCTAAGAAACTGCCAAGGGCTGCATCAATAATCTATGCTGCTGTGGGAGTCATTTGGGTGCTGTGACCAAGCCTTCAAAAGGAGGTTTCTCATGTCTGGTACTGGGGTCATTGTTAGTCTGTGCTTCTTGTGGGAGCATTGTCAGCCCAAGTAACCAAGATCAAAACTATAGATACATGGGTGTAGATGCATATATGTATACACACATGTATTTTGAATAATTTTAGGTAAATATAAGATAATACAACCCCTTGAAGCATAGTTAAACAACCATTGTGGATATTATCTGTCCCTCCTTCTCTATTAACTTTCTTCTCTCAACTTAGAGCGTCCTTCCTGTTATTTCCTTTCTTACTTCACATCGCCTGCATCTGACTATTTCTCTCCCAAGCACCACCCTACCTCTCCCTCACCTTATCCCTTTATACTTTACTGGTTTCTGTGGTTACTCTGTGTGGTATACTTATATCTGGGAGTTTGGAGTAAGAAAATGTAGATGACTTCCTGTGTCTTTTTTTATTTTTATTTATTTATTTTTGTTTCTAACCATTTACCTGTGAATTTCTTTTTCTGTTACAGCTGAATAGTATCCCATTGTGTATATGTACCACATTTTTATTATCTGTTTGAAGGACATTTATGTTGTTTCCATTTTCAAGCTACTTCGAATACAGTAGCTATGAACATTGTTGAGCAATATCTATGGAGTAGGATGTTGAGTCCTTTGGGCATCTCCCAAGGAATGTTGTAGGTGAACCATGTGGTAGATTTATTATCAGTTTTTTAGGAATCACTATACTTATTTCCAGAGTAGGTGCACCAATTTGCATTCCAACCAAGAGTAGTGAGTGTTCCCCTTTCTCCACAACCTCATCAACATTTGTTGTCAATTGTTTGGTTGATCTTTGCCATTTTGACCAGTTGAGACGAAATCTCAAAGTTGCTTTAATTTGTATTTCTTTAATTGCTAAGGATGATGAACACTTTTTTGATATATTCCCTAGTCATTTTTATTTCTTCTATTGAGAACTCTCTTGCCTAGACCCCTAGCTCATTTTTTTTTAACTGTGTCATTTGTTTCCTTGTCTCTTTGTTTTGAAAGTTCTTTTCATATTTTGGAAATAAAGCCTCTGTGGGATGCAGAGCAGGCAGACTTTTTACTGTTCTCCCATTCTGTAGGATATTTTTATTCACTGGATTGACGGCTTCCTTAGCTGTACAGAGCATTTTAGTTTATGTGGTCTCAGTTGTCAGGTGTTGGCATTAACTCCTTGGTAAATGTAGTCCTGTTCAGAAAGTTCTTTCCTGCTGCTACATCTTTAGGGTACTTCCTGTTTTCTGAGATGTTTCATCTCCTTGTATCTCATTTTTGTGCATGTGATAGATATAAATTTAATTTCATTCTTCTGAATGTGGATGTTCAGTTTTCTCAGCATCATTTGTTGAAGATACTGTCTTTACTCCAGTGGGTTTCTTTTTTTTTTTTTTTTTTTTTTTTTTTTTTTTTGCTTTGTTTTGTTTTGTTTTTGCTTCTGTCAAATATCAAATGGTTGCTTGGATATTCTATTTTATTCTATTGGTCTCCATGTATGTTTTTGTAGGCATATTGCCTTACAGTCTTCCTGTATGAAATCTTGTTGGGAGCCAACACCTAGCAGAAAGCAGCTATCAACTTTGCAGCCATCTCGGGCCATATACCCTGACAAGAGACTTGTTTTTCAACAGCCTACAACATCTGAGCACACTCTGATAAACACCTTGTTTTTCTCAGATATATCTTGTTTTGTTGTTTAGTGCCCCCAGCTGCAAGGCACACATGGTAAAGTGTCTTCAGCTGTGTTCCCCTGCTTGTGCTTATATACCCATGATTTTCTTTTAATAAATGGGACTTGATCAGACTCTCTGTCTTGTCTCTATTCTTTGCATCTCTTGCCCCTCCATCCCCACTCTCTCTTGCAGACCCCATTGACTGACCCACACAGGCTGGGTCACCTGGAGCCCAAACATGGGGCAGCATGGGCTGGGTCAAGTTCTGCCAAATGACCTTCAGTTTTCAAAAGATTACTTTTACACAACACAAGAAAGAATAATTAAATTCAACTATAATGTGTATATCTGAGAAGTTTTGGATAGAAGCAATGTTTTAAAAATTTGTTTCCTTTTTGATTAGGGGAAATTTTATTTTGTTAGTTTAAATGCCACCAATGAGAAACAACAAAAATAAATTATGGGACCACTAATTCAAGGAAAATATTTGTAACCTATATAACAATGGTTTGTCACATGTAACTCACATAATTTGTACAAATCAACATGGAAATTAATCTATGGAAAGTTATTCAAGTAGTGTATGGAAAAATAAAATGGCAGGTAGAATTTTACTTTCTACTTCATAAATTGCTACTTTTCTTTTTAATCTTTTGTTTATTTTATATTTTAATGTAGTTCCTCAAGATAAATGGCTCTGATTAGTCAATCTTGTTTTATCATAAGTATTCATACATGATCTTAAGAGCTATTTATCTTGATTGCAAAAATTAGAGTAATCTAGGTGTAAGACTGTTTTCCGAGTGGCTTTAAATCTCTGCCTTCTCACTGTGATTATCAGAAATAACTAGACTGTGCTGTGGGCACAGCATTCTCAAACAGGAAAGAATGATTCAACCTCCTGGGTTCTGTTTCAGTTTCACACAGGACAGGGGTCCTTCCATGCTTTAATCCAGTCATCCAGGTTGTTCTAATGTTGAGGCCAGAGCTGCCCCACTTTGGGCAGCTAAAATGTTGCGACCCTCTCCGCTCCACGCTTGGGGGCCAAAATATCCTGGACTGCTTTGCCTCATGCTTTGGTCTGCGGGTCAGGGTCTAGCGAGAGAGAGTGGGGATAAAGGGGAAGAGACTCGAAGAATGGAGACAAGACAGAGGTTCTAATCAAGTCTCTTTTATTGAAGGGAAATCTGGGGTATTTATATGCTTTTGCCACGTGCCTTGCAGACGTGGATATGATGTAAGCCTTACAGGCGTGTATGGCATGGATAGCAAGTGGATAGCACGTGCACTGTGTGCCTTACAGGCGTGGATGCCACATGCGCCTTGCAGCTGGGGGCACTAAACAGCAAAACAAGATATGTGGGATATCAGAGTGTGCTTCAGCTGTTGTAGGCTGTTGAAAAACAAGTCTCATGTCAGGGTATATGGCTCAAGATGGTTGCAAAGCTGATAGCCACTTTCTGTTACAAGTTGGCTCCCAACACTCTAAGGCATGAGAGTAGGTATGAGCTGCTTTTGGGATCCCTTGGCTGCAGTATAAGGCACACATGCACAGGTTAGGACACATCCACCATGGACAGTCTTTTGAGTCTCAGGGAAATAACTCGCAAGGGATCCTAGGTTTCTATTAATATTGAAGTCTCTATAAAAGCAATAACATGTTTCATAAAACATGTGGTGCATGTGTGGATGTCATGTGTTACCAGACCCAGACAAATTAGTGACGAGTTTTATACTCAGTATGCATTTGTACATATGAATTCATAGCTATTTTAATTCTAACTTCACTGACTCTTTTAAATTAGTTCTTAATTTAGATTAGTTCAGGTCCAAGACCTCATCAGAGAAGTTTCTCTGTGCAGTAGACAGTGGTTAATGCAGAAACTCCCAACTCGTAAAGAGAAAAGAAAAGAAAAGAAAAGAAAGAATGTCCGAGGAGAGCTCAGCCACAGGTGAGACATCTGTTCCTCACCCCCAAGGCTCAGGGACCATTGTGGAAAGGGGTTGAGAGGTTATAAGAGCAGGAGGTTGAAGGAAGAGTGGAGTGAAACAATGTCTTCTGGACATAACAGGACTGCTACATTCATCAGTTCATAGTGGCTTTATTTTCTTGTTTAAGATCCAGCCAGTCGACGTTCTAACATGGAAAGAGGCTTACGAACTGGCCCCTCTAACTGTTGATGGCTTCTGGGTGAGGGGAGAGACAGTTTTCTCTAAGAGTGTAGCAATTGGTAGGTTAATCATGCTTCAGTGGGTGACCTCACATTTAGGATTATTTGATTGCACAAATTAGACTGGATGGGTCATTAAGCAAATAAGGTGGGAGTGGTTAGAAAAGAGAGGGTTGGAGGAGTTAGAGGGAAGAAGAATGTATGCATGCATGCATGTGTGCGTGTGTATGTGTATGTATGTGTGTATGTATGTATGCTCAACATCAAGGAATTAGTAAAAATATTATATTAAAAGATAAAAAATAAAGAATTAGGTTTTAGTTATGTATTTGGCTTCAAGTTCTCCCCCTGAGAAGTTTCATCTCTGTGAAGTTTGCATAGCAAGGAGTAGAAGCCTCTTACAAATGCTGTCCTCTTCCTTTTTATGTTTGGGCTGCTCTGTCAGTACTGGAAAATAAAAGCAAACCCCTCTAAAGCATGTCTTCATTTGCTTCTGTATTTTGTCTTGTTTAGTGTGTGTGTGTGTATGTGTGTGCTTGTGTGTGCATGTGAACATGCACACATGTGCCACAGCACACATGTGGAGGTCAAAGGACAACTTTTGGGAACTGGCTTTCTCTTCCTACTTTGGGTTACAGGAATTGAACTCAACTACACAAGTCATCTGGGTTGTGTAGCAAGCACACAAATGGGTTTTGTTATGACGTTTCTATACCTATGTGCTGATGCTCCACTCTTCACACCCCTCCCATTCATTCCAGCCCCTCTCTCCTCTTGCTGTTCTCATTCTGTGAATGAGAGCTTTAATTGTGAACTAGATACAGTATAGTATCGTTTGGGAAGAGGGTCTTCATGAGGGACTGTCTAGAGCAGGTTGGCCTGTGGTCATGTTTGGGAGGTCATGTTCATACATATCTTCTGCCACTGTGTGCTTCCTGCAATGATGAGCTGGTATCTGGAAATCTGAGCCTCAATAAACTCTTTCTTCTCTAAGTTGCTTGTGTCAGGGTATTAGTCATGGTTCTTCAGAGGAACAGAACTGAGAAATGAATTTATACATGATACATGAATTTATACATTTAAAAGGGGATTTATTACACTGGCTTACAGGCAAGCAGGCAAAAAGAACTCTTCCTTCTTCCACATCCTCAGGTAGGCTGCCTCTAGAAGGTATGGCCTCGATTTATAATAGGTCTTCTCACCTCAAATGATCCAATTTTTTTTTTAAATCCCTCCCAAGTGAACCAACTGGTTGGGTTTAATTGATTCCAGATGTGATCAAGTTGATAACTAAGATTAGCCATACAGTCAGGATATCTTATCAGCAACAGAAACTAAACCAAGACACCTTCCTTTCCAAAATGGCTCTCCCTTCTCTATTCATGTCACATCTACTCCATATGCTTCTCTTTATCCTTTCCCTTGCAAGCCTTTTCTGCTCTCCGGAGCCTCATTTCTACTCCCATGGCCCCCACCACACCCCACAGGCATGGGTGTATATTATGCTGTTCCCCCTATGAATGTGCTGTATTTGAATATGTTTATTCCTCATATGAGAGGGAGTGTGCTGTATTACAGGTGTGAATATATGTTTGCCTTGCTTCCTCATATGAGAGGAAGTGTGCTGCCTTTGACTCTCTGAGCCTGGCTTGTTTCATTTTACTAATGACCCCTAGTTCTGCCCATTTTCCTGCAAATGTTGAAATCTCATTCTTTGCAGTTAAATAAAATTTCACAGTCTTTTTATTTGTTTTATGTGACAGAATCTATCTACCTTTCTTTCTTCCTTTCTTTCTTTCTTTCTTTCTTTCTTTCTTTCTTTCTTTCTTTCCAATTGCTACTTCCTTTCCTAGTCCCCCCTCTCACAGAGTCCCTCCCTCACCCCTCCCCTTCTTCTCTGAACAAGCTGGCCTCAAACTCAGGATCATTCTGCCTTAGACTTCCAATGCTTCGATTATAGGTGTGGTCTACCACATCTGAATTTCAAATAGATCTTTTCATAACAAATATATTTTTAAAATTAATTATTTTTTAAATTACCCACTAACAGATACTAGCTACTCCAATCTGTTTGACATATGCTATCAAGCCAGGAATAGCTGAACATCCTCAGAGAGTCAGCCTGATTTGAGAAAGCTAAAACAAAACAAAACAAAAACAAAAGATGTTTACATTATCTAATTGGCATGATGTTAAGTTAAATTGTTATAATAAAAAGTTTTATTATAGTTCGAGTTGTGAGAATTTATATTACTCTTCTTGAACTAGTTTCTTTCATTTCAGATTTCCCTGAGTACAATTGGGTGTAGACAAAACACTCAAAACCAGTAGTCATAAGAATTACTTCTCAAGGCTGTTAGCAACAAGCAACAGGAAAAAGGTTCTTAAATCATTTTGAAAAAAAAAAAAAAAAACAAAGGAAGAAAAGTTAAAGTGCACCTGTAATTCAGAGGTAATTTAACTTTCAAAGTCTGGTATGAGGAGAGTTTGCTTTCAGAGGCTCACGACTCTGTCTGTCTTCATTGCCTTTGTAGAAAAAAATAATTTTTTTCTACTGTTTTCTACTGATTTTGTTTTTAAGTTAGCACATAAAGTCATGGGTTTGAGTACAACATTTTGATAATGTATGCCATTTTACTTTGTTATAATTCATTTCCCTTGCCCAATTCCCCCCTTCCTGCCCCCTTTCTGGTTTTACCTCTCTCAAATAGCCCCATCTTCTACTTTCATGTGACATGTAATTTCAGTACTTGGTGAAAAGAATGAAAAAAATACATTACTGAAAATAATTAAGCTTTGTGCCTCCAAGAGTTGGAGACTATATTGTCTTTCTCTGGGTATCTTGATGGAGGGACAGTGCTTCGAAGTACCCCACATGACTGCATCCCAGGACCTAGACTGAATTCAGTATTTCAGGTAGGATTTTTCAGAGATAGCACAGAAAGGCTAGACACTATGACTAGATCAGGATGTGTCTTTGGAGTGGCTCCTGTAGATCTGCCTGCCTCTCTATAGAGGACTCAGTTTCCTCTGCTAAAGAGTTACATACTCAGATCCCAGCATATTGAGACAGTGTATCACACTAGCTCAGATGGGCTTCACACTCACTATGTAGTCTAGGCTGGCCTTGAACTCAAGATCCTTTTCCATCTCCACAATGCTAGATCACATGTGGTGTTACCACACCAAATATTGGTTTAAAGCTTAGTAGCTAACTTCGATTTTTGATTAGTAAGTGGATAGTCCTATGGATAGTTCTTTAGTCATAAACAATGGCATATGTATGTGGATGTTTGCATCTGTGAACTGCTTTATGAATGATATCACAGTGACAACTAGCTCCTGAAAAGCATCCTCACAAATAGGAAGTATCTGTATTCTAGGTTTGCACATCTTAGTACTTCATGATCTGTCCTGAAGTTCACTAGAACTTTTATCATTTTACTATAGTTTTCAAGGTCTAGCCTACCACTGGGAATAATATATGTAGAATAATAGCTAAGAGTTTATATTTACAACATATGGACGAAAAGTTCTAGATGTTTTATAAAGTGTAGCAAGATCTTGATGCCTTAGCAATGAATAGTTGGAATTGTCTGGCTTCTACTTAATGTTTCTGTGTGACCCCTAGTGTGTAGCTTTGCTGGAAAACTTATTCTGTAGTTAAAGAAAATGTCTTGCCTAATAATAATTACATTTTAAAAACTCTGGCTGGCCATATACCTTAGTTGATAGAGTGCTTGCCTAGCATGCAGAAGCCCTGGGTCCATCACCTAACAGGGAATGTGGTGGTACACACATGTAATTCCAGTACTTGGGAAACAGAAGCAAGAGAGCCACAAGTTCAAGATCATCCTATTCTGTATAGAAAGTTTGAGGCTATCCTGGACAACATGAGACCCTGTCTCAAAAAAGATGGAGAGGGTCACCTGGGAAAACAGTGCAGTCAGTAAAGTGCTTACCATGCAAGCATGAGAATCTGGATTTGGATCCCTAGTATTGACATTAAGAAGCCAGGTGTCATGGCTTTTGCTTATAATCCTAGTGTTGGAAACGTAGGACACAGGAGTCCTTGAATTCTTGGCAGTTAGTCTTGGAGAAATGGTGAGCTTCAAGTTAATTGAAAGACCTGGTCTTCAAACAAACAAACAAACAAACAAACACAAACAAGAAAGCAATAAAGGGGACACTCAGTGTAGACCTTCACAGCCTCTTATGCACATATACATACCTACCCTCAAACACAAACTTATGTATGCATCAGGTGTGCACATATACAAAATTTTATTATTTTGGTTGATGAAAAAATTGAAACATATGATCTATTAAAAGCTACTTATAATTAAAGTAAAATTCCAAAGTAAGGTTACTCAGGTTCATTCTACAGATCTCTTAAGGTAAACATAAAGAGGAAAACTTCAGACAGGTCCCTTTGAGATTATGAACAGTGAATATTAACAAGTGAACGCTTGGCTTATGGAGCTTGCATTTAGAAATTTAAATATATTTGCACTGTTAACATTTTAATGAATGTGCTATGTATAAAGGCTGCCTCTTTAAAATTGTATAAAATTATAATTATATAAAGTTATATAAAAAAGCCTTATAGCATAGACTTTTGTCTTTTATGGCTTCAGGAGCTCAAGGAGACTGGTCATTCGTCCATATCAAGCAGAGACAGATAGATAAATGTTAGTGTTCAGTTCACTTCTTTGTCAATCAGTTGCAGACCCCAGCATGTGTTATGGTGGTGTCCATATTCAGCATGACACTTCAATTGGCCCAATTCAGAAAATCCATCAAAGACATGCCCAGAGCCTTGCTGCTCAGGTGATTCTAGATCTGGTAAGTAGACAATCAAGATTAATCATCAAAGATGCTCAGTGTCTAGAGGACAGTGCTGTATCCCTGTGGAGCCTGTACATAACCCTCTTCATCCAGATTCTCTGCAACAACTCCTGGTCTTCTCTTACATCAAGGCTCTTTTATCTTTTGCTAACCCTAACCTTAATCCTAACACTAACCCTAAGACCCTAACCCTAACCCTAACCCTAACCCAACTCTAACCCTAAGACCCTAACCCTAACCCTAACCCTAACCCTAACCCTGACCCTGACCCTGATCCTAATCTTAAAGGAAGAAGAGAAAAAGAAAGTCTGGCAAGGCTTGGGGATTTTTTTTTTGATGTAGATATGAAGCCAGTTGTTTTATTTTATTTTATTTTTAGACTGCCATTACTTAGGGAGAGTTCTCTACCACACAGGGATTAAAATACTACAGGGATAGACCAAGGTAACTGGAAGAAGTTGCTAAATCTATGTTTTCCTATTGGAGTTTTACACACAATAAATGGTTTCCACCATTAGTGTTCCCACAGATTGAGTCTTTTGCTTCCTTTCTGTAGTTATATGTTGAGAAGCACATGTCTCAGCATCTCCTCTCCAGCACCTTTATTCTACAATGCTGTGGTTCTGCTTGGAATAGCTTCCTTCCACCAGGATCTACTGTTTCCCTTCAGATGCTTTTCTTCTTTATACATTTTTTTTTTCCCTTTTGTCGTTGAGGTCATGTTGTGTAAATACTCGTTATTGTGCTTGCTTTTTCACATTCTGTAGAGAATCTGATCAATGTCAAACCATTATTTGAGAAGCTGAAGAGATGAATTAACAGTTAAGCAGTTGCTGTTCTTGAAGAGGACCAGGACCCACATCTGATATTGTCACTTAGTAATTTATATTCTCAGGCAAATCCATCACTTTAATCCTCAATTTCCTCATCTGCAGATTGGGAATGATGATAAGCTATACTATTCCATGAAATATCACGATGATTTAATAATGTTGGCATACACAAGTGGTCCATAATTGGCAGCCATTTTTGATTTTTACTGAAGTCTGACTCTACTGTGTAGGCTTAGATTTTTAAAAAACCTACCTTTAACAAGGGTTTTCAATGCTTTGACCCCTTTCACTTCTGGCCCACTATCCAAAGGTAGGTGAGATAAGAAGGTAAATAGAACAAGGGGATGTTGACCTGTTTAGAAGTAGTTCTTTGAGGCAATCCCAATCTCTGTTTTTTAGGATACCAGCAGTTCAGTTCAGTAGTGTCAGGATAGCAAACACGAATTGGCAGATGCCAAGAGAAGTTCTCTGCCATGCCTCTCTCAACAAAGCAAAGATCAGCAAAGATGAATGAAGCACTGCAAAGCTAGCATGTGTGGTCACTGTCTGTTTAGACCTATTTATATGTCTTCAAACATCATTGTTGGGAGCTGACTTAAGCAGAAAGCGGCTAGATCAACTTTGCAGCCATCTGGAACCATATACCCTGATGAAAGACTTGGTTGTCAAAAGCCTTTATTAACAGCTGAAGCACACTCTGATAAATATATTGTTTATCCCACATAGCTTGTTTTGCTGTTTAGTGACCTCAGCTGTATGGTGCACGTGGTAAAATGTTTTCACCTGTGTTCTCCTACTTGTGTATATAAATACCTCAGAATTCCCTTCAATAAGGGAGACTTGAAGGAGACTTGAGAAAATAGAAGAGACTAAATCACACCCTGTCTTGTCTCCATTCTTCGAGTCTCTTGCCCCAAGAGCCACACTCTCTCTTGACCAGAGCACTTAGCCCCAAAAGTGTTGAGGCAAAGTGTTGAGGCAGAATGTGGGCCTCAATACATCATGTATGCTCCATGGGGTTTGTCTCAATAAAACACCGCATGAGTCTGTGTCACCTGACATATCCAACACCTTCCACTTCACCACTGTTTAGCATAAGGTCACCAACATGACTGACTATCTATCTATCTATCTATCTATCTATCTATCTATCTATCTATCTATAATGTGTGCATGTGTATTATGTGTTCACATATATGTAGATGCACAAGAATGTGAAAGCCAGAGTGTCTTCCTTGATTATTCTGTACTTTCTTCTCTGAGGCATGATCCCTTGCTAAATTTGGAATTCATTGATTTGGTTAGTTTTTCTAGCTAATTCATCATGGGGCTTCCTTGTCTTCATCTCCCAAATGCTGGAGTTACAGAGGCCTCCATGCCTACCTGGGTTTTATGTGGGAGCTCAGGATGCACAATCTTTTCCTCACATTTGAAAAGCAAGAGATTTATTTATTAAGCCATCTCCCTAGCACTACCTGATCATTTCTAATAATCACTCTTCACTCTTCTGTTTTTATATTTTCCAACAGGTGTTTGAGAATCTGTCATGTGTAAGACACTATCTTAATAATATTCTGTTCCTATCTCTCTGCACACTGTTCAAATGTGAAATATTTATGTGAAATTGTAGATGAACTCACAGACCTCATGCATATTACTAAATGATAGGCATAAACAAATCACTAAAACCAACCCCCCAAAAGCAGAGTCCTATAATATTCTGAACAAATGATTCTGTAGATGTTTTCAACTACTAAAGTTTTATAATGTAGACTTGTTGTGAGAATTAAACAGTAATACAGAATGGTAATACAGAAGTCAATAAAATTATAAGTTTTTTGTTTTCTCTCCTTCTCTGTCAGACCAACATGCTGAGTAGATTCTGCTTTTATCATTTCCTAGTTTAATCTTTTCAGAGACAGATATATTTATACAAAAGCCTGTAGAATTTACCAAGCTAAATAGAATCTGGGCTTAAGTAATCATGCTGAGTCTGGCATGTGCAAGACCTTTGGTTCAATTTCAAACACTGGAAGAAAAAAAAAAGAAATAAAATGAAAAAGGCTATTGAATGTGTATATTTGAAATAAAACATAGTAAAAATCAACAAGCTTGAAACTGGCCTGCTTCAACTATTAGAACATTTTAATAACATGGAGTAAGTCATTTAGGTTACCAGGGGACACAAATTTTTACTAATAAAATTAATGGTTACTTATGGTTTTACATCAATTTCTACAATTGAATCAGTTAAAATATTATGGAGGGTTAACAATAAAAGTATAAGACTTCAGAAAGAATATTTGGACTCTGAGCAATTAATCAAGGAACAACAATAATAACAAAGAGTGGGAAAGGATTCCCCCTCCTGAAGGTGGGCTTCAGGCTTCAGTAAGGATGACATAACTGCAGTCCTCTAGCTGGGAGGGAGTCCACTGGGTTATCTTAAGCAGTGGCTAGGAGGTAGGGAAACAAGGCTTGAACAAGCCAGCTAATAGCCCTGTTGGGTTCAACTAGGCAAATAGGCAAGACTTGAAGAACATACCTCATGCTGTGAAGGCAGGCTGAGGAGACTCAAAAAATCAAATCAAAGTGCCACTGTTCCTGTATAACACTACACCCAGAATTATGATACAGGTATTTGTTCTTTGTATCAGTTTTAGAACAATGGCTTTGTGGGCTCCTGTCACTTTTTAGGCAATCTGTACAATTTAGGTACCACAGCACTTCTGCAATAAAACAACAGAGGAAAATAGAGCAGAGAAAGTTATTTCCAAAACCAAGATGAACTATATCTTACTTCAGCCTTTATGTTGTGCTTTGAGACACGAATAGTTAAAGTCATCCATTTCTAAACGGACTTTTATGGAAGAGTTTTGATTTCAAAGGAGGTTGGATTTTTGTTTTCCAAATTTGAAAGGAAAATACAAGTTCCAATTTCGTAGTTTGTTGTTTACCAATTTTATTTTTATTTGGAGACTAGGGCTTTGTTAACTAAGGTATCAGTGAGCTGTGATCACAATTATACTGTATAACAAGTCACAATTATACTTTATAACAAACACAATTTCTTTCAACTAGCATTGAACACAATTTATTGCTCTCTTACACACATAGATCTTCAGTTTGTGCTTAGTTCACTGAGGCAGGGCTGAGACTGGTTCCAGGCTGCTGGGTTTCAAATCTGCTTCTTAAGGTTTGGTCTTGTGAGGCAACTTCCTGGCACATGCTGCTTTCCAGGAAATGGTAGAAGCGCAAAGCCAAAATCAAATATATTTCAAACCACAACTTGGGTATGGTCTGCTAATTCCCATTGGCCAAGGCAAGTTGTATCTTCACACCAGGAGGATAGAAGTGTGGAGCTCTGGAGAAGAGAGAGAATAGTATTATGGTGTCCCAGGGATAGGGAATCATTAAAAACCACATTTGAGTCTGGATCTGCATTGGACTTTTCTGCTACTTGGAAATTGTTCTGGGGAGCAAATTCTGTGTATCCACTTCCCAGTTGTCTCCTTTCCATTTATCAAATTATTGTCCTCACATGGTCTAGCATTCATACCATATCTTTCAACACTGAAATACAGTATAGTCACCCACAAAGTTCATACTTGAGAACTTCACAATTGACTTACCAAAAAAAAAATCACACACAAAACCCTCATGTTTTCAGTAAATATATTATTTTTGAGTTGAGGTATCTTCACCATCCTATCCTGGGAGGCAAGGGGACTGTGATCCATAGGTTGGATGTTTCTGATAGGATTTTCGAACATGAGGAGGATGGTTCTTTCTATATGTTTGCATTTCTGTTCAACTCATGTGTATGGCTTGGTTAACTTGGACTGAAGCTGCCCCCATTTACTAGACCTTATTGAAGTTTTTTGGAAAACATCCAATAAAATTGACTGTTATGACTCTTCTATAAAGTTCCTTGAATTTTCCACCTCTGGACATTCTTAGGTTGACTCTTGACAGAAAGCCAGCAATACCTTACTTCAATGCCTTACTACAAAGCACCATAGAAGTTTTGCACTCTCAAGTCCTTTCAAAATTGTCTACCATATCTTCACTCATCCAGATCCAAATTTCAGTTTGTGTCACTTGGCATTGTGACTTTTTTGGAAAATAATGTGTTTTTACAAATACAGTAATGCTAAGATGATGTTTATATTGCATTATTATATCTACCAAACAAAAAGAGAGTTATTCTTATGAAGAGATGATAATTTAGCGACCCATAAATACGGGTAAATGGGGAAGAAGGCATGTGGTCACACAGGTCAAAATTAGAAGTAGGGTACCTATGAGCCAAGAATTGCCAGTGAACACCAGAAGCTAGAAATGAACATGAGAGTGTTCCTTCCTAGACCCTTCAGGAGGAGCAGGGCCTTGTAGAGCTAACTTCAGACTCTAGTCCTCCAGAGCTCTGAGAAGACATTTCATGTACTATGCCATCTAGTTCATGATGTTATTTGATGACAACTCCAAGAAACTGATTGCAACACTTCCCTTTAGGATAGCAATGCTTATTTTAGTCAGAAATTTTTAGTTGTAGTTGACAAATACTAAATTAACAATAAGACTGTCTGGGGGAATTTAGTGAAACCTGTCTTCTGAGGTCAGCATTGTGATGATGTTAGATTATCTCTTTATTTAGGTTTCAATCTTGGATATAATGACTTTATGCTTTCTGACCATTTTCCTCACTAAGCTAAAACAGCTGGAGTTTTAGGCTTTCTCATGACAGAGAAAATATATTTCTGTCAAACTTCAAGTACACAAAAATTCAACCAAACAACTAACCAAAAACCACACACACACACACACACACACACACACACACACACACACACACACGCGCACACACACACACACAACAAAACAAAAAATTCCTCTCAAACCCAAGTAAGAGCTGAAGTTGCTGTATCCTTGTTCAGACAAATCACTGAGGTTTGATGGACAGACTCTGTACCTGATCTTCGTAGTGCTGTCAATCAACTGATTGGGGTCCTTGTTCTCTACTTGGATGAAAATTATGAGCTGGCAAAATGTTGACAGTCTTTGGTATAGGTTCTAGACTGGCAGACCTGTCATTGTATAAGTCCTGA
The DNA here is from genome assembly GCF_011762505.2 of Arvicanthis niloticus. NCBI lineage: Eukaryota > Metazoa > Chordata > Mammalia > Rodentia > Muridae > Arvicanthis > Arvicanthis niloticus. The sequence continues at coordinate 636,333 of NC_047665.1, read as the reverse complement.
GACTACAGGCTATTGTTTCCAGCTTAAGGAGACTTATGGCTTTAGGTACTTAGATTGGAGGTTCATTACTCTGGGTTTTAATTACCAGAAGTTCTAGCACTTGGAATCTGAAATAATCATTTTTTTGTGGTTAAACTGACTGGATTTTAGAATCAGTAAGAAGGCATACCTCTAGATGTGTTTCTGTGAGGGTGTGAGGGTGTGAAGGTGTCTCCAGAGAGATTTGACTGAGGAGAAAAGACTCATTCTCAATGTGGGTGACATCATCTTGTGTATAGGAGTCTTGGACTGAATAAAAAGGAAGAAGCATTTCTCTTTGTCTCTTGGATACAGACTCAACGTGGCCAGACTGCTCCTTCTTTCATTGCCATACCTAATGGACCCCCCCCAAACAATGATGCAAAATAAACCCTTCCTTTCTTAAGTTTAGTTTTTCAGGTATTCTCTCACAGAAATGAGAAAAGCAACAAATACAGAAAAGTGGCCCTTGAGCACTCTGGTTATAACTGTGATAAATCTGACCATATGGCTTGCAGCCCTTCAGAACTAGTTCACCAAGGAACATGGTGGGGAGTGGGGAGAAAGCTTCTGGTTAAAGAAGTCTAGAACACAGACACCAGTGATTAGTAGCTATTTGGGTCAGATCTCAGAAGACCTGAATGCCAGGAGAAATGCAGGCAGTAGAGTCCTAGTCATGGGATTTTAGAGGGAAATGATGATTCTATTGAAAACTTGGATAGGAGTCATTTGTGTTATAATCTGTTATAAAAGGTGCATTGCATTCTGTCTGCATCCTGAAAATTTGAGGCTGAATTAAAGAGTAATTTGTTTGGCACACGAAATTTTAAGACAGCAGAGATTGTGTCTTGGTAACGGTTCACTGTGCAGCAGCAAGTGTAAAACACTAGACATGAAAAACGTACAGTTTGGTAAAGGAGTTTGAATGAGTCTAAGGTTGCAGATAAAAAAAACACAGCTATAACTGTTAAGGAGATTAGTGCAATTAAGAAGAAATAGGTTCTGCAGTGGGATAATAGGAAGGGTACCTAAAAGGGAAAGGTCACATCCATCAAAGACTCCAACTTATAAAAATGCAAATTCATTTGAAAGGAACCTGAACTCAGAATGCCACTGAAGGAGGTCTCACAACTGCCTTGAGTCTCAGAGCATACTTTTAATTTTAATCTTCTCAACATGGTGAAACTTTTGTTTACACAAAGACCTTGCTATATCCCAGAGCTTGGTAGTTGGACCAGCTGACATCTTTCCCTCCTTACTTCATTTACTCTACATATATTCTTTTAAAACTAGCCAGTTGTCAAAGACTGTGAAGTCATCCATAAGCCAATGGGAAAAAGAGACAGTGAACCCCTGGGCTAGAGCAAAAATTAAGTGGATTTCCTGTCCCTATGTATGTGCTAGCCTAGTTTGAATCCTGCCTGGCTTACAATCACTCAAGGAAGAGAAAATTGCTTTGCTGAGTTAGTTTACTTTGAGTGTGTATGTGTGTGTGTGTGTGTGTGTGTGTGTGTGTGTGTGTGTGTGCAACACCAATAATATTTGTTTTGAGTAGCTATGAACCTATGGAAGCTATTGTGGTTTGGATAAAAATGGCCCTTGTACATTCATATATTTGGATGCTTGGTTCCAATTGATAAAATTGCTTGGGGAAAAGATTTGGAGGTGGAGTTTGGAGGAGGTGTATCACTAGGCGTGGGTTTTGAGGTTTCATAAGCCCATACCATTTCAGGTTAGCTCTTTCTATCTGCCTCCTACTTTTGGATCAGATGAAACCTCTGAAGTACTGCTCCAGCAGCATGCCTGACTGCCTGCTGTCATGTTTCCTACCATAATAATGGCCATGGACTATCCTTGAGACTATAAGCCCCAATAAACTATTTCCTCTGTAAATCTCCTTGGTCATGATGTCTCTTTACAACCATTGGAAAATAATGAAGATGAGACCAAGTGTGAACTGTAGTAGCTTAAAATAGTGTTTGGGTATCAACTAGACAGGCTTGGGATTGTTGGTGAGAGCAGGAGATAGGAACCATTAACTATCTCCTTTGGGGAGGAAGCAAGAACCCCCAGAAATGGTTCTGAAAATTTCCTTGCTGGAGGCCAAAACCACCAGAAGATGGTTCTGGTTCCTGTTTCTTTGTTATCTCTTAAATGGGCACCTCTGCCCAAAGAGGCACCTGGACTTCTCATAGTTAGGCCAAATGGACTGACTAGCTCATTCTCTTCTTCATACCTCACACCAATTTCAGCATCAGTCCTTTTAAAAGGCCCCAGAACAGCAGCTCCCATATCACTCTCTGTGATTTCATTCTTTGAAATTTCCAGACAGTAACCCAAAAACCACAGACTCAGGACAGCTTTGATGGCCATTGAGTATCTGGGGTCCTAGATCACGAAATAGATAGTCTATTATTCTCAAAGACACCCCCAATATTTCTGTATTGTTTTGATAGTTAATTTTCATTGTCAACTGACTAAATTTAGAATCATCTAAGAAACATGTCTCAGTGCATCACTGTAAGGATATTTCTTGAGAGATTTAACTAAAGAGGCAAAAATAACCCTAAACATGAGTAGCATCCTTGCATGGACTGGGGTCCCAGACTGAATGAAAAAAGAAAAAGGGAGAAAGCATGAGAACCAGAACTCATCTCTGTGTTTCCTGGCTGTATTTACTTTTCTATTGTTGTGATCAAACACCATGATGTTTTGTCTTAATATGGCTCCCAAAAGCTGCACTTCCAGATGTTGAGGGTTCCAGCTCTCAGCTGGTTTTTATTGGTAATAAAGAATTGTCATATAACCAATGGATGGGCAGGGAGATGGAGGTGGGACTTTTAGATTGCATGGGCAAGGGGCCGAAGGAAAAGAACAGATTGAATTATTAAAGGCCCACTGACTTGTAAGCATCCAGGAGAGCAGCACCAGGACCCTCCCTCTCCCGACTTGGGTCTGAGGAACCAAAGATAAAAAGTAGAT